>NC_064627.1:357723412-358034959 GCF_023864275.1 Schistocerca cancellata | reverse complement strand
AATGACTGGATGAAGTCTCTCTGAAAGCTTCATTTCTTGGCATATCAATTATAGCTTGGTGAACTACACTTCCAAGATTTATACTTTTCTCATTCTGTTACAGTAATATGTAAGTTATTAACACCTTTATTCATTATTAAATATTCAATATACAAAAAAATCTTTGGCATTACAGACCTCATAAAATAATCAATCAGTGTTTCAAAGAGTGACCTTCATCAGTGTAAGTAATTACTGAGGTAATGCGACATTAACTTTAGTATATATCTTCACTCTGGCCCTATAATTCCTTAAAAGCCACACAAATAATATTTGCAGTATGGCTGAATATCAGGAGTGGTAGGATAGTAACTAATGTTTTTTATTGATAAATAAATTGTTAGACAAAATTTTTGGTCATTATTTACCTTCTTGAGGTAAAATATTTAGTACTGCAAATTCGAACACATAAAAGTAAATGTGGCAACACTATCCTAGTTTTTGGAACTGTTTGTTTTGAAAGCTAGAACAGAGTCATAACTTTTGTTTTTATGTATCTATTGGCAATACTGAACATTTCTGCTCCTGACAGTAAGCTGTGATCAACAGTTGTGTCCTATAAGTTATTACTTTCCTCAGTTGAGTTTGTCATTATTGATTATAATTTACAAGGGAATTTTAGTAGCTCACTTTGGTGACTCAGGGGGAGCAATTTTTGTGATGTGACACTGCACTCGTGCTTGAGATGGATCAGTACAATGTTTTCCTCTGCAGAAATGTTTACAGCCAGATGTTATGAGACAAACTTTGTGGTGCAGTCTGTCTGTATACATGTTGCAGCTTGAAACATAGATGACAGAAGACTGTAGCCATCATTATTGTTCATGTTGGTGGTCCACTAGACTAACTTGCTCTCCTCTCATATCTTTCTTTCAAAGATACAACACTGCCTAGGTAACATGTAACCTCCCCAAGCTATTGATATTTAAATTTCTGAAATAAACCACTTTCAGTTGTGTATGAATGTTCACAGGAAAGGTTTTATGATTTCAGATCAAATCTTTGAGTGTGCATCTACGAGAGAGGAAACACATAAATGACATTCAACCTCCTCAAAATAAAATACTGTTACCGACGACAAGCAGGCGTCACAGTTCATATTGACCAGCTGAAAACAGTTTTTCACCTCATTTACCTACAATGAAAAGAACAAAATAAGAAAACAAGGAAAGGTAAAAACCCAGCTAGCAACATTGAAAACCCACAGTTAAGAAAACTCATTTCCTACCAGGAAGCAACCTTCCAAATGCCCAACCCTGCAGGGTGACACTGATAATCGATGTGCTTTTGTGTCACAAAGGGCACTAGTGCCACCATATACAAAGTGGGGAAAGTTACAAACATTTTCACATGTATCCAAATATCATGAGAATAACTGAGGCCCACATTATGCAGCATACCCACATAAACTGTAAAACCTTCAGCATCAAAGCTGTTACAACCAAATAGACCAGATGCAAGAGCATAAAACAGGAAGTCAAGAATCAATAACAAAGCAGTTGAACAACTGTGACATTATGTCCTTGAAAGGCATCAAAGTTTGACAGTATATTGTAATGTGTTAACCCGGCCTGATTGTTGAGGGTGTGTTGGGGGTATAACGTTAGACTCCAAATAATTTAAATCTCTTCCAGAATGTTTAAGGTCTGACCCTTTACTTCTCTGTGTAGGACTTTTAAATTATTAGTTACGCCTGTTACGGAGGGGCCAGATTCACATAAGTGGCTATTTAAAGTAGATTTTGAATTCCTCAGACTCTAGTGTTGTAGGAACCTAATACCAAAACCTCTGCCAATCTGCCCCACATACATGGCAGGACAACTGTCACAACTGATGCAGTATGCACCAGTAGTGTCAACTTTTCACAGACTACCTTCTCTCTATTTACAAGTCTTTGACCAAGATTCTGTGGGATGAAGAATGCTGGCTTTATCTTTTTCATCCTTAACTTTTTGCCTACTTTCTGTTAAGTCCTGCCAAAGTATGGTATTCTATGATAACCAGTGAACTCATCTTCCCCTTCCTACAATGCCTGTCGTATGATTTCATTACCATTTGGCCTCTGCTTTTACCTAGTGTATTCTTTGTTAAGCAGTATCCATTATTAATATTCTTAATCATTGGAATCATATCCACTATCATGTGTAACATGCAGAATACACAGAAATTCTGAGTCATGTGCCTCCTTAGACAGGGGTACACTGTAAAGGTGGGCAACATTGACGTAAAATCTGCCATCACATATGCAAAGGGGTGATTATAATTGTGGTGTAAAACAGTATCTGTCACTGTAACATTTCTAAAAATGTTGTAGTCAGTCCTTGTATCCTACACTGAAATTGTTGGAGTTAAGTAAGGTAGCCATCCTCTCACTGTTTTCTTTGGTAAACTGCACCTTTGCATGTATAGCATTCACTTTATCAACAAAATCACAGCATTCCCTCTTAGAACCATTGTACAGTAGAAATATGTTGTCTATGTATCTGCACTATAGTATAATTTTACTAGTGTAGGTGTGAAGCAGAGCACCAATATCACTTTCAGACTTACTCATAAATACTTTACTTAGATCTAAAAATTTCTCTATAGGATACAAGGTTGAGTGTGATTTTTAGAGAGGTACAATGATGGATACTGTTATACACTGCAGTCCTATTGACCCTTTTGCATACAAGGTGGCTGCTTTTAAGTGAATTAGAGTTTGATAAATAGAAAAGAGCATTGTTACCTGCAACAGTCAAAAGAGTGCTTCATTGGTGTTGCATATTTTAGCAATTTTGATTGGGATAAACTTAGGCTGCAATGTTCTTCTTCAGCATGCCAGTGTATAAGTGTGTACAGAATCAGCTAAGTGAAAAATCCATGCAGTGTGCACATTTGTTTACATATAAATGCCAAATTAGGAATTTTCCCTTGTGTGTACAAGATCGTGTGTCAATTTAAAGTACTACTTTTGCATATTTTATGTTGGCATTGCTTCTGCGGAATCTTCACTGATTGCATCAATACCCATTTGTATTGTGATATATTGTGAAATTTTGAAAATTTGCAAGTGCCGTGATAAACTAGTACTGTTATCATCAATTGTAGGCTTACATTGTGCTCTTTTAAATTTTTTTAGAACAGGCCTATCCTTGTTAAAAACAAACATTCTTTAATTTCTTTGTAAAGTTGTGTGAGAAACAGGTTAGTTTGAGAATTTCTGGATGCTTACAAAACTATATTTTCGTAAGTTTCTGATACAAGTGTTTTGGATACATAATTTCTTTCATAGCAAATCAGTATTTGTGGTTCACAGTTCAGCCAAAGAATATATCACCCTTGAATTTCATCGTATATCAGTGCAAATAAACATGTGTTTTTGAGACTTTTCGGAAGCTGGCATCATCCTTTGCATTATCTATGAGCACTTCGTTGCAAATTGGCATTTGTGGTTTAGTTACTGTAGCAGATTTTCTAACTAACATATTAATTCTGTTTTCTCATTTACTAACAATTATAATTCACATCAAAACATTTTAGGAATCTAGTAATTTTTACCACGGGTTCTTGCTTTGCCTTGATAGAAATCTCATTTTTCAATTCTTAAAGGGAATTCACAATTTTTTAGCTCAATAGATCAAAAGATAATCAGTGGGCTTAAGTTAAAGTTATTTCTCCACTGCCTTGTAATACGTTGCACCAGCCAAAATGCAGCCCCATTGCATATACGGTTCTCAAGCACTGGATGAGTTGGTTGACTTTCATAAGCAGCTGGAAATCGCCCTGGCTACTGTCAAATGATTGGCAGTTGCTGTGAATTGGTGTGTTGGAAGAGCTCCAGAGAGTCATGTCCCTGTGATATCTGTACCAGAAGTATGTCAAGTACTATCCTCTCATGTGAATCCTGCCTCCTCTACAGAAAGTACAGGAGCTGTCATTACCTGTCACATGACTGCAGGTGGCATGTCAATGGTAGATCTAGGCATCCTGTACAGGGTGGACAGAGACCACGGAGGAGTCAGGGTGTTGTACCTATCTCCCTAATCAATAAGTTTGAGGTCTTTCACTGAAACTGAAAGTGAGGCAGTGGGCTCACTCCACCTGTTTCAATGAAACCTGTTTCGTTCAGTGTCAGGAGGTGGCAAATGAAAAAGGGTAAGGGGTCTATCAATCATCGACAGTTCAATTGTTTGATGAATGATGGTACCCCTTAGGAAAACTGCAACAAGGGACAGCAAAGGACACCAGCTGCACTCATTGTGTATGCCTGGGGGCCTCATTCAATAGGCTATTTCAGCAGCCATTGAGGGAACAGGGTGCAACCAATTGCAGGTTGTGGCACTCGTTAGAACAAATGATGCCTTTCATCTGGTCTCTGAGGTCATTCTGGGGTCATTCCGGCAACTGGCAGAGAAGGTTGAGAAGGCCAGTCTTGTGTGTGGAGTTTCAATGAAGCTCACAATTTGCAGCATTGTCCCCAGAACTGACCATGACCTTTTGCGCTGTTGGGTTGAGAACTGTAGGCTTCCCCTAAATAGGTCAGGTGTGTGGTACACATCACAGGCTGCCACTCAGGTGTGTGGGGTGCACACAAGGGTTTCTTAGATTAGAGGATTCTCCATCCAGTACAGATAACAATAGCTGTAGGAAACCCAGAAGTATCAGTGTAAGATCGAAAGAAATGCCTCCCACAGGTGAGAGAGTTAAAATCCTAATGGTAAACTGCAGAAGCATTCGCAACAAAGTGTCATAGTTTTAAGTGCTCATAAAAAGCAGTAAATCTAACATAATACTAGCTAGGTACAGAAAGCTGGTAGAAACTTGAAATTGATAGCAGTGAGATTTTCAGGGAGAATTTAAATGTATATCGAAAGGATAGGCAAATGGGAAATGGAGATGGTGTATTTGTTGCAGTAGACGAGAAACTCAGGTCCACCAAGATAGAAATTGAAGCTGCATTTGAGATTGTTTGGGCAAGACTTGGTATCAAGGGTTGATGTAAAATGATAATTGACTCCTCCTGTTGCCCACCAGACTCATCTCCTGATGTTACCAAAAACTTTGAAAACCTCAGTTCACTTGTACTTAAGTTCCCCAGTCATACTGTAATCATCAATCAAGTGGGAAAATTACAGTTTTGTTAGTGGTTAGTGTGATAAGACATCCTGTGAAACTTTACTAAATGCCTTCTCTGAAAACTACGTAGAACAGGTACTTAGGAATTCCCACTCATGATGGAAAAATATTGGATCTAATGGCAACAAAAAGACCTGATCTCTTTAAGAATGTCCACATTGAAACTGGTATCAGTGACCATGATGAGTTAGTGGCAACAATAATTGCCAAAGCACAAAGAACAACTAAACCAAGCAGAAAGATACAGTGTACGTTCAGTAAACTAGATAAAAAAAATTGGTAGTGTCATATCTCAGTGAGAAGATTGAAACTTTCAGCACAGGGCAGGAGCATGTAGAGGAACTCTGGTTCAAGTTTAAAAGAATAGTTGACCATGCACTGGTTAGACATGTTCATAATGGGCGGGAACCTGGGCTATTGATAGAGAGATGCCGTAGAAATGCATTTGGTTGTCAAGAGAGCGATGTGTGATGCCTTCAGTGACTACTGTACCTGAATATTGTCAAGTGATCATATCTAAAGCTGTTAGTGGTACCAAAGTTAGTGTTAAAGCCCTATCGAAAGAGACAGGAATTGAAAATGAGGATAGCAAAGCAAAATCAGAAATGCTTAACTCCATTTTCCAGTATTCCTTTACAAGGAAAAACCAAGGAGAATTGCCCCAATTTAATCTTCTTACCACTGGAAAGCTGAATGAAATAAGTATTAGTGTCAGTGATGTTGAGATACAGCTGAAATCATTAAAATTAAACAAAGCTCCAGGCCCCGATGGAACTCCTGTCAGGTCCTATAGAGAATCTGCGGCTCAGTTAGCACCTCTTTTAACTGTAATCAAGTGTAGATCCCTCAAACAAAACAATCTTGCCCAGTTCTTGGCAAAAGGCACAGGTCACACCCATCTACAAGAAGGATAGTAGAAGTGATCCACAAAACGACCGTCCAATTTCCTTGATATCAGTTTGTTGTAGAATCTTGTAACGTATTCTGAGCTGAAACATGATGAGGTATCTTGAACAGAATGACCTCTTCAGTGCCATCCAGCATGGATTTTGAAAATATCAGTCATGTGAAACACAACCCAGTTTGCACTTTTCTCGCATAACATACTGAAAGCTTTGGATCAATGCAATCAGGTAGTTGCAGTATTTCTTGATTTCTGAAAAGCATTTAACTCAGTACCAGACCTATGCTTATTGTCAGAAGTACAATCATATGGGGTATCAAGTGAAATCTGTGAGTGGATTGAGTAGTTTTTGATAGGGAGGCTGCAGCTTGTTATCTCGAATAGAGAGTCATCATCAGGTGTAGAAGTAACTTCAAGTGTGCCCCACTGATGTTTGTTGGGACCATGCTGTTCATGTTGTATATTAATGACCTTGCAAACAATATTAATAGTAAAATCAGGCATTTTGCAGATGATAGAGTTATCTATAATGAAGTACTACCTGAGAGAAGCTGCATAAATATTTAGTCATATCTTGATACAATTTCAGCATGATACAAATATTGGCACCTTGTTCTAAATGTTCAGAAATGTAAAATTTTGCACTTCACAAAATGAAAAACAAACATAGTATCCCATAACTATAACATCAATTAGTCACCGTTGGTATCAGCCAACCCATACAAATACCTGGGTGTAACACTTTGTGGGGATATGAAATGGCATTATCACACAGGTTCAGTCGTGAGTAAAGCAGATGGTAGACTTCAGTTTATTAGTAGAATACTGGGGAAGTTCAATCAGTCTGCAAAGGAGATTGCTTACAAGTCACTCATGTAATTCATTCTAGAATATTGCTCAACTGTGTGGGACCCATACCACATAGGTCTAGCAGGGGATGTTGAACGTATACAGAGAAGAGCGGCACAAATGGTCATAGGTTTGTTTAATGATGACACAATGTCATAGAGATACAAAGGAACTGGAAGACTCTTGAAGATTGACGTAAACTACCCCAAGGATGCTGGCTTACGAAGTTTCAAGAACCGGCTTTAAATGATTTCTCTAGGAATGTACAACAACTCTGTCTGCCCTTGAGTCTGGTCTATCTGGTTTTAAAAGATTTGTATGGTGAAGTATTTTGTAATTTGTATGATTATGCCATGTAACAGGGGCCTCAATCATTCTCATGATATTTGGATATGTGTGAAAATATTTGTAAATTTCCCTGCCATGTGTATGGTTGTTTAAGAGCCCTCCAACAGACACATGAGCAAACTGACTATCACTTAGCTCTATACACGGTGAGGCGATTGGAAGATTGCTGTCCACCACGTCCTGATATGAAGTGAGTTTTCATAGCCATGGGCTTTCAGTGTTGTTAGCTGGGGCTTTTGCTTTTTCTTGTTTTCTTATTTTGCTCTGTTCTTTTTAAGTAAACAAGCTTTTAACATGTCAGTTTTTCATCTGGTCAATTTGAACTATTATGCCCTGCTTGTTGCGGGTAACAGTATTTTATTTTGAGGAGATTGAGTCATCCCCCTTCCCATACCAGGGCTTAAATGTTTTACTGATGTATGAGTGTTCCACATTGGTTGTTACGAGCATAGATTATTAGGACAGGTATTTGTTTTATCATACTGTTGATTGTATGTTTCCTACCTTGTAGACATACACCTGGAGATGTGATTCAATATCACAAAACCAGTCATGTTCCTGTAAAAGTTAAAGTATGGCTGAAAGTAGTTTATTTCAGAAACATGGATTACTTCAGCTGCAGTTGCCCTCAGCAGGAAACTGTATTCATATTTACATTTATTCTGATATTTTGCCACTGCAGATTTATTATGTTATCTGAGCCATGCATAAAATTTTTACCGCTTCTCCATAGCACCATATGACAAAAAAAATATCATCTTAACAAAGCCAGCATTTTTATTGCAGCAGCATGGCACAAAGTGCTGATTCATTCGATGCTTTCATGAAGAACAGCTTGCTTAATGTAAAAGTGTACAGGCCACCAAGTGGTACACCAGGATGACCACAGTCTACAAAGTGCTTATCAGCACTTATAGATACTTGTGCATTATATCACACCTCTACCCTCAGTAGAACAGTTTCATATTACATAAGTTGAAATAGAGTACTCACCAAAATGTGATGCGGACTACATAAAACTGGAACTGCAGAAGCTGCGTACCTCTTCAGAGCAAACTGATTTAGTGGAGAAACCATCAATGATAATCATGCCCACTAAAAATGAGTTACAGAGTAGAGGAATTGGAATAATTGTGCATCACTCTTCTAGCCCTCATGCAGGAAACTACAAACCACGTGGGCAAAATTCTGCACCAGATGGGCAGTAAAGCAATCTACCACGGCAAAAAAAAAAAAATATACAAGGTGTACAACTTTGCTTCCGCCATTTCTTCCCCAACATTTGAGGCTTTAATGAAACAAATTGGTTACACATGTATCATTCAAAGTATTTTCCATTGCTGGCCACTACTTTCTCCCATCTTTCAGGCAGTGTACAAATCCTGCGTCGAAAAAATTGTTCATCTTTTGAAGCGATCCATGAATCAATCCAATTTGTGACTTCTTCATGAGATCGTAATGTTGGTCAGCCAGGCCTTGTGCCATTGATCTTAGCAGGTGATAGTCAGAGGGAGCAATGTCTGGAGAAGACGGTGGGTGGGGTAGGACTTCCCATTTTAATGTTTATGAGTGCATTTTGACCTCTTTTGCAATGTGTGGTCGAGCGTTGTCATGCTGCAAAATCACTTTATTGTGCCTCATGCTGTATTTCGGCCATTTGTGTTTTAATGCTCTGCTCAGATGCATTAATTGCATTCGATAATGAGCACCTGTGATTGTTTCACTTGGTTTTAACACCTCATAGTACATGATGCCAAGATGGTCCCACCAAATGCAGAGCATGATCTTGGAGCCTTGAATATTCGTTTTGGCCGTCGACGTGGAGGCATGGCCGGGATATCCCCATGATTTTTTGCAATTAGGGTTATCATAATGAACTTATTTTTCGTCCCTGGTCACAATGTGGTGCAGAAATCACTTCGGTTTTTGCCTCTGAAGCAACTGTTTACAAACACCGTTCAACGTCTCTTGGTTTCAGCTCACACGGGATCCAAGTTCCTTCTTTCTGAATCATGCCCAAAGCCTTGAGACATTTTGAAATGGCTTGCTGTGTCACTCCCACTAATCGTGCCACTTCTTCTTGAGTTTGACGCGAGTCTTCTTTCAGCAATGTCTCCAATTCTGCATCTTCGAAAACATTCACTCTTTCACCACTGTGGCGGTCTACGATGTTAATATCACTGTTCTTGAAACATTGAAACCACTCATGACACGTTCTTTCACTAATAGTGTCCTTACCATATGTACTTGAGAGCATTCAATGAGACTCAGCCACTGTTTTCTTCATATTGAAACAAAACAGTAACACCTCGTGCAAATGACGAGAATTAGTCTTGTAAACTGACATTTTCAAACAAGAACAACTTTATGATGCAGACACAAATCAACTAATGTTTGGAGGAGGTTATGTTGACTGAGTTCCAGGCTAACTGCCTGACGTTTGCAATCTGTTTCTTTCGACCGCTACTTACCGTTGTCACAACCTATCGGCAAATGGCAGAAGCAAAGTTGTACACTTTGTAAACTTTCTGAGGTCAGCCATAGATGTTGCTTTTGTGATGACAGTTCTTACTGCAGATTATTGTACATCATAGAGAGCAATAAACTGTCAGATTATGGCTAAAGAAGCACAAATGTCATACATGGCTTCGACAACACAGTTTATCCACAGTGTCAGAATACCAAAATGAATGCAGAAACTTGTATAGTTTTTGAAGGCTTGTGTAATCTTTAGATGGTCATTTACAATCAAAAGAAAAATAAGAGAAGTGACCAATACAGTCAAGCAGCCTACTATCATGAACCAACCTTAATGATGGTTGTAAGTAATTATTGTCTTGGCTGTGTGCAGTAACCAGCATAGACACTGACTACACTCACATGGTTGCCCTGTAAAGCACAGCCATTAACACTTAGGGGAAGGCACACAGTGTACTGACCCCGGCAACATAACAGCCACCAAACATCACAGGAGCAACACTGTGTCACAAAAATAACTCTTTCCTTAATCTATAAATGTGGGTCAATAAAATTCCATCTCAAATCCCAGTCAGTGAAGAACATCAGCTCACTATGTTTCCATTATTGACACCCAGTCTTGTGATGACTTTTATTTACGCTTCTTATAAGAAATTATCAAGATAGGAGCAAAGACAGGATGTTGAATTTGCATTGCCTCAGCAGTATTTGATACTCTGATAGAATGACAGCAGCAACATTGATTTGTCATTTTACAATACTGTCATTTCCAACCCAAAAAAATTTATGGATACTGACTTCAGTTAGAAAAGCTTATTAACTTGTACCGTAACCATGTTCTGTCAGAACACAGTATTTCATTCATTGTTTTGAGAGCTAAGGTTATAAACAAATTCTAAATTTTGTGCTTTGAAGAATCTTTGTGGTATTCAAGAGGTAAAGAAAATTGACTGTCAGATCAAAAAAACTGACATTTAGATGTGTTCTTCTTTTTGATTTCAACAGAAGAGAAAAATTTAGTGGCAGTCATTCAAAATATTTCTGCATTCTACAGGGAGAATGCATTGTTAAGTTGCAGTGTAAGAGTGTGCCATTGTAACAATAGAAATTTGTAATTTTTGACAAGTCTGTTATTCATGAGGACCATCTCAAGACATAAATCCATGATGAATCATCTAAGTCAGTCCAGCCAGTATGAGATTTAAGGAAATCAGTTCTGTCAATCATTGTGTGACATCTGCTTTGCCAGGAAATATGACGTACAAATCAACAGGTGATAATTAGTGCATCACTGTGTACCTGTTATTTAGTGTGTGAACAATATTCACCATCCTTATCCAAGATTGTTATTTTAGTGAAGAATATTTGCCTTTTTATGCCAACATCAAAGAGAGAAATCCCAATAAAAATGTGGAACATTTCTGACCATCCATTGAAAATAATAATTCGCATTTGGTATCATGTAATGCAAATTTACATCTTATGTATGTAATTGTAATAGCTGACATTTGCTGCAAACAACAGAGGCTGCATCAAGAACTTTTGCAAGGTGATAAAACAAATCCACAAACTACCAACAAGATTAAAGCTGCAATTAAGGAGCTTGGTTGGGAGGTTACTACAGTTCACAATCTTCTACTGATCCAGACACATCACATGTCAACATTTTATAGTCTCAGTCATTACTGAAAAGCTCTTTTCTAATGTGACAACTGCTTATGCTGTAACCAGCAGAGTCAAGAACCTATCCCAGATTGGAAAGACCTGATAGATAATGGCTGAGAATAAATCATGTAACTTAAAATTTCCAGACATCCCAATTAAGAGTGTATTTTAGTTTATTTTATAGTGCAGAAGTTGGACTAAGAATAAAAGATATGTGAAATGGAGAAAACTAGTTAAAACTGGAAAACCTGGTAAATGATTCAGGAATGGATTTTATCAACTACACAAGGAAAAATGACAGTCTTGAATGGCACTGAAAAACAGAATTGGAGATATCAGTTACATTCCTGAACAAATTTCATAATAAAAATTTATGAAAGGAAGTGTGTCAGTGAAAAATGAAGATGTATTTCGAAGTCACAAGCAACTATGGGAAACAAACTAAGAAGAGCAGCCCAATGAAGAGCAGTGTTACTGTCAGATAGTGATCAGTAACAACCTGGCGGTATTTGTATTAAAATGATTTATTATTTTTATAATGTGCACTAGTCTGCACATTTTTATTTTTGGCTAACATCTAGAAGCAATGTTCACTGAAGCATTTTATCAATATTATAAATATTAATGCCAAAAACTTATTAAATGGTCCACTGAAATATTTGGTACTAACGACCCTCCCTGGCTTTGCAAGAGTAGTACTAGGTACCTGCAGCCAGAAGACCTGTCTGACACACCAGTAATTTTGTTTACAGGCATCTGCATAGAGTTATGATTAGAATTCAGAGTACCGTGTTAGGTAATTGAATATCATCACTTTTGTATTACTTGAACAGTTCCAACAGTGCTTGTTAGCAGAATTCTCATCCATATTTAATTGGAGTTTTGAGTGGCATCTCGTGGCAATAGTGGGAGCTGCAAGCTACATTGCCACCTGGTCCCCCCAACCTCAGCAACAGTTCAGTGCATGCTATGGCCACTTGCTGGTTGCCTGAATGCAGCATCAGTATGGCTCAGTATGCCTGACAGTAACAGAATTTGGTGCAAACTACAGCCACTTACTAGCTGCTCAGCTTCAGTGCCATCCAGTGGGAGCTACATTTTCTGTGCGACTTTTTCCCACATTTTCACTTCACACCTCTTAAATATTCATGAGCTTAACATCTGACAAGCCCTGCATCACAGGTACTTTAGGAAGTCTGTAGTACGTCACACCAGCCTTCTGATGGGTTAGCTCACACTGGTTTGGTGTTGCAGTTGGGCAGCCTTATACATATACCACATATGGATAATTCTAGAGGGTTCTGCCATTCCCCACCAGATGGCAATGGCACCATTTCACAGTGACAGTACACTTTAATTCATCATATTTGGCCAATTTGCATGAAATATTTGTAAATTATAAGTGCAAACCTTCCTCATGAATTAGTCTATTAGTGTAAACTGTATCAAATTCCCTACAGTAGTTCCCGAGATTAGCCTGAACATACAGACAGAAACCACAGTGGGGGACTTCAGTTTATATATGTGTGGAATGGATGGAAGATAGATGTAAGGTATAACATGCACACTTTAAGGCGTTTAAATAAATGTTGCATTGCTTGTAGTTTGCTGTAAGCCTTTTTATTTGACTCAAGTTTAGTTGGCATCTCAGAGGCATGAAAGTTTACGTAAGGATCGTTTTTAAATGGAAGTTTAAGTAGGTGGCTCTATGATCATCATCTGCGTGTCATGTACAAGATATGACTGAAGCAGTTTAGTGGGACATTTCAGATGCCTAGGAGAAAAGTTTCCCTTGTAAAAATGCGTGGGTTGCAATCGAAATATATATACATATATATTTTAAAAAATATATTAAAAAAGAGGGGGGGGGGGGGGAATTCCAGTCAGAAAATTATTAAATTCACTAAGAGACATGTGCACTGACCTGAATTTACCACCCAGACATAAACTTATAAAAAATTATGAGAGCAATCATAGCTTTTGGAACCACAAGGACATATCCCCTTCAGCAAGGAAAGAAAATAAGAAGAGTAGAAGGCCAGCATCAAACCAGCTAAGAAACTAATGACTTAGTAAAAATAAGGAATGAGGAGAGACCAGGTTTTCAAGAATTTTGGCAAACAGTAGTGTATTTATCAATACCAGAGTTGGAAAGTTGCTACTCACCATATAGCGAAGATGCTGAGTCGCGATTGGCACAACAAAAAGATTCACTCAGTTATAGCTTTTGGCCATTAAGGCCTTTGTCAGCAGTAGACACACACACACACACACACACACACACACACACAGTCTCAGAGAGCAGAAAACACAGCTCTCTGAGACTGCAGTCATGTGTGCGAGTTGCGTTTGTGTGTGTTTGTGTGTGTGTGTGTGTGTGTGGGCGCGGGTGCGCGCGTGCGTGCGCGTCCGTGTCTACTGCTGACAAAGGCCTTAATCGCCGAAAGTGATGATTGTGTGAATATTTTTGTTATGCCTATCACGACTCAGCATCTCTGCTATATGGTGAGTAGCAACTTTCCTTCTCGGGTATCGTTACATTCCATCCTGGATTTTCCATTATTTAGTAGTTTATTTATGTAATTTTACACTTCCTTTCCCCAACCTTTCATGAGAAATGAAAATGCTTTCAATAATCTTGCAATCCAAGCATTATTTCCTGCTACAGGTGACACTGATCACTTGTCTGAATAACCTCTGACATTTACTGCAATGCTGGTAGCTTTAGTAAGAGTGGCTGGATAGTTCATGCTTATCCAGACAAACCTGTGTACTGGACCTTGTTCAGTGACTGAATACTTGCTTTATGATACAGCAGTGCTGACAGATTATCTAGTTTTAGAACTTCATTATTTCTGTTGATGCCATTCTCAGTTTTTTGAATTTATATGTCCTCTCTCAACATTTTGCATAGTAAAACACAACTTCTCTTTTAGAGAATCATATGTGGTTATCCCCTGTCAAGTCTGTTTTTATGTTCCTTGAGCCCTGTGTTCAACGTTTTTGTTATTCCAGTGTAAACGTAGCCACAAGTACAAGAACTCTTGTATAATCATCTTGACAATAATCTAGGATGCAGGTGTCATTTACAAAATTCAAACATGTTCACTTGTGTGTACACAGCATTTTTCCATTACAAATGTTTTTGTCATTGTGTCCAAATCTGATAGGATACAATCATCTGTGTATCTTATTGTTGATTCAACAGTTTCTTGTAGAGGCTACCTTTAACTGATCTATTCCCCCTCCCAACTCCTGTGGCTCACAGATTCTCTAAGCATTGTCCAACAGTGATTTAATTCCTTCTCTCTTCTGCTTGGTAAAGGTATTTGTTTTTTAGGCAGGTTACCATCATCCATGTAGAAAACTGTAAGTAAACTGCCAGTCATACATCCAAAACTGAGAACTAATCATATGCTTTCAGTGAGAACTTTGATGGAATTAATACCATTCAAAAATTTAGAAACTCAGAGTTGCATTTATTCTCATGATCATGTCACAAAAGTTCAACAACAAGCCGAAAATGTAGGTGGGGCTCTTCTAGGACATACAAAGAGCTGTTGCTTCAAAGTTTTGCAAATACAGTTATTAGATAACTTTTGATTGGATTTTCAATTATTACTCAATCACGTTGATCATAGAATTTGTTGCCTAGTTGATAGTAATTTGAATGGGACAATATCTAGAAAGATTTGTTATGACCTTTATGATGAACTTCTACTTGTGATATCACCTCATTCATAAAAAATCATGCTGAATATTGAAGTATCAGATTGGCCATAATATCTGTAGAACTCAATTTGAGCACTGTAAAGTCAAATTTTTCATGTAAGTGTGTGTTTCTCTGATAAATGGCTGTAAGACAGTGGCTCCATGCTTGACAGTCTCAGTGGTACACCTGGCCTGCAGTTTTTTGGTAAACAATACGGTCATGGTGATGTATCTTCTGACTTCAAGAGATACTTATTGTCTTTGGTAGTAACAGAAAGACCCACTAAAGCCAATTTTCTTCTTACCCCATTAGCATTGCTCTTATCTGCCTGGATAATAAGGATTTCTATATCAGTATTTAAATCTCTAAGACATTTATTTCCACCTCCTGTTAAGTTACTGTAAGGTGATTTGCTCTTATTAAGTATTCTGGGAAATTCCATGTATACTTCAGTGACAGCTGGATTAGCTACAATATAGATCCTAACTTCAGTGTTGGATTATCCTAGATGTTGAAACAGTATATTCCCTCCTTGGAAAGTATAGTTATTTCCTTCTAATATTGCTCTCTGTATGACATTTTAATAAAAATATGATCAGTTCCTGATTTTTTAAAAGTATAAGCCAGAAAATATATTTAAAATTCCATAGATCCTTGAAGCAGCCATTGTAAGGTATTCAGTTAAAAAATACTCCTATTACACTATTTTTCTAAAAGCAATACTTGTTGGTCTTATATGCAGTGTCTCAAACTACTACTGCATAGGATAAGGAGGACAGAAAATATGTGAAATATTGTTTCATTTAGATCTAGAGGTTAAGACATGGAAAGGTATTTTTCGCGCGGGATGAAAAGAATTTTTTGATTCCTTACATCAGTGTATTTATTGAATTTGAATTTGTTGTCCATCTGGCCTCCAAGAAATTCCAAAAAAAGTTTCAGATTGTAAGTGAGAAAATTAATGCTTCATAAGTTAGATATTTTTGAGATAAAGAGCCAAGCATCTTGTTATGCAAAATTTATATACTAGTTCAGGCATAATATTGGCTGTGTTTGGTATGCTTGAGTTTGGACACACTATCAGTACTCTCATAACATCAAAGACCATAACTGTTTCTAAAAACATTTATTTGTGTAGTTTAAAAACAAGAATTTTGCTAGGTAGTGAGACTTATAGGACGACTTTTTGCCCAGTATGATTTTAGTTGTTGTTGGTCATGCAACTCGTTAATGTGATGCTTTGCTTACCACTGCAGAGGTTTAGTTCCAGCCATGCAAGTGACATGGTAGTGATATAATATCTTAGTATCTCATAAACTGATATATGGCTGGGAGAGTGGTGTGCTGACCACATGCCATCTGTATCCGGATCCAGTGACGCCTGTGGGCTAAGAATGACATAGCAGCCAGCCAGTACCATTGGGCCTTCATGGCGTGTTCAGGCAGAGTTTAGTTTAGTTTTATCTTTAGTAAAATTTCAGGGTACATGCAAAAATAGGCCTTGGAAATGTCAGAGAATATATACATGATATTATTTTCTTTAACAGTCTCATTTGTGAGATCAAATAAGGCTTTGTCTATAGAGGAGTTTTTATGGGAACTAAACTAAGAGTTATTTTCTGGCTGTGTATGGCAGAAAAGAGGGTCTGTATTTTATTGTATGCAAGAACAAAGAGGAAAGAGAAATTGTCATTTTAGATTGGGAATTGTGTCGGCATCCAGCTTTGTTTTTTTATACTTCCATTGCAGTTCAGCACTGACATTGTTGTGACTGAATATATTTGCTGCTTATTACAGTAAAGTAACTTTGCAGTTATTAATCAGAGCTCTTTCTTCATGCTCATGTAGTTTCTATGTTTTACGTGGCTACATGTTTCATGTTCAGTGTAATTTTCTTTTGGATTTAGTATTTTGTGTAGTTTTCTAGGAAGGACGAAGTGCAATTGTTTGCATGTAGTTGACCAGAAGTCTTTTTGTTTCAGCTGGTGTTCCTCACAGTTTCATTTTAGGCTTTATTTAGCTAATTTTGTTGATGTGCTCTGTGTATCATATCTATATTTTCCCATCCTACCGAACTCTGAGAATTTCATTTGACTGTAGGATTGAGTGCTGCTTTCTTAATTTCCATCCCTTGCCATAGAGTATGGAATTTTATGCTTATTGCTTAGTAGGTGTGTGAGCCAGACAACACATGTGGAATGTTTGTACATAAGTACATGAAAATAGTTGTGATGTAAAAAAGTTGTAGCAACTAATGAATTAAAACATTCAAAATGTTTTATGAGCAACTTCTGTGATTTTAAACTGGGTACATTAAGTGCAGAAAAACTGATTTTGCGTATCTGATATTTCAATGAGGATTGCACTGTGGGTGGAACATGAGGAAACAGCAACAAAAGTTGTAACTTCACACTATCAAGACAATGACAATAATAATAATAATAATAATAATAGCAAAATGAAACAGACAAAGAAATAGGGGAATGCCCCAGTCAAGTTATTGGAACTTCGCATCATAGTAGTTCATTACAGGTCTGATATGAAATCCATGAGAAAATAGAATGGAATTGAAAAATTTAGAAATATATGAGAATATATGAGATGGTTTCGTAAAAATGTCACAAACCAGACTGAATGCTGAGCATCATAATACTGTCAATGATTTTTACATGCCAAAAATGTTAGTAGAAAGGTTTGACTAAAGGCTAAAAAAATCTCTGAATAAATATTTATTGCAACACAAGGTGATCTCGTTCGCTTTAACATGGTGTTAGTACTTGGCATAGCAAAAACTGCAAATAACTGTGATAGTATAGTATAGAAGGATTTTATGCTATTATTATTATTATTATTATTATTGGTGTTACTATGTTTTATAAACATGCTTTTGGCATGTTGCCTTTCTAAATGAATCTACACAGAAGAATTGTCAAAGATATAATAAAGGTATTGCCTAAAATTTATCTGCTACGGAATGCATGCAAGTGTGCATTTAGAACCATAGTGTATTTGCCAGGAAGTGATAGTCCTAGCATGTTATCCTGACCTGCACACACTGATACAGGAATATTACGTGAGCATGAAAGTGACTTAAAATGTGAGAAAACTGCACCTACTATCATAATGCTTCTGCATCATATGCAATATATTCAATGTCTCTAAGAATGAACTACATTACATTTTCTGTGTACCCTTTGATGTTCTAACATTTATGTTTGACCCCGCACAAAAATTGTGTTCTCTAATGTAAGCTTGTTATGACTGATGTTTCTCTTGTGAATGAATGCTGATAAAAATACAATGAAAAAAAATTATTAAAACTATGCACTACGACTAATGTCTCGTATAATATCGGTACCAATCTGATACACTGCCAAACAATGCTGAAACATAACAAAACTCAATACTGTCTCATTTCATTCTTCTTCCAAAGCTACACACATTTTTACTGCATCACATCTTCATGTTGACCAAATCGGCTTGCATTGTCTTGAAAATAGACATGAATATTAGATAAGTGCACACTGCCTGACAAAAAGGTGAAGCATGCAGAAGACATGGTTGGATGTAAATGTAATTTCTTACATGAACACATTATTGGCAGGTATGTAAATAATAATAGTTGCAATTTTTTATGACAGGTAGAACAGCGATCAGAATTCATTATTACTGTTCATCTTAAGTGTTGTTACCAGGCCTGGCAGGATATATAAGGAGTGTGAACAGCATCACTATGAAGGACATGGAAATGCCACATACTCATGTCGGACAGCATTATCAGCTCCTGATAGAGTTTGAAAGGAGCCTCATTGTAGGTCTCCATTTGGCTGGCTGGTTGAATTGTGTAATATCCAGATTTCTGTGCATTTGGAAGTTGAACTGTCCTGATGTTGGACTACATGAGAATGAGGGCAGGCATATTTGTCACCTACATTCTGGTCGACACCACCTGACCATCGCTAAATCATGCACCAAGCACATTGTAAGCCCTTCACATTTGCACCTGCCATCCAAGAACAAGTAACAGACTCCCTGCAAAATTATGAGTCTTTCCACACCATTGGTTGGAGACTAGCAGTGACTGGAACAGGAAAAGGAGGAAATGACAGTAATACCCATAGCCCTCCACCACACGCCATAAGGTGGCTTCCAGAGTGTAGATGTAGATGTAGGTGTAGATGTAACTGCAACTGGACTAGGGAATTACCATCCCATATGTAGACTGACATTAACACCATAACACAAATGGCTGCTTTTGGAGTGGCTTCATGATGGAAGCATAGACTGCTGGTGAATGGCACTGCATTATGTTCAGTGATGAAACATGGTTCTGCATTACCACTGAACATGGTCATCAGTGAGTATGGTGAAAATCTGCAAAGAGGTCCCATTCTTCCTATGTTTTGGAGAGACAGTCTGGTGTTACTCCTGGTGTCATCATGTGTGGAACAATTGGATTTGACTTAAGGTTGTGACTGGTAGATACTGAGGGAACTCAGATGGCACAATGTTTTGTTGTAGATGTTCTGCGTCCTCAAGTGTTACATCTCATGCAGCAGTATCACAGTGCCATTTTTCAACGAGACAATAATGTTCCATATATGACATGTGTGTCTATGAACTGTATGTGTGATGTTTACGTATTCATGTGGCCAGCAAGATCCCCAGATCTGTCTCTAATGGAACATGTGTAGGACCAGCTCATATGTTAGCTCCATACTGGTACAAGTATCCAGGATATCAAGGTCCACAACTATTGTTAGTTGTGGATCAGCTTACCTCAGGAGAGGATACAACAGCTTTATAACTCCCTTTCCAACAGTGGGTTGATACTGTCAAGTTCTTTGTAAATTTAACTCAATTTTGTGATTACTGAACTAACATTACATACATTCTCAACTCAGGAAGTTTCATTTTGTTTCCTCATTCCCTTATTGATGCTGTACTTTTTTGTCAGGCAGTGTATTTATCACATGAAACTGGATAGAACAGTAAAAGTACAATCAAGGATGAGAAGTAAAATTTCCTGAATACCTACGTTTGGCAGAGAAGTTACAAAATAGCATTGCTTCAGTCGTTTGAGAACTCCAGTCACCTATATATTAATTAATTGTTCTCAAGTTTTTCCAAATTCTTCTAGGTATATAACCATGTTTTAAAATGAAGAAATATTTTAGACACTATTGCAACTGTCCTTGATCAGGCTGTGTTGCGTACTGCTATGTCAGTCTAGTATTATACAACTCAGTATAATGAGGGCCACTTGGTATAATACAGTTACAAATCTAGAACAATTGTGTGAGAACATTTTATTAGTGGATATTTATTAAACACTGTATGGTACTCTTTCTCAGAAATAATGTGCACATTCACGTGATCAATAAACAAATATCTGGTGTAATAGTATTAGTTAGTGCTCAAGTAAAATGATGCTGAAAGGGGGAAAAATTTAGTTGTATTCTGAAAGCATATATTGTGTGCCATCTGTTTAACTTAATAATGTTTGTTGTGCATAAATCACCCTCATTCTCAAATAAAATATTCTGCATTATTTCCTTCAGAATTATTTAGCTGCTACATGTTCTCAGTTAGACAATTTTAATAATTTCATTTTTATGATCATTGCATCATCCATAACTGGAAAAATGAGTTGCCTAATTCAAAAGTAAAAGTGACAGCAAAATTATACACCCCTTATGAACATTTGCTCTCAATAAACTTTTGAAATGGGATAGATAGTGCAGGGACAACTTTTTAGCAATTTAAAGGAAAAAAATTATGAACACTTGATAGCCTAATCTTTATTCCTGTTACACATTGTTCATCTGAAGAAGTACATGTGTTTATTATGTCTGACAAATTACTTTGTTAAAAAAACATATCACAATTTTACTTCAGATATACACTCCTGGAAATTGAAATAAGAACACCGTGAATTCATTGTCCCAGGAAGGGGAAACTTTATTGACACATTCCTGGGGTCAGATACATCACATGATCACACTGACAGAACTACAGGCACATAGGCACAGCCAACAGAGCATGCACAATGTCGGCACTAGTACAGTGTATATCCACCTTTCGCAGCAATGCAGGCTGCTATTATCCCATGGAGACGATCGTAGAGATGCTGGATGTAGTCCTGTGGAACGGCTTGCCATGCCATTTCCACCTGGCGCCTCAGTTGGACCAGCGTTTGTGCTGGACGTGCAGACCGCGTGAGACGACGCTTCATCCAGTCCCAAACATGCTCAATGGGGGACAGATCCGGAGATCTTGCTGGCCAGGGTAGTTGACTTACACCTTCTAGAGCACGTTGGGTGGCACGGGATACATGCGGACGTGCATTGTCCTGTTGGAACAGCAAGTTCCCTTGCCGGTCTAGGAATGGTAGAACGATGTGTTCGATGACGGTTTGGATGTACCGTGCACTATTCAGTGTCCCCTCGACGATCACCAGTGGTGTACGGCCAGTGTAGGAGATCGCTCCCCACACCATGATGCCGGGTGTTGGCCCTGTGTGCCTCGGTCATATGCAGTCCTGATTGTGGCGCTCACCTGCACAGCGCCAAACACGCATACGACCATCATTGGCACCAAGGCAGAAGCGACTCTCATCGCTGAAGACGACACGTCTCCATTCGTCCCTCCATTCACGCCTGTCGCGACACCACTGGAGGCGGGCTGCACGATGTTGGGGCGTGAGCGGAAGACGGCCTAACGGTGTGCGGGACCGTAGCCCAGCTTCATGGAGACGGTTGCGAATGGTCCTCGCCGATACCCCAGGAGCAACAGTGTCCCTAATTTGCTGGGAAGTGGCGGTGCGGTCCCCTACGGCACTGCGTAGGATCCTACGGTCTTGGTGTGCATCCGTGCGTCGCTGCGGTCCGGTCCCAGGTCGACGGGCATGTGCACCTTCCACCGACCACTGGCGACAACATCGATGTACTGTGGAGACCTCACGCCCCACGTGTTGAGCAATTCGGCGGTACGTCCACCCGGCCTCCCGCATGCCCACTATACGCCCTCGCTCAAAGTCCGTCAACTGCACATACGGTTCACGTCCACGCTGTCGCGGCGTGCTACCAGTGTTAAAGACTGTGATGGAGCTCCGTATGCCACGGCAAACTGGCTGACACTGACGGCGGCGGTGCACAAATGCTGCGCAGCTAGCGCCATTCGACGGCCAACACCGCGGTTCCTGGTGTGTCCGCTGTGCCGTGCGTGTGATCATTGCTTGTACAGCCCTCTCGCAGTGTCCGGAGCAAGTATGGTGGGTCTGACACACCGGTGTCAATGTGTTCTTTTTTCCATTTCCAGGAGTGTATTTTATACTTTAACCAATATCTGAGTTGAAGTAGTTCATTTATATGTAATACAGTATTGCTTGACAAAATAACATAGAAGAATGGCTATAGCTCTTATGAAAGGGTTCAGAGGTGAAAGTGGCCATCACACACATACACAGTGCATTTATAAAAAGAACAAACTCACACTACTGCTTCATTTTTGTATTATGATAATTTTGAACCAGTATGGTGGTACTATACTGAAGAACCAATACAGTGGTACTGTACTGAAATTGCAATTGGGTTTAGACTTTGACTGCAGTATTTGTATTTCATGCATTTGTTGTGTTTTATCACTTCAGTTTCACATTTAGTGGTCTCCAATAATCATGTGTTCTGTTTCTCCCTCTGCTTCTCTTTCTGCCTCTGCTCCTCTTTCTCGTTTTAAAAGTCTTTGATTCATAGTTTGTATCTGTACTTTTCTTCTGTCACAGCTATAGGTTTGATCAATCCAATGGCTGATTTAGATGTGGTTGTCTTCATGTGCATCTATTCAGAAGCAACTTTTTATAATCCGTGAAAACAAAATGTAACATTGTGTTTAAGTATTTCACTACAATCTACTTCAATCAGTTTTGTGGGCCTTTCATTAGATCTACATAATATTAATTCCTGAGGAAATTGATTATGAGACCTGACACTGAGATCATGCTTAAGTGCTTCTGTCAAATACAACCAATTGGCTCTTGTGCTATACAATAATTGGTCTCTTCACCAATACAAGGCTGAGTTTTGTATTTCTATGTGTGTGAATCCATATTTTTTTCATCTGGTCTTTTAGATGATAATAACTCACAATAATAGCTCACACCTTCCTAATAACTCACACCTTCCTAATTCAGTTTTGCAACAGGTATTTTTCATTCACATCAACTCATCACATTTTTACTTATATTTAGCTCAAAATCTAAAAAGCGTGGGCATAAAAGAGATGCAATAACTGATGATGAGAAGAGGAGGTTGTCATCAATGCCAGAGGAGGAGGAAGACGATGGTGTGACAATTAAGGTGGGGATAGGTACTTCCGATACCAAAGTGTAACACACCATTCCTGTCAACTAGTCTGATCATCACAATTTTTGTAAGTAGTTTTTTTTCTAAATTGTGCTGAAATTTTGCAGCTTTATTCATGCATTGCAATATGTGTGAATTTGCTGCTGCACATTGTTTGCTTTTTGGTAGGTGGAGGGTTACTGGTGGTGGATTTTTTGTGCTCTGTTGTAAGATATGTTTTGGTTTACATTTTTTAAGAAAAGTAGAAAATAATTTAGTCTCATTGGTATAAATTTTCAGCAGAGGAACATCAGTCTTTATGTTACCTTTATAAACCCTGTTTCACCCTTTTCCATATTTATGTAACAAAAACTTAGCTGAAAAAGTAAATTATCTGTTCTTCCCATTTATTTTAATTATTCTCAGCCTTACTGTAATATTTGAAGCCCCTGTAGTCATAAATTTCTCTACTGCATTTTTGAAGTACAGTGTTTTTTTATTTCTTGTTAATTATTAATAGCATTTACAAATGGATTTTTTAATATCTAGAAATGTATTTTTGGCATTAGAGTAGATTTAAGTAGCCTTTTTTTGTTCTGTGTACTGTGGCAAATGAACAGTTAATATCAGCTTCAAGTGCACCAGCATGCAAAATAGATAATGATTCGAAAGAGTGGAAATATATCACACTGTGTAAATGTCGATCATTGCTGAAACATGTTTTCCTGTAGATGCATTCATTGTGATTACTGGTACTGGTTATTTAATTGCTTAAAATGCACAGTGTTATTAAGTAAGACAAACCATATTAAATCGAATCAAAATGAATTACCTCCAACTTAGTGACTTTATAGCAATTTTGAAGTATTCCTGTTACAGGGTGTCTGGCAAGTGCATCCCTGGTTTCAAAATATCTCAAAAACGAAGATCAATAGATGAGTGCAACAAAAGGTATGTTTTTTTGTGAAAGCTGTCACAATTTTATACAGAAGTTTCAAGAGAGTTTGAAAATCTGCTGACAGATGGCACTATAGCTGTGCATCTTGTACAGAATCAGCATTCATGATTGAACTTATACTCTACAAGCAGTCTTTGCAATCACATCATAATCTTTTCAAAATGTCCACCACTTGCAGTATGGAGGTGGTGCAAATGAACCATGAAATTTGTCATCACATCCTGTAGTGTCCCAATGGAAATGGATTCAGATTCCACACAGACTACCAATTCAACCATATCCAACATGGTGGGGTGGTTCCAGTAGACAGTGTCTTTCAATGTACCTCACAAAAAGTAGTCACAAGGAGTCAGACTGAGTGAACACAGAGGCCAATCCATCCCTGCATCAGTGTATTTGCAATAACCCACTTCAGCGACTGCATTTACAAAGTGTTCATCAAGAAAGTGAAATAAATGTTTGGTGTGATGTGGTCTGGTCCCTTCACACATGAACCACTCAGTGCCTGTAGGTCCTCCAACACTAGCTGTGGGGCAACAAATTTTCCCAAACCTGCAAATAACATTCACTAGTGATTGTTTCTCACATAAAAAGGGACAATTATGCTTCTGCTGCATACCATAGTCAAAACAGTAACTTTGTGAGAATATATTGGTTTTGCTTCACACAAATGAGAATTTTTGGAACCCCAAAATCACCAGTTTTGTTCATTCAAGCCTCCTAGCAGGTGAAACTGTGCTTCATCTGTGAACCAGAGGTAGCCAGCATCAACTACTTTATCATCAGTCTTTGTGAGAATCTTATTCACAATGTCAGCTCCCTGTTCTACAGCTTGTAAAGATGATGGCTTTGGATTTTGAATGGAAATATGTAGGCTCTGTCTCGTATTTTCTGCATGCTGGAGTTCTTTGAACCAGTCTCTGCTTCAATTCTTCAGATGGATTTTCTTGGCTTTTACTGAATAACTCCAGAAACTGTGGCTACTTTTTCAGGAGTAAGTACAGTTTTCCTGGGACCAACATTCACATCTATATCATCGGCAATGCTGCCTGTCCATTGTAATTTGGCTAAGAGCTTGTGAATGATTTTCACATCAGGTCCTTTTGGAACATTAAATTGTGTTTGAAAACTGTGCCCTGTTGCTGTAGGACTGTATTCCAACCTACAGTAATCTAGTACCAGAAAAACATGTTGTTCAGTGAATACATGATTTTAACCTCTTTCTTCAGTACACTAATCTCCTTTCGCATCTCAACGAAGCTATTGATCACTCTGAGCTGGCCGTGCAGAGTGGCCGCACAGTTAGAGGCACCACGTCATGGATTTCGCAGCCCCTCCTGGCGGAGGTTCGAGTCCTCCCTCGGGCATGGATGTGTGTGTGCGCGTTGATCTTAGCATAAGATAGTTTAAGTAGTGTGTAAGTCTTGGGATCGATGACCTCAGTAGTTTGGTCCCTTAGGAATTCACTCACATTTGAACTCTGAGCTGTGGTGCAATACTTGTAGGCACTATGTATTGCAATTACAGTGTCATCTATTAGCAATTTTCAAACTATTTTGAAACTTCTGAATAAAATTCTTACAGCTTTCACAATAAACATAGCATTTGTTGCACTCTTCTGTCACTTTTAGGATTCCTGCATGTTTGCACATGAATGTTTCCCATTTTTATGTGAAGTGTGTCAGCCAATCCTTTTTTCCTATCTGTGACTATCAATGACTTAATTTCTGCTCATTTTCTTTTGATTTTCTGAAGTTATTCTGTGAAACTGCATAATTCACTGGCAATAGATTCAGCATAAGATAATAATTACCTTGAAGTTCACAACACCATTGTCCACACCCAGATAAACTTCTTGTGATTTTATTTCCTTTTGTTCTGAATGAGATTGCAAAAACTGTTCAATGTTTCAGCATTAGGACCCCTTATTGTTTCTGGTGATTAACTGCTATAAAGAAGTGTAATATGACCTTTAAGACTTTTGAATGTGCCAACTAGGGAACACTTCTTCCAACCTCCCCATGTTGAAAAATACGTTGTAATATTAATTTCTATTAGAACATCCTGTTTCAACTAGTGCGGCATATTAGCACCATGAAAACTAATTGAAAAAAAAAAATAAATACTAAAGCAATGGACCTTTCTTCCTGTTGAAATAGTAGAACATTCCTTGGTAATTTTAACAGACATTTTTATCTTTTATGAATTGCAGAAAACTTTTCTTTCATGAGCCATAAAAAGAATTTATTATTCCATTATTTCTTCTCATCTCTCACACACACACACACACACACACACACACACACACACACGCACACACACACACAGAGAGAGAGAGAGAGAGAGAGAGAGAGAGAGAGAGAGCATTATTTCACTTATTGTGGTGGACAATGATTGTCCTTTACTATGTTCCACTGGAGATGGGATTTGTGGCTTCCTGTCTAACAAGTTTGATGAACTACATGGTTTGACACCTGTTTCAATATCAATTTCACTTTTTAAACTCATATTGTCATCATTGTACTCCTGATGTACATTGTCTGCACAGTCAAGCGAATACAACACCAACATTACCCTGACCCATCTTGCTGGGACAGTAATATTTTGTCTGCCACTTCTTTCTCTCTCTGCAAAATTCATTGGGTTCTTTTCTGATGAAATGTCAACTTCAGCAGTTGTTGTTGTAGATATAGTGCAGTGTTTGCTCTGTTTATTATCGCCATTAATCTGCTTTCTATGAACATCAATAGCACTGTTGGGAGTTATTCGTCAACTAAGCAGTTCAACTATGCTCTATAACTTCATGTTGTGTTCATGACTGAATACCTCCCATCCTCCCCCCTATTGCCATTAGCAGCCAATATTGTGCTTGCATGGTAACAATATATGGGGTGTTGAATGCTGTAAACACAATTGATTTTTTGCGAACTTGCACTGGAGGGGTTCCTTATCATAGACATAGTTGGATCTGTAGTATCACCACCCTTATTCATTGATGACTTCTGCATCTACCATAGAGTTCCTCCAGCATTATGGTTGCTGAATAACAACTACAGGGTGCTGTAAGGAAAGGGACATTGAGCATGTATATATGGCTTTCAGTTTACCAATACAAACACTTGCATTGTGGACTTTTATGAAGATAGAACTATTGATTTGCACTCAGAACTCTATCTACACTATGAGCTGTTCAGTGTGGTCGAGAGACATTGCTTCTTAGGACTCATATTTGATGAACAGGTAACTTGGTACCCCATAGATGGCAGCTTAAAAATTAATATCCTATGTTATCTCAGTTGGGCCATCTGGGGTGTGGACCATTCCACCATTTTGCTACTCTATGAGGCTCTCATTTTATCAGATTTAGATTATGGAATTCTGGTCCATGGATCTGCAGCACCATCAGCACTGTGGGATCACATGCAGTTGGTGCCTTATGGACAAGTATTATGGATAGTGTTCCGGTAGAGGCACAGATTCTTCCATTGTGAATCAGGTGCCACCAATTTCTCTTCAAGTAGGCCACACACACCCATAGCCACCCAAAACATCCAGATCAACACCTTCTGTTTCCAAATAAGGAAGCAAGACTTCCAGAAAATCGATCTTAATGAGGAATTCTATCATCGTCCCAGTCTCAGTCTATCAGTTTTCACGTTACATACCATCTCTCAATTCTCTCATTATGTCACACTTGCAAACACCCATATGATACTTGGCTTATGGCTTACCCATTAATTGGCCTGGATTCTTCTTTTGATGCAAAGAATATGATAGACTGCTCAGTTCTTCACCAATTGTTCCTCTTGGTACTTGATGAGTTCTCCAGTTGAGATGTCGTCTATACTGCTGGATCAAGAGTTGACGATTGAAGCAGGCTTTATCTTTACATTCACGAGAACCAGTGAACAGTATTCCCTACCTATTGGATGCAGCATCTGTGTGGCAAAGTTGGTGGTAATCACACATGCCCACCACTACATCCACACCCAATCACATACATCTTTCGTAATATGCGGTGACATCATGAGCAGTGTAGAGGCTATAGCACACTGTTTTTCGCGGCTTGCACTGGTAATGCAAACACA
Organism: Schistocerca cancellata; assembly: GCF_023864275.1. Taxonomy (NCBI): domain Eukaryota; kingdom Metazoa; phylum Arthropoda; class Insecta; order Orthoptera; family Acrididae; genus Schistocerca; species Schistocerca cancellata. The sequence goes on along the minus strand of NC_064627.1, from coordinate 358,006,458 downwards.
ATTTCTCCTCTTAGTCCTCCACAACAATGGGAAAATGGTAATATTTCTCACTTCAGATTACCTTCCATTCAGAAAGCTGTTGCACTCAGCAACTGTTGTTGATTTGTAAATTATAGATTGCAACGATCAGTCGTCCTTTTTAAATTTTATTGTGCAGATCTAGATTTCAGCTAGAAGCTAGCCATTCTCAAAGTTAAGAATACAAAAGTACATAGTTACATGATGTCATAAAAAGTTACAAGTAATGGCTTAACTCATATGGTTTGTATATTACATACCACTATTATTTTCGCTCAATGCATGTAATGCCTGTTGGTCGGGCTTCATCCACAGTTCATTAAATACTACTGTTTGCAGAAGGAGGGCTGTATGGAGAACACATTGGTTGGTTTCATGGCGCCATCTACGTGAACTTTGTATATAAACTTCAAGGGAAGTAAATCACTTCAAATTTGTATGAGAATTACATAGAATGAAACAGAAGTAAAATTCTTACATTGTCGTCTGACTTATTTCATATTTGCCAGCAAGTAATAAAATTTCCATGTTCACTCCTTGTGAGTCCTTTATTAATATTAAAACATTTAAATTACGCCAGGTGGGTGAAACTTCTTAAATTTTTTTAAAAATTTATTAAAATTTATAAAACACAAGAAGACACATGCTGTATACACGTATTAGTTGATATGGCTTAAATATATTTATCTTTATATTATATCTCCCTTTATTAAAACATAATAAGTATATTGTTCATCATATTTACTAAATAGTTCACAGATGGCGCCAAATGTCTGTCAGATACATGGTTGGTGTAATTTGGCTATTCCGCTATAGATATAGAGGGTACTGACCTCTTTATCCCTTAAAACCGATTTTCCTTGTAAATGTAAAACAACCAATATATTGAATTGCTGTTAATAATACTGTTTATGCATCTGAACTAACATATCGTGCAAGAAATTCCATTGGTTCAGAATTATAATCGTCATACTCGTATAGTATGATGCAATTGGCTGCTAATGGCAAGACAGCAGGTGTTTCCTCATTCCCCCTGGGTCAAACCCCACACCACCTCCCAGCAACAAATCTTTGAACAATTCCCTACACTGCACATTTTTCATAACAACCTGATCATTAATCAGGTTGCTGCTGGTATTTTTGTGATGGCGGAAGATCTTGAGCTTTTCCAGGAGGTCGAGAAACCTGCCCTTCTCGCACTTATGCAGCAACCTCACATTGGATGTCAAAGTCTGCATCTTATGTTTTTTTTTGTAAGCAGATGTGCTGCCATACTTGATTTCTCCATGGTATCTTTTCTTCCCAATGCAACCTGTTTCTCAAACCTGATTTCAAGCCTCCTTTTTCTTTGGCCAACATAACAGGTCCTACAGTCCAGCCAATCAATTTTATAAACTCCAGATGCATGAAATACGTTTTTTACATCTACAGAGTGTAGCAAAATACATCCCAAGTTATTTTTGGTACCAAAAGACACTGTCATATTGTACTTTCTGAGGAAAGTTGCAATCTTAGTGTTCATTTTTCCGTAGTAAGGTAAGCTGACAAACTTAGCATGTTCTTTCCTCAGCTCAATACAGCCGATAGATACACATAAAACAGAACCGAAAATTACATTCCTAGCTTTCAGAAGCATGCCTCCATCCTTGCTACCCTCCCTATTTTCCTTTCCCTGTTGCTTCATAGCCTGGGTTGTGAGTAACTGAATCTCCTTTCCCTTCTTCCCTTTCTTTCCCCTCTCTCCTCCCTGATGAAGGAACATTTGTTCTGAAAGCTAGGAATGTAATTTTCGGTTCTGTTTTATGTGTATCTATCGGCTGTATTGAGCTGAGGTAAGTACTGGCCAGCCCCTCTATCTCTTTGTTAGTATTTGTTCCACATCTTTATATGAGATTTTCCATTAATCATTTAGTATGTTCTTTAAAAGCCATATTATTATTGTAAAGCATCATCCTATTTTTGTATTTATTAGCTATGTTCTTACATGTAGCATCTACAAAGTCCCATGGATAGTTATTTACTTTTGCAATGTGCCTTATTGTTGGCATTTCCTCACCATGTTCATCTTTTGGCAGCAGAATTTTAAACAACAGATTGATAGCAAAATTGAAAAATGCCTTTTTATGTTGAACTGGGTAGTTGAAGTAAAATCCACAATGCCATCAGTACAAGTCTCTTTACAAAATATACCAAATGTGTGCCTGCCATTTTCATTCCGAACTGATAGATCTAGAAAAGTAATAGATTTATTTATTTTGGTCTCACAAGTAAATTTAATTGTTTGACACAACTTATTAAATTTGGCTACTATGGTGTTGATGACATCATCGTTACCCTGTATTAGCAGCAGTGTGTCATCTACATACCTAAAGTAGTACACAATTTTGTCCACTAACAAAGGATTTTCAGAAAAGAATCTGTTTTCTAGATATTTAATAAAGATGTCTGCCAGCATTCCCGATATTGAGCTCCCCATACTGAGACCATCTTGTTGGAAATAAATTTGAAGTGGTTTACTTCCCTTGAAGTTTATGTATGTAGTTCACATAGATGGCACCATGTAACCAACTGATGTGTTCTCCAACAGCCTGCCTTCCACAAACAGTAGTATTCAATGAACTGTGGATGAAGCCTGACCAACAGGCATTACATGGACTGAGCAAAAATAATAGTGGTATGTAATATACAAACCATACGAGTTAAGCCATTACTTGCAACTTCTTATGACATCATCTAACTATGTACTTCTTGTATTCTTAGCATTGAGAATGGCTGGCTTCTAGCCAAAATCTAGATCTGCACAATAAAATTTAAAAAAAGACGACTGATCGCTGCAATCTATAATTTACATTTCTCAGATCTTTCAGTCACATTTGGAACCTGGGGAATGAACTCGTGGATCAGCTTGCCAAAGAGGTTACAGGGAAGGATGCTCTGGAAATAAAGATACTAGTGTATGACATGCAGAAAACATGTCACAAACTCATAATGTATGGACAATGAATGGAATGCCATGCCCCTAACCAATAAGTTACAAACTTAAAAAACTTGCAGCTGTGTGGCAGTCTCCTCTTTGATCATTTTGCCAAAAGTGCACAATCCTCTGCCACCTCCACTTTGGTCCCATCAATCTGACCAATGGGTACATTCTATGGCAAGTTGCCCCACCTTGTTGTAATTGTGGCACTCTCCCAACAATGCCCATATCCCATTGGAGTGCCCCACCTTTGCTGCTACATATTGAGCTTTTGTAGGTGGCTGAGTCACTCCCAGAAATCCTGGAAAAATCAAGTTTTAAATTTCATCTATCAGAGTGACTGCAAACATTTATCTGAAATTGCCTCAATAGGCAAACAGTTAGCTTTGCTGTCTTCATGCAGAAGGACCCAATTTGAATTTCTGGTACCTCCTCAGATTTTTTTCTGAGTTCAGATAGTCTGGAATGGAGTCCACTCAGTCTTGTGAGTCCAAATAAGGGTCTATGTTTGAATGAAGAATTAGTGGCATCATCAGGATTCATCTATTGGCAGTAACAGCTGGAGGGTTTGGTGACATGCTGATTGCCTGTCCCACAGTCATAGATTGCTCCTCATACTGCCTTGTAGGCAGCAGCCAGCCAGTTGGAACAGGCCTATGGCCTGATCGCTGAGCAGTGGCTACATTTTACATTATTTGCAACCTTCATTGTTAAGGTCCTGCCGGCTACTAAATGGGGCTGAAGGAACATATGCTGCTGCATGTTTAGCCCCAGGGGATCTCCAGGTGCCCCAGATAATGAGCTAGTTAGTCGCCTGACATCGCAAATTCGTTTTTAATATTACCATGAGTCTTAGTACCTTCTTAAAAGTCTTTCAGTGCTCCTCCTTTTAGATGTAAGGGGTAGTCAAATAAAAATGAGACAGATGAAAAAAAAATTAGCCAAGTGCACTTGGAACACACACACACTGAGGGTTCCAGACAAACTTAATGATTTGTATAGACAGTTCTTCCATTCTTACTTATGTAGATGGTCAGTTTTCAAGTATCAAAATTAGTGGAAAAAACGCCGTATCTTTTGATTGCATTGACGTAGAAGCTTCAATTTTTTACACTGCCAAGGGATTGTAGACCTTATTATGTGGCATAATTTCAGCTTGATACCTCAATCCGGTACTGAGGAAAAGGATTTTTAACAGTCAGATGGACAGACAGACAAAAAAGTGATCCTATAAGGGTTCTGTTTTTACCAATTGAGATACAGAACCCTAAAAAGTAAGCAAACTGTTTATTATTTCAAAATTAATTGCCTTAACTTTTTACAAATTTCTCCCACTGTGAGTTTTCAATGTCTTCATGAAAAAAAGTTGCAATTGCCTATGGAACCATGGTTGTACCCAGGTGTGCACCTCTTCATCTGAAGCCAATCAACTGCCATGAATGTCTATCTACAGGACTTCAGAAATGTGGAAATCGCATGGGTTGAGATTGGGACTGTACGGAGGATGTGTAAGAGCTTATCAGCAAAACTTCTGGAGCATAGACAAAACAACCCTGCCAATATGTAGGCGGCATTATCCTGCAACTGAATGATCCCATCATCATCATTTCTGGCCGTTTGGAATTGGAAAGTATCCATGTACCACTGTGTGTTAATTATGGTACCATGTTCCAGAAAGTCAATGAATAGCAGTGGGTCCTTGCAACCAAAGAAAAAGCTCATCATGACTTTACTGCAGTAGGTATGCCTATTGTTTAGACTATGCTTCACAAGCTTCGCTGGAAAGCCCTTCACATCCTCCATGCTGTCCCAATCCCTCCACATGTGATTTCGATATTTTTGGAGCCCCAAAGAAAGATATTCATAGCAGCCGTAGAGATGCATGCCTGGATGGAATCATGGTTTTGTAGGCAACCACAGACTTTTTTCCATGAAGGGATTGAGTATCCTGTATCACTGTGGGGTAAATGTATTAACAGTTATGGTGATTACTTTTGAAATAATCAACTGTTTACTTGCTTTTCTCCTGTCTCATTTTCATTTGGCTGCCCCTTATAGGTGAGTAGTAGTCTCTGTTGCCATCTTGCAGTGGTGGAGGAGCCTGATTGAGTTGGGGTGTGCCTACTGTCACATGAAAAGCCACAGTGAGCCTCAAAACATTTCTGGCTAAAATCTCTCCTATCCTATTATCTTCCACTACTATGAATCTCTTAATAATTTATTCTTAACACCTCTTATGGCTGTCCTGTGCCAGTTTTCTTTTATTCTAACCCCCCCCCCCCCTCCTCCACTCCTTGATTGTGGCATCATTCATGCTTGTGGCATACCCAGTATGGAGGGACCAATGACCATAGTAGTTTGGTCTCCATCCATCCATTGAAAGCACCTCACTGTACTGTGGTGGAATAACAACTGCTGTATTAGCAGTCTGTAGGAATGGAGAGTAAATGTAAACAATTTGTTAGCAAAATCTGAAATAACATGCAAATAAAACTAGATGATGTGTTGCCTGCAAGTTGTGAACAGGTAGCGAACCCAAATAAGGAATATCAAACTGGTGTTCTTCCCAAAAAGGAAACAAGTCAGTGTGCTGTATGCACATTGTTGGCCATTAAAATGGCAACATATGAAGATGACAAACATCAAACTAGTGTGAAGTGTACCAACTGCTTGGATAAGCAAATGATTATCATTCAGTACAAATGCAGAAAATAGGTAGGGGTAATGCCATCTGCATTCTGTATGTAAGGAAATGTTCCAGGTTTCTAATTCAGAAATCACTCATCAACATGGCATCCGGTACAGTTGTTTATAGTGAGAAAGTGAACAAAAGTTATAGTTTTGTGGTGAAAAACGGAACATATGTAAATTATAACAGTGAAATAGTGAAGCTAAATGAACGTGTATCAAGCCTGCAATTAATTGTAGATGTACTAAGGCAGGACATTGCGCATTTAGAAAATGAAAATGCCGAACTGAAAAAGGCGCGTAATATCCCGATCACCAAAGCAAGTAAAACTCGGAACTGGGAGCACAGGACTAGCAAGAAAGAAGCGAAAAGGTGATAAATACAATGAATGGAATGAACCGTGGCAATAAAAGCAGTTTCAGTGTCCTACCTACAATAAATGAGTGCTCTGAAGTGGATATAGGCCTAAAGGCAGAAACAACAAGGCAACAAATGTTTACTTGGCCAAAAAGGGTTGGTCGTGTGAAACCCAGTGACTGTAGAATTCCTGTGGTAACAAAAAACCATTTTCATGCACTATATTCAGATATAAATGTGGAATCCTCATAAAACTGTGACGACAACAACACGCCGAATCTATATAGTGACAAGCACATGAGCAGAAACTTCCACAATAAACGTGAATACAAACTCAAAGTGAAAATATTCTCTGATTGCCATGGACGTTAAATTGCAAAAATACTACGTTATAGTCATTGTATACATGACACTAGTATTGTCAAACCAGGTGCACCCATCCAAGAACTCATTAGAAACATAGAAACTGAAAATGATCATCATATTGTTGTCATAGCTGGAGCCAATAATGTATATAAAAATCCACAGTGCAACACGAAACCTTAAGGCAATACTAAATTCAACAGACGAGAAATCAGTTTTTGTAGTCGGAATTCCACATAGGCATGACCTTTCAGAGTGGTCATGTGTGAACGTGGAAATCATAAAAGCAAACACGCAATGCTCAAAGATTTGCAGGGCCTACCAAAATGCATATTTTATAAGTATGGACCCCTTGCAAAGAGACTGTTACACGAGACATGGCATGCACCTCAATAACAGAGGCAAGAAGATTCTGTGCCAAAACATCAGCATGATACTGAAAGCATCTGACAACCAAGAAGTAATTGCTGCTCTTCCAGTTCCTTGCTTAACGCAAGCAGAGCCTGAAGAAATGGTTACTTCTATAGCAGCAGTAGAGGTGGAAGCAGCAATTGTACCTACACACATAACAAATGCTGCAGCAGCAGTACCTACCACACTTCTTCTACAGGACTCAACAGCAGCAGAAGATGAAGCAACATCCAAATCTCCACTGTCACCAGTTGCCACAACAATTCCTGCAACAGCAGCAGCAGTACCTATCACACTTCATCAGCAAGATTCAACAGCAGCAGAAGAAGAATCAACAACCGTATCTCCTCAGTCACCAGATGCCACAACAGTGCCTCCACACACCATAACAGCAGTTCCATCAATTCCTGTATTAGCAGCCTCATCTACAATATCAACACAAAGAGGGAAGAGTAGGAATACAACAGTAGATGTGCTACCACTCCAAGTGAACAATTTTTTTAGGCAACAAGAGGCAGAAATCCAAAAGATAAGCCTTGTAAAAGGTTTGAAAACCAATCACCATAGTGTTTGGTGTGTAAGCAATAAGAGTGTGGCTCTTAAAATATGTTACCTTAAAATTCAAGAACTGAAAGATAAAGAACTTATCATAAATGAGGTTTGGTCTTGATAACCAGTTTGATATTTTTTGTCTGAGTGAACACTGGGCTAATGAGAATGAACTTGCAGTTACCAAATTTGACAATTTTAGTATAGTAAATAGCTACTGTAGGAAAGAGCACATTAGAGGTGGTGTGGTAATTTATTCCAACCAGTCACTCAATTGCACAATAACCAAACTAGACCTAAATTCTTTGTGTGATGAACAGCATTTTGAAGTTATGGGTATAATCATTAATAGTCATAAGCTAACAGTAGTATCCATGTACAGATCACCAAAGGGAAGCATTAACATATTTTTAGAAAAAATGGACATGCTACTGAGTGAATTAAGTAATATTAAATAGCTACACTATGATATTGCAATAGGAGGTGATTTGAATGCTGATTAAGATGTTACTAAATATAAGGGTAGTGTTGCAGATCTGGAAAACTTATTAAGACAATACAATTTACATCATGTCAATAACAGGCCCACAAGAAACAAAGCATGTTTAGATAACATCTTTGTAAACTTCAAGACCACTGAAAACACATGTGAAGTTGTAGTGTTCCCATTCTCTGACCACGACTCCGTATCTCTAAATTATGCAAGTAAAATTCCCCTCAATAGGAGCAATGCAAACAGACCTGTCCCAACAGTTGTGATTACCAGACACGGAACTGAGGATAAAATTAATACATTTCGTAATTCCCTTGCTGACAGAGACTGGTTTGGCCATTGTAGTGTCGATGGACATTACACATCAAGTAATGACCTGCCAGCCAAAATTATATTTAATAGATTTTTTACTGCATTCTTGACCCTATTTAAGCACAGTATTCCCATAAAGAAAATCAAAATAATGGACAGCAGCCACAAATCCAGATCTCAAAACACAAAATATATGGTACGCTAAACAGCTGACAGTTCTTAAGAAAGAAGTATTGTTACTGTACAACATATACAATAGTATGAAGTCTGACTATGCCAAATCAGCCTATGTGGAGTGCAGGAATGAATACAAAAAAGCCATCCTGCAAGCCAAAAAAACCAACAATGCCAACAGCATACATAATTCCACCAATAAATGCAAAACCGCTTGGAAAGTGCTGCCACAGATACTAAAATTAATATCCAACCTCAAACACTCAATGAGTTTTTTATTAATTCAGTGAAAGAAATAGGAGACGCAATTATCAAACCAGACATTAGTCCATCAGAGTTACTCTCGCAAAATTGGGGTAGACAGTCACTAAATACAAGCATGCTAACCTTCTCCGAAGTATCGCCTAGATTTGTACAAGGGGTAGCTTAGATATATATGGCATATCATGCAATCTGCTAAAAAAAGTGTGTGATTGCATTCTGTACCCTTTAACCCATTGCATAAACAAGTGCTTACTTGAGGGATATTTTCCTGATGAGTTAAAACTCTAGGATCGTCCCAGTATACAAAAAGGGAGATAAAGACTCTCCATCTAGTTACAGGCCTATTTAAATAGTACCCGCATTCTCCAAGGTAATAGAATGCATCATGTACCAGCAATTATCATCTCACTTTGAGAATCGTGGAATAATTAATGCTACACAATACGGGTTTAGGAAGAATCTGTCGAGCATTGATGCAATCAACACCGTAGTCAGTTCCATCCTCAAAGTTTTTGAGAACAAAGGCTTTGCTCAGGTCTCGTTCTGTGACCTAAGCAAGGCCATCAACTGTGTTGAGCACATGCCACTACTAGAGAAACTAGAATTCTACGGCATCAAAGGAAACAGTCTCAGACTATTAAAAGCTTATCTCAACAACCGTAAACAGGTAGTTTGTGTTGGTAAGGAAATGTCAGACATAGAAAATGTTAAAGTAGGTATGCCTCAGGGATCTGTACTGGGCCCCTTCCTGTTTCTGATAATGATCAATGACCTCCCCTCATTTATTAGATCCACCACTGTATTGTATGCAGATGATACGACTTTTCTCCATAGCAGTAACGATCTTAATGATCTTAAAACCTGTGCTGAAAATACACTCACACACGCAGCATATTGGTTCAGAGCAAATGGTTTCCTGATAAATGAAAATAAAACTCAACAGATAATCTTCACTCTAAGAGACAAGCCACTATCTGATGACCCTAGTTCTGTTAAATTCCTGGGAGTTTATTAAGACGAAAAGTTATCCTGGGACCAACATGTAAACTATATTAGCAGTAAGCTATCTAGAGTAATTTATTTATTAAGACAACTCAGAAATTGTGTACCTGAAACATACATTAGATCATCTTATTTTGCATTTTTCCAAAGTATAATATCCTATGGCATTATCTTGTGGGTTAACTGTAGTCATATACATGACATCCGATTATTGCAGAAGAAAGCCATTAGGATAATTACAAATTCTTCACATAAGGCTCACTGCAAACCCTTATTTACTAAACAAAAAATCAAAAAATTATGACAGTAATAAACCTCTATATATACAATGTCTTAATATTTACCAGGAAGAACCTACAAGATGTGAAATGTAGAGAAAATGTACATTGTTACAACACGAGAACCATCAAACACATATACATGCCTTACCACAGATTATCAAAATCAATAAATAGCTATGAACTCACAGGGCACAAACTATTTACTAAGCTGCCACATGCTATACAGGATCTTCCTGAACATACATTCAAAGAAAGACTGCATGAATGGTTTATTGCCCATCCATTTCATGATATCAATGAATTCTTCAACTGTAAAATGCAGTAATCCAACAGATGACCCACTGTACATTTATTGTAATATAAGCTAAAATATTTCAGTAGTCAATACCTTATCACACTGTATTATAAATTGTATCTTCATTTGACGTTTTCAATTGCTGTAATGTCCTAAAGACAATAAAATCTTTATTATTATTATTATTATTATTATTATTATTATTATTATTATTATTATTATTATTATTATTATTATATCATGTTTGTAAGTTGATTGTTTGTGAGAGGATCATACTATGCTTCATGTGAGAAGGAAAAATGTCTACCTGCACATGTTGGAACTCAAAAGGTCAAGATTGTGGGCTGTTTAGACTGCAGTATGTCATTCTCTTTTAGCAGTAGTTTATCATTAGTCACTGGAGAAATGAAGGATGCATAGTTACATGAAAAAAAGTAAGTCATCTCCAGTTTCAAGAAAGGTCATTGGACAGACACGTCATATAAGCATATGTTGCTGATGTCAGTCTGGTGTACAATTACAGAACATGTTTTATACTCATGCATAGTGACATTTCTGAAGAACAAAAATCTCCTCTATTAGAATCAATATGGATTCTGCAGACAGAGATATTACAAAACTCAGCTTGCTCTGTTTGTCTACAAGATGCAGACTGCAACAGACAAGGTGCCCAGCTCTAATCCATGTTTCTTGACTTCCAGAAGGTTTTTGATACAGTTTGGCATGGTCGTTTAGTGAATAAAATTGGAGTTTACCCACTACAAAATCAGATGTGTGCTTGGAGTTAAGACTTCCTATCAGACATAACTTGACATGTTATTCTAAACGGAACAGAATAGACAAATGTAAACATAATTTCAGAAGTAAATCAAGGGAGTATTATAGGACCATAAGTGTTTATGATTTATATTAATGAACCAATGGACAACATTGGAGGCTCTGTGAGGCAATTCACAGACAATGCAATTGTCTTCGGTAGACTGCTGCACCAGAAGATTGGTAGGGTGACTGGCACTTGGTCCTAAAGGTAAATAAATGTCATAAATTATGCATAAATAGGTGAAGGGGTCCACTAATTTTGGATGATACTACTTGTGACAAATCATTGGAAACATTAACTACCGTAAAATACCTACGAGTAACCATCCAAAGTAATCTAAAGTGGAATAACCAAGTGAAACAAATAAAAAGAAAAGCAGATACCAGTCTGATATTCATTGTGAGAATCTTAATTCATATGCAAAAGAAGTGCCTTACAAAGCAGTTGTACGAGTGATTCTAATGTATTGTTCATCAGTCTGGGACACTCTCCAAGATGAATTAACAGAAAAGTGAGAGACAATCCAACAAAGAGTGGCACATTCCATTACGTGATCATATAGTCCACGTGAGAGCATCATGGAGATGCCAAACAAATTCCAGTGACAGAAGTTAAAAGAGAGATGTTCTGCATCATGGAAAGGTTTCTTGTTGAAATTATGAATCCAGGAAGAGTTGGGAAACACATTACTTTCTCCCATTTGTCTTTTATGGAATGATGACACTGAGAAAATCAGAGGATTTATAACTCACATGAAAGTTTATCAACAGTCATTCTTCCCACAAACAATTGCCAAATGTAACAGGGAAGGAGGAAAAGGTATTTATTTATTTGACAATATTATGAAAAAGAAAGTTGCTACTCACCATATAGCAGAGATGCTGAGTCACAGATAGGCACAACAAAAAGACTGTCACAAATTAGCTTTCGGCCAGTATGTCCTCCATCAAAAATAGGTGAGACACACACACACACACACACACACACACACACACAATATTATTTTTTTTGTGCCTATCTGTGACTCAGCATCTCTGCTATACAGTGAGTAGCAACTTTCCTTTTCATAATGTTGTTACATTCCATTCTGGATTTACCAGTGTTTTATTTATTTATTTATTTATTCTTCACAATTGCAGCTTATTGTCTTGGAAGCTAGCATGGGACATACAACTCACATGCTTTGTGGGTAGTAAAAAATGTTTACATTAATTAATTATTTCTACCTGGCACTTATATAAACATTACAAAAAAAGAAAAGAAAATGCTAATATTACAAAACTACTAGTACTAAAACTACTTTCTACAACCAAAAAACAACTAAAAATCCCTTAACCAATTACCAAATCTTATACTGCTGTTAGTACTGCAGATTCTCTCTTCTCTCTATGCGCATTTATTAGGGTGGATCTAAATTGTAGATGGTTGTTTTTTGGTACTGTAGCTGCCCTCATATCATCTCGGTCAACAGCTGTTATTTGATGGAGTCCTTGGACATTGGTCAGCAACATTTACAGTGTAACAAGTGATTCCATGATTTACTATCACATCTTAGAATCCATACTTCCATGAACACTTGCACCAGTATGATGTAAAGTCGTGAAAAAGCATTTCATTCAGTAGTCGCTTTCCTTAGTTGTCTCCTCTCCATCTGTAGAGCATACTGTCTAGCCAGAACAGCAGCATACTGACATGTGGTTGAATGCCTCATGAAGTTGTCCTTGGCCTTCCTGGATACTGCAGCTGCAGTATCGTCCAAGATTCACCAGGTTGACTCATTCCTCAGTGCTGCTTTAGGATTCAGTATTCGTAATGTCTGACAATGATTACACACTGCATCTTTGTAAAGTGCACTGTCCCATAACATGTGCTCTGGGGTTCCCACACCGCTGCAGGTGCAACTGTCATTCATCTGTCTTTAGATTTTGCACAGATATGTAGCACGTGGGCCACAACCAGTCAGGTAATGTGTCACTCAGCTGGACCAAGGTGCTGTTAATTAAGATGTGAAACAGGAAGAGCCAGAAAGACCCAAGAAGAATGAATCTGAAGGCTGCACAGATGCAGGCATGTTAGACAACTTTTTAAGGAAGAGTTATGAAAAAAAAAATGGTTAGAAGGAAACAATTTGTGGAGGCTAACCTAGAAACCAATCCATTGGCAATACCACATATAATAATATTCAAGAAAATATGCCTTCTCCATGCTCAGAAGAAATGAAGGGATGGTAACAAAATGTTGAGGATAGTCAGCCACCCTGATAATGGAAACACTGCTTTCTGTTCATGAAGAAGAAGATGAGGCAGAAGATCTGTGTTGCTTATGAACAGCATTATGCAAAGACTATAGAAACAATAAGTTTGTTTACTTCTTTGCTCAAGAAGAAATTAGGTAAACAATAGCCCCTCAGTTCAGATGAAAGATACTCCTCTAGAAGGACCTCTAGTAATAGATATCTTTATTGCTCCATGTACAGTCACTTTCAGTTCTTATGTTTTGAGGTCTACTTTATAACCCTGTGATGGACTTAATGGACACTGAAACCCCCTTCTTAGTTCTTCCCTTCTCAGTTAGTCTTTTCAGTGCTGTATTTGAGCTGTATGCACGTGTTTTCTGTGGTGTCCTGGATTTTGCATTCAGTGATGGGGGGTAAAGGAAGTGGTACCAGAAGTACCCTCCACCACACACTGTCATGCAAATGTGGAGTAGATAACTTCAAGAGAGCTTACAGGATCTCAGTGACCTCACACAACTAACATCCAAGAAGACAGCCATATTGTACTCTCAGCCTTGCAGGATCATACACCCTGTCATTTATCTCAGTTAAAGAAATGGGTTATATCAACAATTGCTTAGGTATATAAAAATATTCACAATACCAGATCCAGCAAATGTGTGCCATCCTCAGATGTCCTTAATCTACAAACATTTATGTAAAGATAAACCTATATACTTAGGCACTTTGAACATTATAAAGTCATTTAATATTTCAATGAATGTACATCATATCGTCACATGATAAAAGACTGAAATTAGAACAGCATCCTCTGTTATCATATAGGTATGAGAAGGTGTAGGAAGAGAAGTGGGGAAATGTAGGTAAAGTGGGAGGATAACAATGTACTCTGCATATACTTAAGTTTTCTGTGGCCAGTCAAGTAAAACTGGAAATGGGATCTTATTTTTTTATTATTTTAACTTCAATTTGCATTCTTGCTAATGGTCTTTTTTATATAAATTACCAGTTTTACTTGACTGTTCACAGAAAATGTAATTACAGGCAGAATATACTGTTATCCTCCCACTTTGCCTATGTTTCCTCCCTCCCCTTCTCACCCTCTCATCCATATCCCTACATGACAATGCAGGACGATATACTGATTTCAGCCTTTTATCATGTGATAGTATGATGTACATCAATTGAAATGTTAAATGATCTTATAGTCTTCAAAGTGCCAAAGTATATGTGTGTACGTGTATAAAGCTTTTTGTGGAATAAGCACATCTGAAGGTGGCAAATATTTGCCAAAATCAATAATGTTAATGTTTTTCATTTATCTAAGCAGTTGTTTATGGCATATTAAATTATTATAAAAACATTACAAAGGTCAAATAATTGCAGTTGGCAATACATCAATTTTTAAAGAATGAGCTTGTTTGCAACAAGACAAGAATCCACATGGCAACATCTGGAGCACCACAGACTGTCAGCATGGCAATCATTACTGCAGCTTCCCTTGATATGCTAGCAGAGACAGGTGTGCCAACAGTAGTGCGTCCAAGGACAACTCTGGACACAGGAGTTTTTTATGTTCCTCAGTTTTGCATACAACGTCACAGTGGATGAATACATGTGTGGAGGCCCAGAGGAAAATGACCAATACCAGAAAGTGTTCATCACCTTCATTTGGGACCAGTATCTGGCATGATGGTATGGGGTGTCATTAGAAACAAAAAACAATCACCTCAGGTTCACATAGCCAGTAATTTGGACAGCAGCCATCGTTTTTGACATGTTAAAGCTAGTGAGTGTGCCTGCTGTTCAAGGTCTCTGTGATATCTTTCAACAAGATAATGCAAGACTACATGTTGCCCATGTTTTTCTGACTTACCTCAGTACCGAAGGTGTCTGACTGTCGCCAGGGTCAGTGAGATCTCCAGATCTCTCACACACTGAAAACATATGGTCACGAGTTGCTGTGAGTTTGGCATACCACCTCTCACCAGCCACTGCTGTTGATAAACTCTGGTGTGGATTTGAAGCAGTATGGAATGTTCCACTTGTTTCTGACATCCAAGCTCAGTTCAACTCGATGCCCAGCCAGGATGAAGCCATTGTTACTGCCAGAAGAGTTTTAAATTGTTCCCTCTGTATACCCTCCAAGTTACCTACAAACTTCATTGTGTACTCTTCCTACTATACAATATACGCACAATAAATAATATGTGTTTCACTATTTGTTATCATTCCCAGTTTTGTAATTTTAATAGCTTTCAGCATAGTAATTAAAAGTTTCTCAGCAGTTCTGAAATAAAGTCCGTTCCATTTACAGGCTAACTGATTAATCCAGTAATTTACCCAAATGAACATTTTGGAAAATAAACTAATTTGCAAAAAACAGCTAATAAAGTAGCTTGAATCAAGCTTGTCATACTTTAGCAATTAACATAATAAACCCAAAAAAAGTCATGGATAGTGGTAGTTGTAACAGCTCTAGATATGAGTTTTAGGTAACTTAAGACAACAGCACAATGTGTAATAATGAGATTTTCGAAAATAGTGGTATATACCCCAAAAATCAAAAAAAATTTTAGACTATGTTAATAAAAAAAAATAGAGAAACATTAAGATGGTGGTTTTAGTACTTCAGGTGTTCTGCATAGTCTCCTCCCACTTGAGAGCAATGCACAGAATATTCATTCAGCCATGCAAAACTATCAGAAAAGTCCTCCTTTGGAATGTCATTCTAATTGCACGTCACATTGCCTTGGATGTTGGTTATGTCATTAAAGCACTGAGCATTCAATGACTTTGTCTTTTTGTGGTAGGTTTGTACAGGTAACACCGAGTGTCATCATCCATGATGATATTTACAAAAAAGAATTGTTCGTGCTTTAAATTTCTGTCAAGTCACTGCAGGCATCCACACATCATTTTTGTTAGAAATTAAAGGTGTGCAGGGCAAACTTTGCACATACCTTTGTATTCTTGAAAACATTTTGGAGAATGTCTTGGACACTTGATTTAGACATACTGCAATTTGTGTCACAACAAGATCAACACACCACAGTCACACGTCCACTACTTCGCACTGGCTATTCACAACTTACTGATTGAATGCCCATGTTGTTGTTGTTGTTGTTGTTGTTGTTGTGGTCTTCAGTCCTGAGACTGGTTTGATGCAGCTCTCCATGCTACTCTATCCTGTGCAAGCTTCTTCATCTCCCAGTACCTACTGCAGCTTACATCCTTCTGAATCTGCTTAGTGTATTCATCTCTTGGTCTCCCTCTACGATTTTTACCCTCCATGCTGCCCTCTAGTACTAAATTGGTGACCCCTTGATGCCTCAGAACATGTCCTACCAACCGATCCCTTCTTCTAGTCAAGTTGTGCCACAAACTCCTCTTCTCCCCAGTTCTATTCAGTACCTCCTCATTAGTTATGTGATCTACCCATCTAATCTTCAGCATTCTTCTGTAGCACCACATTTCAAAAGCTTCTATTCTCTTCTTGTCTAAACTATTTATCATCCATGTTTCACTTCCATACATGGCCACACTCCATACAAATACTTTCAGAAACGACTTCCTGACGCTTAAATCAATACTCGATGTTAACAAATTTCTCTTCTTCAGAAAAGCTTTCTTTGCCATTGCCAGTCTACATTTTATATCCTCTCTACTTCAACAATAATCAGTTATTTTGCTCCCCAAATAACAAAACTCCTTTACTACTTTAAGTGTCTCATTTCCTAATATAATTCCCTCAGCATCACCTGACTAAATTCGACAACATTCCATTATCCTAATTTTGCTTTTGTTGATGTTCATCTTATACCCTCCTTTAAAGACACTGTCCATTCTGTTCAACTGCTCTTCCAAGTCCTTTGCTGTCTCTGACAGAATTACGATGTCATCGGCGAACCTCACTGAACTTTTCTTTTGTTTCCTTTACTGCTTGCTCAATATACAGATTGAATAGCATTGGGGAGAGGCTACAACCCTGTCTCACTCCCTTCCCAACCACTGCTTCCCTTTCATGTCCCTCGACTCTTATAACTGCCATCCGGTTTCTGTACAAATTGTAAATAGCCTTTTGCTCCCTGTATTTTACCCCTGCCACCTTCAGAATTTGAAAGAGCGTATTCCAGTCAACATTGTCAAAAGCTTTCTCTAAGTCTACAAATGCTAGAAACGTATGTTTACCCTTCCTGAATCTACCTTCTAAGATAAGTCATAGAGTCAGCATTGCCTCATGTGTTCCAACATTTCTACAGAATCCAAACTGATCTTCCCCGAGATCGGCTTCTACCAGTCTGTAAAGAATTCGCATTAGTATTCTGCAGCTGTGACGTATTAAACTGATAGTTCAGTAATTTTCACATCTGTCAACACCTGCTTTCTTTGGGATTGGAATTATTATGTTCTTCTTGAAGTCTGAGGGAATTTCGCCTGTCTTATACATCTTGCTCAACAGATGGTAGAGTTTTGTCAGGACTGGCTCTCCCAAAGCTGTCGGTAGTTCTAATGGAATGTTGTCTACTCCCAAGGCCTTGTTTCGACTTAGGTCTTTCAGTGCTCTGTCAAACTCTTCACGCAGTATCGTATCTCCCATTTCATCTTCATCTACATCCTCTTCCATTTCCATAATATTGTCCTCAAGAACATCGCCCCTGTATAGACCCTCTATATATTCCTTCCACCTTTCTGCTTTCCCTTCTTTGCTTGGACTGGGTTTCCATCTGCGCTTTTGATATTCATGCAAGTGGTTCTCTTTTCTCCAAAGGTCTCTTTAATTTTCTTGTAGGCCATATCTATCTTACCCCTAGTGAGATAAGCCTCTACATCCTTACATTTGTCCTATAGCCATGCCTGCTTAGCCATTTTGCACTTCCTGTTGATCTCATTTTTGAGACGTTTGTATTCCTTTTTGCCTGCTTCATTTACTGCATTTTTGTATTTTCTCCTTTCATCAATTAAATTCAATATTTCTTCTGTTACCCAAGGATTTCTACTAGCCCTCATCTTTTTACCTACTTGATCCTCTGCCGCCTTCACTATTTCATCCCTCAAAGCTACCCATTCTTCGTCTACTGTATTTCTTTCCCCCATTCCTGTCAATTGTTCCCTTATGCTCTCCCTGAAACTGTACAACCTCTGGTTCTTTCAGTTTACCCAGGTCCCATCTCCTTAAATTCCCACCTTTTTGCAGTTTCTTCAGTTTCAATCTAGAGTTCATAACCAATAGATTGTGGTCAGAGCCCACATCTGCCCCTGGAAATGTCTTACAACTTAAAACCTGGTTCCTAAATCTCTGTCTTACCATTATATAATCTATGTCTTGGAAAAAGTTCTTGGTTCAAGCTGCCACCATAGTTACTGCACTGACGTCCTTATACAATACAATCAGCCTTGGAACTTCTTGGACGTATGGTGTTTGGAGTTCAGGGACACCAACACTGAATGTTGATATTTTAATCAGTAATGCTACATCGCATGTCCTTCAGAAATAAGTTTAGTTTCTGAGTCTCTCTCTCTCTCTCTCTCTCTCTCTCTCTCTCTCTCTCTCTCTGCATGTGCTTGTGCGTGTGCACATGCATGTGTGTGTAAGTAAGTTATTCTACCTAGCTTTTACAATTTCTTTTCTTTTGAGATAAAGCTACAAGCTGTTTTGGCTAATTTTAATTCTGTCATTTGTCTACCAATAAAATATTTTATTCTCTATTACAAATTGTGGCCCTTTTCACACTACTGAGCAATTTCTCTTAAATTATACTAATACATCACCCAGAAGACTATGAGCTTCTGTAATTTCATTTTAACCAATTGTCAAAATCTACTGAAGCTGTTGCCAAAACCTTTTGTATCCATACCATGGATCATTAGCTGGTGAGCTACTTGATTTGTGTAATAGGTTGCAGCGACAACTATTATAACATACAGTTGTACTCAAATGGTAAAGAGAAAAACTGTATTTAATAAGAGCTGTCACATCCATTTCTAAAGAGCCAGAAAAATCAAAACATATTATTTTTTGTCATTGTTGTAAAATTATATCAGTAGTGTTATTCTCATATGGCTGTTACAACATGAGTTTATGTAATAATTGTAAACATCTGTTCCAGGATTAAGCAACTGACAATGCTTGTTTTAATTGCAGATCAGTTCCAGTCAAAGTATAAACACCAAAAGTGATGCAAGAATGAGCAGACTGAATGAAAGTGAAACAACGGTATAACACAATGAGGTCTGCATGTGTGGGTGTGTTGAAGTGTACATATATGTATTATTAAACAGCCAGTGCCCTGTAAATTATTATGTGGGTCTCTCTCTAAGATGTTTGTAAATGTTGTTTTATCAGTAGAAAAATGAATGATTTGTTGACAATCTGTGTTGTGTTCCTCAGATTAATAAGTTACCCTGATGTTAATGTCTTAAATTACATAATTGACTGTTAGAATTTATGTAAGTATTATTGGATATGCCCTGTCACACCAGGCACTTTAGACAATGTCAGTACCAGTTTCTGCTAAATGTTTTAGTCAAACCAACAGCAAACATTTTATGATGTTTAATTATGTGCCAATTTAGAAACTGAATGATGCTGAGTAGGCATAACTATTGTGGATGCTCCATTACTAAAGAGATGGCAACTGCTCTCTAGTATATATGTTTTGAGTACAAATTTTAGTGGCTAAAGTAATTGGACTTCACAAGAGTTTTATCAGTGCTGGGTAAATGTTTACATGTGAGATCTCTGCTGCAGATATTGATGTCATATTCAGTGCTACATTTAAAATAGTTTAAGCATAAATTAATTACAATCAGTAAACTTCTGGATTGTGTTATACTGCATGGCCTAAAAATAATAAAACATAATTGTCAGTTTATAATTAGATCACATAGCAAATTCAAAAACAAAATTATAGAATTTCATGTGTGCAGTTCTAGTCTTCACATTTAGTGTCCACACACATGCATATAACTTGAACTTAGTGGAAGTTCCTCTCTCCAGCTGTCAGATTTTTGGGATACCTGTTGTGCACAGATTATGCATCAGTGGCAGGACAAATGCTCATTGAGGTGTTCTTGTATCAGAATAGAGGGGTCAAGGTCTGATGGTTTTTCATTTGAATATACTCATATGATGTACTGAACAAAATAACACATTCAGTAATTCAGCATTACTTTAAAAAAGAATATCTTGCACACAAATCTCACATTCACAAATACAACTGTAAACATGGTTGTGAGATTTTTGAGCACTTACGTTCAGTGAAATAAACAGACACTGCAAACCAACATACTGGCTGAAAATATTTTTTTGTTACTGTTATAAAATCACTCTAATTATTGTTAAGTCTTTTTACACTACAAACAATTATCTTTCATTTCAGTCATTTGACCAGCTATATTCCAGCAAATCTCAGGAAAAATGGGCAAAAATAAGAATGTGATAATACAGTGAAGCGCGCGTGTGTGTGTGTGTGTGTGTGTGTGTGTGTTTGTAAGAAATCAATTACATTACATTTTACTTTTTCAGTGCTAGCTTGATCTAGCTGTTTACATATCTGGACATCCAGGACATCCACTGGAGCAATGTGTAATATAAAACTAGAATGAGTTGTAAATTTGTCAGTGTAGGTGTAAAATTTGTTCATATGCTTAGAAAAAAGTTGTAAATTCTATTAATTTTTGTACAGTTAACGTTCAAATAAAATAGTTTTCATAATAAAAATAATATTCTTTTCCTACTGTGTGATATGTTGAACTGTACACTTCCTTCTTTAAGAGATCTGACAGTAGCATACAAATGATACAGGCCTACTGTACATGGTATTCTGACATGTGCAGCTCTATTGGATAATAAGCTTTGGTATTACTAGAAAACATAACAACACTTTTCACATTACAGCCCTAAACTGTAGATCTTTGAGTGAAACAGAACTGAATCTGCACAATACATTCTGATTCCTGTACATTTTGCAACATTCTGATCAGAAATAAAGCATCTACTGTAATTTTTTCATGTCCAACTTTTCTCACCATCTATTTCTTCTTAAAATTTTTATTTTCCTAGCTGTGTTCAGAAGTTTCTTTCAGTATCAGCATTTCCGGTAGCCATTAATGTCCACGTATATTTCTGGGGACATAGTAAATGAAGTAGGAGCACACTTACACAGATTGCTAGTATAAGCCTGCAGTCTTCACTAATACATATCCAAAATGCTCGTGCATGATCTTCTGACAGGTTGACATTTACCTTATGGAGCAGGGGTATCAGGTCTTTAAGCTATACATTATATATAGAGGATGAGGATGAAGATGAAGACAATGACAACATTTAAGGTCTTTCAGTCCAAAGCACTCTTAAAGTCATCGGCACCAGGAGCAAAGCTGCCCATTCAGAAGACCAATGTTAACACTCACAACATGCAGATGACATGTGCACAAGCACATGCGCATGCAATAAGGGGTCATCAGTCAGACAAGTATTTTGTAACTGTAAAATCCTCCAAATGGGAAGGATTTTATGACAAAGCTAAGTTTTGTTTCTGTCCATTTGTAGAATAGCTGAGAAGATGAACAAAATTCTATGTTTGTGGTCCATTGAGTGTAGTTACATCAAACAGAGTGCAAGTCCCAGCCAAATTATGGACTGCACTCTCAGTAACAAATTGAGTGCACTCTAAGAATATCACCCACCTCCTTCCCAAGATACTGAAGCCTAAGGAGGATATCCTATACTGGAGTGTTAGAGATAGTCTGTGGTTTCAGTGTTTTATCTATTCCAGTGCACACAAAATTGCATGTACCTGTCTATTACAGACCGTTGTAGGGTTAGACATGTGGATTTCTGGAATACTGTCTGATGAACCAGTGGGATTAGAAGGTGGTCCACCTACTTAGGCCCTGATGTGAAAAATGGCAAATAACTGTGGTACCTGTGTAAGAATCATTTTATAAATGAAATCTAGGTTCTTCCTCTCTTGTGAGAGTATTCCAGGGAATAAAAATAACCCTCTGTGTCTTGAGAAAGCATGGCAGGAATCTGGTCCTTCGTATATAACAGTAGGTCCATTTTTATATGGATCTCAAATGGCTTTGCATTCAAGGGTGATTTGTGAATGCCATTTCCTGTGGTGGACACTCAACCCAGTGGAATACTGATGGCTGTGAATCAGAAAATGCATCTGCATGGCACACCAAGAGGAGCTGCCGCCAAGTGAGTGGAGGCTCAGCAGCCTTAACACAGAATCCAGGTAAGAGACTGATCCTGTAGGCTCTTGTGGCCAGCTTAATCCCCTCACATTTAATACCCTTCATGGATTTGAGATGCACATCTTGGGAACCTGTGATCCAGTCAAGACCACAAGTGCCTTATAGAACCAGAACAAACATGGTCTGTTTACCCTGCATAACCTGTAGCTAAATCACATACAAATGTTTTACACAATAAGGGGCATGGATACTGTTTCCTAAAGTTTTAAAATAACAACATTTTATGAGGTCGTTCCTTCAAGTTGGGGAAACAAATCAAAGTCTGATGAGCTCATATAAGGACAGTATGGTGGGTGGGGAAGTGTTTCCCATCCCTATTTGTCAAGTGTTTCTCTCACTGATAGGGCAATATATGCAGTCTTGCATTATTGTGCAGAATGAGGACACCAGCTAGAAGCATGTAAGGCCTTCTTTGACAGATTTTCAGGTGCAAAACATTTTGCAGAAACAGTTTGTAGTATGAGCCTGTTTTAGATGTCCCCTGGGGCGCACTATTTGTAGCTATGTTTCCATTCATCTCATGCACAGAGATCATCATCAGTTTCACTTTTGAATGGTGGTAGTGGAATTTTTTTGGCTGTAGAGTCAGAACTTTCACATTGCGGTGACCAAGACCTGAGGTCTGGATCAAAATTTCACATCCCTGTTTCATCAAGTGAAACAATACTTTTCAGAAAGTATTCTCATTCTGTTCAATAACATTGATTACTGTGACTATTGTATGATGCGCTGTCTGCTCTTCACTCAGATCATGTGAAACCTATCTGCCAGCAGCTTTTCTCATCTTTGACTATTCAGTTATGACTCTGTAAACTGAAGTGACTGACATTCTCCATCACAAGCAATTTCCTCACATGTTTTTTGTCAATCTTCTCTCAAAGTATCATTAATAATTACATGAGAGATGTCATCTGTTGCAGTTGATGGCCTTCCAATTCTTGGATTGTCCTCAGTACTTACCCAAACTTCACGCAGACGAGCAGACCACCATACTACTTTGCTATAATCCACTACACTATGCCCACATACCTCTCTCCACGTGTTATATATGTCCATTGGTTCCTTCCATGTAGGGATTCAAATTTGACATAGGCACACTGGTCACTAAGTGTAATCTGACCTAACTGAGTTTCAGCTTCCATTTTAAAACTGAATTACTTGACACAGCCACACAAACCAGCAAACACATATGCAACTGCCACGCCTAAAGTCTCACTCACAACTGACATGAATTTCAGCTTGATCATGCCACCACAATGGTCACTCAAGTGCAGTGTGAAGGACTTTTCAAATTATCCCCATATACCGTAATCAAACAAAAGACTCTTGAACAGCATTGAGTCTTTCACACTCTGAAATCAAAGCAAGTGTATAGAAATGCATCAAGATTGGTTGTAAAGAAAGCATAGTAATTACTCTATTATGAATTGAAAGGTAGTGCACTGTGTGCAGTACTCCATTAATCATCATTTGCAAAGGGTGACTGGCATTGTAGAAGCGAAGCATCTATAATGAAAGCAGACATATGAGTAACCTAGTTGTAATGTTATAAGTGGCAGTAACAAAAGATGGTAAACTTGAGGATACTGTTTACAGGACACTATTATCCTGTTTAAACTGGTTCAACAGTGAAGAAGGAAGGGGTTTATAGTTTAATATCTTATTTATGACATGGCCATTAGAGATGGAGCTCAAGCTCAGACTGAGTAAAGAGAGAGAAGGAAACTGGGTGGGTCTTTTTCAAAGTAGCCACTGCAACAATCATCTTAATCAATTTATGGAAACTACAACTTTAATCTAGATTGACCAGACAAGGATTTGAACACCACTCACCCCAAATACAAGTCCAGTGCGTTAACAACTGCACCACTTTGCTCAGTCCTGATACAAGAGGATTTGTTGTCCAGTACAGTACCCTCGGAAACAATATAGAAGTATGAAGCACACAACTACTGATAGACATCTTGCAGAGTCTCATTCATTGAGTTGTCTGAGTATATTATGCCTCCAAGTTGTATCACAGGCAGTTTCAAAATTGAAAATAACACTATCGAAACATTTCTGACGTAGGAAATCCTTTCAGGTAATAGTCTTCAGGCTGGGTGATGTTATCCCTGATAAAATGTCACCACCTAAACCTAAACTGAATGCAGATTAAGAATGTTAGGATTTGAGAACAAAGATAAGACAGTTGATCAGTATCCACTCAGAGGACCAGTCAGGGCAATGTTATGATCTTAAACACTTCCAGAAGTGGTGCTAGTGCAATCTCTCGAAGACCATAGGAAGTCTAGTCTCTCCAGGATGCGGACAGATAGGGCAGGGAATATTTCTTTTGCTGCCTCCATACAGTGCCAGGAAAATATGTAATAGAATTGCGGTGTGTCATTATTTGCAAACAATATTCAATTCAGCTACCATATAAAGAAGAGAAAATTGTAATATTACTTATTAATGCAATAAAACTCCTTACAGTTCCTCTCAGTGATGGCTGTATAGTGCTGAGAGCCTGGATCCTGGCTGAAGATAGCAATCAGTCTATAGAGATGCTCCACCATTTTCTGCAATATGTCTTTCTGGCTGAAGGGGTTCAAGAATTCTTACAACAGTTTGTTTGTTTGTGTTTTCCTTAATAATTTAGAAGCATTTTTCCCTCATAATGTGATAGGCTGTGAGATATTCTGTGATTATTAGGCATATGAATTGTTGTGGAGCTCATGCCTGCCTGACTGAAAAACAGCATTTGTCAACCCACCAGGTGGTTCATAAATGGCCTAAAGACTTGGGAGCAGAAGCATCAGCAGTTTAATATTACTAGATTTAGCACTTAAAACTGGTTCTTGTCTTAAAGTGTCTGCTAGTTCAGTTTTTTCAGCATCTCAGTGACACACTCCCATGTGTCAGACAAACCCCTGGCCATTTACATTGTCCTTCTTCATATGCATCCAGTATCCCTGGCTAGTTCTGTATGATAAGGGACCCACACACTTCAGCCAATGAACCAAACTCTGCAACCTTATTTATCTAAAATCAAGCCCAAGTGATCATTTCATTTCATTTCCCTACAATTTGTTACCCTAGGCATTTGGATGAGTTGACTCATTCCAGTCATGAATCATGAATACTCCAGTCATAGGATCCTCCTTTCCTATGTTGAGATTGCCTTGACTCGTGGCATTCAGGATGCCATGTGAGAAAAGTGAGAGTTGTGTTTCAAGTGACCGATGTTTTTGCAGTCCATGCAGGTTGTTGTGGAGAAGGTCATTCTGTTTGAAGTCACAATATGTTATAAGATTCTACAACACGTTGTTGTCAGTGAGATTGATCAGTACTTTTATGGACCACTTCTGTCCCACCTTGTAGATATGCGTAACCAATGCATTCTTTGAACCACAGGGCATGGTTTTCTTGTTCTAAAGGTCTACTGTATATTAAGACTGAATTGGGGTTTGACTCGTCTGCAAATTTTGTGTAGAATACGAAAGAGATTGTGAGCTATGACTTCCTGGTGCGAACTAAAACTCTCCGTAGGAAGGGGCATGAAAATGTACAATTGTATTTTATCTGAATTTTGGCTTGCTTGAATTTGTCTAAGACCAATTGTACACAGCTGTAAAAATACATCCCTTTGTGATAATATCAACTGTATAATGTCCTAGCAGACTTGCTAGCTGGGGTTGGATTTTACAAATGAAACTAGGTCGCACAACAAAGCTGTTTAAATTGTTATTGTCTATTTATTAGCAACAGTTTATCAATGGTACTAATTATCTCAGCCACTTCAACAGTAGTCAGTTTTCCAGACAGTCTCAGATATAATGCCACTGGCTTAAGTGTTCCAAGTTAATATAAACCCCTTGAATTCTCAGAGCCCTTGTAGTTTAGCAATATGGAAATCTTCCAAATCACAGTATACTCAAGAAAAAGCAATGTTTGGAAACCTATACAGTTCAAGAAACACATCCCCTCCAAAGACCAATTCATGTCAAATATTTAGAGACTCAAGTCCTGCTGGAATCAAAGAATCAAACTACTTGACTCTTCAGAGTCACCAGCAGAAGTCACCAACACACAAATCCAGGGGTCACTGCTCCTTCTAAAATGGATACACCTGGACCCTATTGAGTCCCTGACCAAAGTCCCCTTTCCCCTCCCACACCAATTCCTAGCTAAACTCTTCATATCCCCTCTGTAGTCTTTAATCTTTCTTACAATTGGCTAATTCTCTCTATACCTCTCCAATCATACTATTTCATGATAATGCCATGAAATAAGATACAATTTAATACAACTGTAAGCCAATTGCCCAATATTAACAATTAAAGCCATACAAAATTTGTTTCCTGAATCACACTTAAATGCTGAACAGTGTGCAGAAAAAACAAATATCTAGATCTTTCTGTGAAAGCTCCAAATTCCCTTAATTTATTATGATGATTGTTTCTCCCTATATAGCTCAGTGTCAACAAAATATTTCACATCTGGAGGAGAAAATTTGTGACTGAAATTTTTGTCAGAAGATTCTGCTGCAATGAAAAATGCCTTTGTTTTAGTGATGTCCACACGAATCCTGTATTATGTCAGTGACACTCTCTACCTTGTTTCTTGATAATACAGAACATGCTGCTCTTCTTTGAAATTTCTCAATATAGTCCATTAATCCTATCTGGTAAGGATCCCACATTGCAGAGCACTACTCCAAAGGACGACGGAAAGGGTAGTGTAGGCAGTCTCTTTAGTAGATCTGTTGCATCTTCTAAGTACTGTTCCAATAAAATGCAGTCTTTGTTTCATCTTCATGACAACATTTTCTATACATTCTTTCCAGCATAAGTTGCTCATAATTGTAATCCCTAGGTATGTAGTTGAATTTACGGCCTTTAGATTTGACTGATTTATTGTGTAACTGAAGTTTAATAGATTCTGTTTAGCACTCATGCAAAGACATCACATTTTTCATTATTTAGGGCCAATTGCCAATTTTTGCAGCATATAGATATCTTTTCTAAATTGTTTTGCAATTTGTTTTGATCTTCTGATGGCTTTACTAGACAATAAATGACAGCATCATCTGCAAACAATCTAAGATGGCTCCTCAGATTGTCTCCTAAATTGTTATATAGATAAGGAACAGCAGAGGGTCTATAACATGACCTTGGGGAATGCCACAGATCGCTTCTGTTTTACTCGATGACTTTCCATCAATTGCTACAAACTGTGACCTCTCAGATAGGAAATCACGAATCCATTCACATAACTGAGATTAGATTAGATTAGATTAATACTAGTTCCATGGATCATGAATACGATATTTCGTAATGATGTGGAACGAGTCGAATTTTCCAATACATGACATAATTAGGTTAATTTAACAACATACTTAAGTTAATATAACAACTTTATTTTTTTGTGTGTTTTTTTTTATTTTTATTTATTTATTTTTTATTTATTTTTATTTTTTTAATAATTTTTTTTCTTAATTTATATCTAAAAATTCCTCTATGGAGTAGAAGGAGTTGTCATTCAGAAATTCTTTTAATTTCTTCTTAAATACTTGTTGGTTATCTGTCAGACTTTTGATACTATTTGGTAAGTGACCAAAGACTTTAGTGCCAGTATAATTCACCCCTTTCTGTGCCAAAGTTAGATTTAATCTTGAATAGTGAAGATCGTCCTTTCTCCTAGTATTGTAGTTATGCACACTGCTATTACTTTTGAATTGGGTTTGGTTGTTGATAACAAATTTCATAAGAGAGTATATATACTGAGAAGCTACTGTGAATATCCCTAGATCCTTAAATAAATGTCTGCAGGATGATCTTGGGTGGACTCCAGCTATTATTCTGATTACACGCTTTTGTGCAATAAATACTTTATTCCTCAGTGATGAATTACCCCAAAATATGATGCCATATGAAAGCAATGAGTGAAAATAGGCGTAGTAAGCTAATTTACTAAGATGTTTATCACCAAAATTTGCAATGACCCTTATTGCATAAGTAGCTGAACTCAAACGTTTCAGCAGATCATCAATGTGTTTCTTCCAATTTAATCTCTCGTCAATGGACATACCTAAAAATTTGGAATATTCTACCTTAGCTATATGCTTCTGATTAAGGTCTATATTTATTAGTGGCGTCATACCATTCACTGTACGAAACTGTATGTACTGTGTCTTATCAATATTCAGTGAGAGTCCATTTACAAGGAACCACTTAGTAATTTTCTGAAAGACAGTATTGACAATTTCATCAGATAATTCTTGTTTCTCAGGTGTGATTACTATACTTGTATCATCAGCAAAGAGAACTAACTTTGCCTCTTCATGAATATAGAATGGCAAGTCATTAATATATAATAAGAACAACAAAGGACCCAAGACTGACCCCTGTGGAACCCCATTCTTGATAGTTCCCCAGTTTGAGGAATGTGCTGATCTTTGCATGTTACGAGAACTACTTATTTCAACTTTCTGCACTCTTCCAGTTAGGTATGAATTAAACCATTTGTGCACTGTCCCACTCATGCCACAATACTTGAGCTTGTCTAGCAGAATTTCATGATTTACACAATCAAAAGCCTTTGAGAGATCATATGTTATTCCATAAACATATAATTTGAGTACAAGCCGATTGTGAGGTACAGTGTCAAAAGCCTTCTCGAAATCTAGATATATGGAATCAATTTGAACTCTCAAGTCAATAGCACTCAACAGGTTTGCGCGAGTAAAGAGCTCGTTATGTTTCACAAGACAATGCTCTCTTTGAGGTAATTCATAATGTTCAAACACAATACATGTTCCGAAATCCTGCTGCATATCAGTGTTAATGGTATGGGCCAGTAACTTAGTGGATTATTCCTACTGCCTTTCTTGAAGATTGATGTGACCTGTGCAGTTTTCCAGTCTTTGGGTAAAGATCTTTCATCGAGCAAGCAGTTGATTGTTAAGTAGACCAGAAGACTTGTCTGTTGTAAGGGGTTTAAGTTGCTTCACTACTCTGAGAATATCGACTTCCAAGTTTCTCATATTGGAAGCTGTTCTTGATTCGTATTCTGGAATATGTACTTCACCTTCTTTGATGAAGGAATTTCAGAATGTTGGGTTTAGTAATTGTTCATTAGAAACATTGTCATTGAAAGTATTTCCATAGCTTTCATGCACAGAAGGCATTTGTTGCGTCTTGCCTCTCTGGTGCTTGTCCTTTAAGTGGCATTAAACAAATAACATACAACATTTCAGGTGACTAACGCATGCTGCCAGTCCCCCACCTTTATGTGGTGAAATCATGGGACTATTTCAAACATTTTAATAGACAATGTCCTTGAGACAGGTGTTACGATTAATCAAGGAAAACCCCCAGTTGGGAAACGAGGCCAAAATTAGTTGGTTACTGTCGAGTTGCAATTTACAATTTCTTTATTGATTACTTCAACCATTAAAAGTCATTTCTTTACCACTTGACCAGGAATAGATCCAAAAAAAGCTAGCAGGCATGAGTGCCTTTTCAAAACAACTTACTTTACAGTTAACGGTCAAGCCATTTTACTTAAAACCGGCTTTGATAAAACATTTGATAACAAATCAAAATTTTCAAAGTAATGAAATTAAAAACTTTACTTTACCGTTAATAGCCAAGCCATTTTACTTAAAACAGACTTTGATAAAGCATTTAATAACAAAATTAAAACTTTCCAAGTAATGAAACAAAACACCAATTTGCATACAATTTCGCTATCGAACATGTAGGGGGCCACTTCTTTTAAATTTTGGCACAACAAGATACTAAATTACAAGGGCTTGCTAACAGGGAGGCAGAACTAGCATTTTCAAAGGATGCTAAGTAGATTAAAACAATCAAAGTCAAGATACAGTCATTCACCTTTTACAATAACTAACAATTTTAAAGCCACGTAATTTTTTAAAAAAACCATCAATGAAAGGCAAACTTAACATTTTTAATCAGTGGCCAAAAACAATCAGAGTAAAATACTACCATTTAACATTTTACAATAACTAATAACTTTAATACCATGTCCTGCCACCAAAATGTCCTGGGATAGAAATAATTAACCAACCAGGTGTAAGGGCGGCCACAATTGTCTCCCGAAGGATGCTCAGGCTAGAAGTGGACTAGCAGACCCACAACACCTCACACTCAGCACTCACATCAACCTCATGCGAGGCCAGGGGAGGAGGAGGAATCAAATCAGGAACCATAATCCCTGCCCAAAAATACACTTCCTCCCAGGCAGTACGAATAAGAAGTCAAAAGATCACTGTCTATAATTACGCTGGCGACAGGGACAGGAAATCTGAATGCAGGAGGCCACAAGGCATAAAAAATGTAATCTAAAACAATAATCCCTGCCCAAAAGTACACTTCCTACCGGGCAGTACTAATAAGAAGTAGAAAAGATCACTGTCTATAAATACACCGGCGACAGGGACAGGAAACCCGAACGCAGGAGGCCACAAGGCAGAAAAGACGCTGGTTGCACAAACCAAAATTCTTCAATTAACATCTAAACCTTTAACCAACTTAACTTGCAGTTTATCAGAGAAACAGCAGGTGAACTCCGATGCAAAGGTTCCTCGCACCCGACCGTGTCCACGTTGCCAGCGTACCCAACTGAGCACAGTCACGCAGCCACGCGCTCTGTCACTGGAGCCCTCATCTTCTCTGCACCTTCGGCGGCAAAATACCACTCCTCAGGTTAGGTGAGTTACTAGTCCATCATTCCCGCCGCCAGACAGAAAATTTAAAGACATCCGTTGCCGCTCCCACCAAGTGTTGACTCGGAACCATAGCCGTGGCCCCCGGGTGTTCACAGCAAGAGCTTACAGCCTTGTTCCATCAACTCCTCCCACATGTCTCACACCGCCAGAATAGACCATGCGACTTCTCGGAACAACAGACAACTCTCCACCGCCACACCACACCACGCCGCGGTCTAATCGTACGACATTCTCTAATTCCCGATTTTAAAAACCGACCGACTGACTCGTCACCGCTAGGCAACTAACCGGCCATCCCCCCAAAGATCGTATTACCTTACACAATGCTAACAGGAAGCAATGACTCGAAGATCGATAAGACCGGACACGCCGCCAGAGGGGAATCTCAACAGAATTGTACGCAGCATAACAATAAATATGAAAGAATCAATTAACGATGAAATGGAAGGACTCAGAACAATCTAAACAGCGCAATATATGTTGAGAGCTGACAAACGGCTCAGTCCTTTTGAAAAACCTTTTAAATACATGTACTTTGGCCATCCGGTGATGTCTTACAAATATGCCAGTTTCACAATCTCTCGAGTTCAAAACAGGTTGGCCAGCACCTGTCAATGGAAAGAGACAGTGCCCTTTTGTATTGCATTTTAAAACAGGCATCCCCTTTACACCTAGTCTTTAGAATGTATGATGTGAATAATATAATCAGCAGTTTACTCAAGGCAGTCCTAAAGAGTCTGAAGAAATGAAAGGAAGTCCTCTTTAGTGTGTTCACTAAAGAGGACACTGGCACCGGTGATGCCTGCAGCTCACTCAAATTTGCGGGTGCTCCATTCTGAGTGGTGCATATAAAAGATGTGCAACATTTGCACCCTGGCTCACTACCAACCACCTGCAGAGCTATTACCATAAGCCGCACAGAGCACTCAGCCCTGTGGTCTCTCACCCTGCTCCTGCATGATATAAAACACACTAGGTCCTCCTTTTTTAGCTCTCAGTACTGCTAATAAGACTTGTCTTGCCATGAAGTACAGATGACTATACTATTAGCACCAAGCTCATAGCCTTACCTTAAACAGCAAGCCCTCAGCATTTTGCTCCATCAAATGTACACACATAATACACTTAGTCACTACTGTGTGTCTGTGGACCATTTGTCTATCTGTTTGCCTGACTGTGTAGATATCTCTATACTTATGACAGAATGATAAGTTCTCATTTAAAACAAAAACACATACATCCTGATCCTGGAAGTAGATACTATATGCATCCATATGAAATTTAAAAGACTTGGATTCTGATAGGTAGCATTCAACAATGAATAAAATAATCTTAATTCTATCATTTCTCTCTCAGCAAGTTTAAAATAAGAACAAAGCATTCTACATACAGTAAAGTTTAAGATAACACTGAGTGTGGGATCTTTAATCACTACGTACAAAAGAAACAATATTTTAAATTACAAACTTGTGTAACAACAGTGGCGTATTGAATCAGTGTTCTGTTCTGTTTATCATTTTGTTCATAATCTCATCACTGCATTTCTAAATAACACTGTAAAGGGAAAAAACTCATGCTTTACAATGAAGCTGATTTTTATTCTCTGGGCCTGATGTTGTCCAGTATGTACTGTAAATTCTGACTCCCTGGTGCTCAGTACTGAGATGAAAAATGCCTATGCCTTTTATATGCACTCCCATTCAGTCAGACTGTAATGCACTGCAAGATTGTGTTTGTTGTCTTGCCAGCCAAGCTCCCAAGTTCCTTACAATAGATAGGAACAAAAAGCCAGACTCAGAATTTATACTATTAATCACCTGATGACTAGCGATTAAGGTGTTCCTACCTTTCCTTTGCTCACCATGCAGTACAATGCTCAAACAAGTTGATGGGAACAGCCGAATGAAAACAGTAGATTCATTCAGTTGTTGGAAAATAATCTACTCATTTGACTGTAGTTACATGTATCGGTTGAATTATTCATTCATTCTTTTGAGTGAAACTGTGGGAGCAACTAAATGAAAACAATCTATTCAGTTGGCTGGACTCCTCATACATTCTTTCAAATGAAAGCAGTATGTAGGAGCAACCAAATGAAAACAATTGTGTCAGTCAGTTGCAGTTTTATCTGTCAGTTGGATTATTATTCATTTACTTCTTTTGAGTGAAAACAGTCATTGGTAGCAATCGAATGAAAAGATACCACACTGTTGTACCTTTGCGTGTTGACTGAATTAGTCATTCTTTCTTTTCCAGTGAAATCAATCGGCAGTTTTTCTGTCAGTTGAATGATATTGGTATTTGAATGCTGATGTCATTCTTTTAACTTAAACCACTCTTTACTGTTTTAGATGATCGAGCTATCCATTCATTTTCCTGAGTGCAACTAGCCTGCAATAATTTAATTAGTTGAACTGAAGCAGTGCTACATTATTCTGATGGGAGAGTGGTCCTAAGTGAAGACAAATCTCAGGGGTATGCCAAAGTTAAAATGAGCAATACACATGTTCATTAGATCTTGTACTGAAAGGAGTAATTTTTCTTTTCTTTGTTTAAAACTAATTCATGTACGGTTGTGGATTAAATTATTCCAGGTGCTATTAATTCTCCATTAATTACCCTGATATTTCGCTGGGATAGACCTACCATCACTTAAATTGCCAGCCCCAGGCAAAAACTTCGGGAACCCCAGGCATATGAGTCAACTCAGATTATTTTTCCGGACACAAACAGCCTGTAGACAATAAGTTGGACAATGGCCACAATGTTGCATGGGGAATGGGGATATTAGAGGCAGAATGTTTTGTTATTTGCATTTCAGTGCCAACAATGCTAGCAGGCGCATGCCTCCATCCGACACATGAGAGTGACAAGGATTTGTGAAAGCACATTATAGAGACATTCATGTTTAGACATAGTACTAATTTGCAGTAAGGAATATGAACGTAAATGAAATCAGTTTTATACAGCTCAGTGAGTAGAAGGCAAATGACTTTTAAGATAGTTGTCTGGCAGGCAGGGTGGCATCATGATGTATGGGATCACCCATTGTCGGTGGCTTCTCATTATCAGCAGCTCCTTATTTTCTCAATAAAGAAGTATGGAAAATACAGGGTGTTCCAAAGCCGTCTTTATAACTTTGATAACAGATATTTCAGAAATGGGGATGGGTAGAAAAGCACAGTTTGCGGCATAATGTTCATACATACCTAAGGTTCTAGTAGACACTTAATAGAGTTAAGTGTATGTAGGTGATTTTCTAGAGCCAAAATGTGGATACATTAACAAATTTTCATACTGCAAAAAAAAGTTTTGATTGAATTAATAATTGCAAACTATCAGTTTCATTTGTTACCAAAAGTACATTGATTTATATTTTATTAGTACCCTTGAAAATGAAGGAATGTGAACAGACATACAATATTCACCAATGCTGTAAATTTTCTTCAGTATGTCTGTATTCTTCAACAGCATTATGAAAACATTCAACTCAAGTTTCATCATAATTACTCTAAACACTAACACTGATTTCATAGTTTCTACAACAAATTGTGTTTTGTCACTGCTCCATACATTACTTATTTCAGTAACAGCATACCAATATAGATGAAATGGTCATGTTACTTGGAATAAATCATTTCACAATTGTTAAATCCAGGACAAATTCCTTTCAAAAAAATTTGTGACAGAGCTAGGAAAATCATGACTGTCACAAAAAAGAGGGGATGGGTGGTCACCTCAAATGTGTACACCATCTGTAGCACACAGTTTATCTGAGTGATATTTCAGTGCCATGTCCGGCCTAGGATGACTTCATTAAAGTGTGTGCTATTGCTACTTTGATGTGAATCCCACCGAAAGAAAATGTAATGGGGTTCTGCAGGACCTGGGTTTCAGATCTGGTCTGTACCAGCCATTCCACACATTGTGTCAACTGCTATAAGATGGCCAGTCAATAACTAACATGGAAAAATAAGAAAAAAGTGATCTTCAAGTGTGTTGTGAACATTATGCCATAAACTGCATCATTCCACCTATTCCTGTTTCTAAAATATATGTGATCAAAGTTGTAAAGATAATTTTGGAACATACTATATGCATATAGGAGAGTGTCCAAGTGTGCTTGCTGGTGCATTTTTAATAGACTAAAATGAGGAAACTAATTATGTTTCAGTACTGCTTTAATGAATTTTAACTAATGTTAATGACTATCTATTTCCAATCAATCAGACTTTCACAGATACGAAAAAAGGTCCAGGTTTACCCTGGACAGTTGTATGACATCTCTCCAGCACGCCTCTGGATGCCCTCAAAATTAGGGCCAATGTGGGGAAATCCGGACATATTGCAGCCCTAATTGGGGATGCAAATATGAGTGAAATGATGAACAGTTTGCATTCCATTTTACAGGCAATGTGATGTTAGAAATCTGTATGGGGCTAGGAGAAATTATTTAATATTTATTAGTCCATTTTAAAACTGTTTTATATTAAAAAGTTTCTATATTTAAATAGTTATTTTCTGCTTTTTGGTCTTGTGCATGTCAAATTTTTCAACTGATTTAAAACATTTTGATGAGATTACAACAGAGACATGTGGTAAACTTCAGGTTTATTTCAGTTTCTCTTCAACTGAATCAATCAATATATCGCTTCCTCATAGGAATATCTCGTGAAAAGACCATAAATTAAATGTAAAAATGAGAGATAATTGAGCTCACATGGAAGTTTATCAGCAATCGTTCTTAACTGCAAAACACTCACGACTGGAACAAGAAAACTGGGAAATAGCAGTGGTACACCAAGTACCTACTCTTCGGCACACACCAGAAGAGAAGGTGAGTTAATATTATCCAGTTCTGAGCTAAGTTGAAAGTTTCTAGTCTACAGATTATTGGGAAGTTAGCTTAAAATCAATTGCAAAATTTGTATTGAACAGACACATCAAAAAACAAAGTACCCTTCACTACACATCAGACTCGAAAGTGAGTTAATATTACAGCGTCATGTAGTTCCAAGCTATGTTGAAGGTTTCAAGTCCCTAGCTTATCAAGATGCTAGTTAATTCATTTGCAAAATTTGTACCCCCCCCCCCCCCCCCCCCCCCACACGCACACACACAAAAAGACAGGAAACCGATCTAATAAAAACATGTTAAAAATAACTGTTCTTTTGTATGTACACAAATCTGCAGTACAGCAACAGATATTAAACTTTTAAAACCTACAAAAAATTGATGTTTAATGCCACAAGTATGAAAATTCACATTTCAATAAGTAAAGACACACATTTTGAATATACCATAGAATGGGGTGAAAAGGACACTGGGGTGAAAAGGGACAAAATTTAGTAAAATTACTTTTATGTGTTTGTGTGAAACATGTGATTGTAATATATTTAAGATTACCCACTATTATTTTTCCAACAGTGACAAATTTAGTTTGTCAATTTGACTCAGTCAGTGGTCATGCTGTTGTCATTTCCGCCATTTTTATATTCTGTTAGCCACCTGATAGTCTAAATTCTTTGTGAAGCAAGAAACTTCTATTGTAACAATAGATAAATATTAGTTTTATTCCATTATTGTTATCTTTTCTTTTAAAGTACAATAGAGTACTTAATTCCATTATCGTTATCTTTTCTTTTAAAGTATGATAGAGTACTGAATTCCAGCGGTGTTGTGATTTATTTTAATAAAGCAAACATAGAATTTGAGGTTAATTTTTGTTGCTAGTTGGGGTGAAAGGGGTAGGTAAAGGTCTACCCAGATTTATTATTAAACTTGTACTTGTTAAAATAAAACCAAATCTAATTTCATATATCATTTATAGGTTGGCCTGACTCCATATAGTACAAAATGCCTATAATGTACAAACTGAACCTAAGGGGTAAGCAGTATGTTTCACATTCAACAAAGGAAATTCCAGGCCTTAAAAGCTGTTTCAAGAGGTTTGTCTTTAAGGAAAGCAGCTGAGAAATATAAAATTCCCAAGTCAGTGCTGCATAGATATAACAAAAGCACTGAATCAGACATAGCACCTCTAAAAATTGGTGGCCAGCCTGTACTGCCCAAAGCTGTGGAGCAACACTTCGTGGAATACTTAATGACATGAACTGAATGGAGTTACCCTCTAGATGCCTATAATTTAAGGTGTGTAGTTAAGGCATATTTGGATTCCAAGGGAAGAACGGTTTCTAAATTTAAGAACAATTTTCCAGGAAAATATTTTGCATATAGTTTCCTGGAACACCACCAATGGAAGTTGTCAGAAAGAATGGCCAAACCACTACGAGATCCAGTGCTGCAGTTACCCCTGAAACACTGAAAGCTTATTACATCAGGCTTGAAGACACTCTAAAACATGTGCCATCATCAAATATTATAAACTATGATGAAACCAAATGATCTGATGATCCTGGATCGAAGAAGATCTTTATGAAACCTGGGACAAAATATCCTGAACGTATAGTGAACCATACTATAGGATCGACATCCATAATGTATGCTGCTTCAGGTGATGGTGTTCTTTTACCAGAATACATTGTATATAAGGTTTTACATGTTTATGACAGTTGGACAATTGGAGGACCAAAATATGTCAGATATAACCAAAGTGCATCTGGTTGGTTTGTCCACTATTGTTTCAAGACTGGCTAAAGACAGTTATCATACCATATGCTTCAAGATTACCGGGCAGTAAAATTCTTCTTGGTGACAATTTGTCATCTCATTTGTCCATAGATGCCATAGAGTTATGTGAGCAGAATAATATTGGATTTGTCTTCGTACGCAGCAATTCTACACATCTTACTCAGCCTCTTGATGTGGCCTTTTTTGCTCCTCTGAGTCAACATGGCGTCAAATAGAAAAGAGGTCCTGGAAGAAAGCAGTCCACTCTTTCAAAAGAGGCATTTCCCCAACTTCTTAGGGAGTTAATCAGCACATTAAGGTAAATGCAAGAGAAAATATTGTGGCTGGATTTAGAAAATCTGGCATTATTCCATTAAATCTTCAGATTGTTATAGACAGGCTTCCTGCTCCTGATGATGCAATTGCAGATAAGAATTTAATAAATGACTCAATTGTTTCACTATTGAAAGAGATGAGATATGATGGCCTCGAGGCCAGAGTGCCCAAGAAGAGAATAAATGTGGAACCTGGTAAGAGTGTTTCTGGTGTTGAGCTGTGTCCAAATGTCAGTGGTGAAGAACCAGAAGATGAATGCCAGGCATCAGGAAATGAAATGAACAGTTCTTCAGATTCAGATTCTATACCTGAGCAAGAAATTGTTGAAGAAAGCAATTATGTGAAGAGGAATGGCCTGCCAGTTACATTAGTTTACCAGCTGTCACAAGAGAAAATCTTAAAAGAAAATGACTGGATTGTGGTTGACTTTAGTGAATGCCATGCTACTTCATCTAAAAAGGTCTATTACCCCTGGTTCATAGGTATGGTGACAGATGTAAAAAATGAGAAAGACATTGAAGCATCATTTGTTAAATTCACTGAAACCAGAATCAATTCAGGATCAGTTTCTAAGTGGCTGGAG
Organism: Schistocerca cancellata; assembly: GCF_023864275.1. Lineage (NCBI taxonomy): Eukaryota > Metazoa > Arthropoda > Insecta > Orthoptera > Acrididae > Schistocerca > Schistocerca cancellata. The sequence goes on along the minus strand of NC_064627.1, from coordinate 357,967,664 downwards.
AAAGAAGACTGCTGCCTAATAAAGAGACACTGGGTTGTAGGAGGTCTACTGCACCCACAACTCCTTCGAAGAAGGCTGATGAAGTTCAGTGTTAACTTCCATGAGTGGCAGTAGGCATTGTACTATTTCATCCTTCCTTAGGGGCATTTGCTTTCTTTCAGTTTTTTGTTATTATCGTAAACTGCAGTTTAATACCCCATCATAAGGTACTGCAGGCTTAAAAATGAACTTTATTCTTTTTGATATATTTACAGCTTATTTTGAAACCTTCTCTGGTGTCCCTATTCACCCTCCTTAAGTCATGTATTGGGACAGTGAATAAAATAACACAGTAAGATATATCTTGTCCCTATTCACCCCGTCTGTGGGGTGAAAAGTGACAGACACTATTTTTTAAAAATTATGTGGTGTTCTTTGAATTCAAAATTATACAACTACATAAATAAGTACCTTATGCTGATGGACATCACATGGATGGAACATTAACTCAGATTTTATTCCAAATGTGTGATTATTATTTGAAGACCACAAAAAGTGTCCCTATTCACTCCATTCTACAGTACTTTATTTTTAGAAATATACTTTTCATTCACATCTTCTTGAAATAAGATACTTTATTTGTCTCTAAAAAGTTGTCAACTCTAGTCATGGATCATGTATAACTGAAAAGTCTGAAAAAGATGTAAATAAAATCACTCAAACACAGTGAGTGAGTGAAAACATTCATATAACAGCCACAACCGACAGAGCATTGTTTCAGTCAGTTGTAGACACTGCCACACCCAACGGTACACAAAGGCCTCCTGACAGATCACGTCAGCTCCCCCATGAAATATTACAGGCCATTTCAGACAAGAACAGGCTTTTCCATGTGTGGAAAATTACACATCATCCTGCCACCAAATGCCACCTAAACCAGCTTCACACAAAATAAAGTTGGTGGTGGAAAACAATCGAAATCATGACTGGGCAGGCCAACAATGCTTCGCATTTTAGATGGCTCTGCTTGCTGCTAACTAAATAGTTCTTAAGGAAATGGCACCATCTGCTTCCTCTTCATGTCAGCAGAGAGGTTGTCTGTGAGCCGTACACCGAGGCCAATGTCTTGGCTGAGTACTTTGCGAACAACTTTACTCTGATAGAGGATGATATAGATGAACAGCACACACAAATTGTACTGCAATGGCTGCCTATTTCTCTTGCGGATGATGCAGATGATGCCACAGAACCTGCCACTGAGGAGGAAGTTGACACCCAACTTCTCTCCCTAAGTACCAGGAAGGCCTGTGGCTGTGACCAAGCAGAGGATCTTATGCTGAAACAACTCCTGCGTGATGCAATGCAGCCAGTCACCAAAGCCTTAAATTACATCCTGAGGACTGGCAACAATTCGTCTGTGTGGAAAGACACAAGGCTTCCTCAAAACTATTGGCCGATATGTCTGCTCCCTGTATTGTCTAAAGTATTCAAAAGAATTTACATCAAACGGCTCATGGAGCCTGTGGACAGGGAGAAGCTGATTCCCACAGAGCAATTTGGCTACCAGCATGACCACAGCATGCAACACCAACTACTGCATGTTGTCGAGGATGCAATGGGAGCCCAGGACTGTTGGGAGTACTCGGGGCAGTACTCTTCGACGTCTCCAAGGCCTTTGACTGCCAGTGGCATGAGGGCCTCCTCTACAAACTTTTTGTATTGGAGGTTCTGAAGTTGCACCTCAGACTCAGCGCATCTTATCTGCATGATTGAACTTTTCACATTTGTGCTAAAGACGTTATCTCAACTAATAGGCCTATACACGCAGGAGTACCACAGGGATCGGTTCTTAGCCCCCCTACCATACTTCCCATATACAGCTGATTTACCACACACAGACAGGGTATCCCTTGTATTATATGTGGATGATACTGCACTCTAGATGTGTTCCCAAAGGTATGACATTGGGGTTCGCCACTGTTTACAGGAGCCGTGCGATGTCCTAGGAGCCTGGGCTATGAAATGGCACCTTAAATTCAGTGCCATTAAAGCCAGGTTGTCGTAATAATGTGACGTAGAGTGCCCATGGATTTCAGCCACTGCCAATCACAGGAGGCGCCTCTCCTGGTCTCGCATGGCTAAATATCTAGGAGTAACTTTTGATAGGCTTCTGACCTGGAAGCCTCACATTCGTGAGGTCTGGGAGAAGCACACCCCCATTTGAAGGAACTTTACTCTGTATTAAATCTGGAATCAATGCATCCCCCACACTGTGGAATTATGCTATATCTGGCACAGTTGATAACAATATTTGTCAGCTCCAAGAGGTGCAAGTGAGAGCTCTGCGACTCACCTTGCACTTACCATGAGACTACCTGACCAGGGTCTTGCAATTGGAATCAGGCATCCCCATGACAAGAGATCACTTAAAATAAACTGCCTGGTGGTTCTATGAAACGTTGCAGCATTCTGGCAGGTGGCTAGTTTCAAGTCTGAGAAACCAGCAGCACAGACGATGGACCACCATGTGATCCGACCTGCTTCGTCAGTGAGCTAGGCTAAAACGCATGCGTCAGTGCTCACGACGCAGAGGTGACAAACAAAATATTAGGTGAACACAAACACACTTCAAAGAACAGTTTTACGAAACTTGGGTTGTGCAAAAACAGACAGTTAGGGCTGTCTTTAGGAAAAGATCAGGTGAGTAATATCACTCAAATGCGGGTAGTGAGTGAAAACATTCATATAATTGAAATGGCTGCAGAGACTAGTTCCATTCAACTGAAAAAAACTGATTGAATGAAAAAACAATCAACTGACCAACAGATTGTTAAAAACAGTTGATTGTCCTATCACTAAGTTCAAAGAAATCCATAAAAGACAATATGGTTGCAATGCTTTAGTCAAGAAAAAGCACACAGGATTGCCACAAGTTTCCCCTTGTGAAATTCCCTGATATTTCTCTGATTTCCAGACAAGCTTTAGCATTTTTTCTTGACAAATTTTCAGATCTCTAGGGTAAGTAAAGATGTAAATTGACAAAAAAAAGTAAGGACTTCGGTATTTCTAACTGTGTTATTAACTCTCTAGTTCTGAATGAACAGCAACTTGTCCCTTTACGGGATTTATGATCTGAAGGGTAAGTAAACAAGTTAGTTGTGTAAATGCAAGTCATCTTTAGAGGAACAATTTCTGTTTTTACTAACAAGTTAACTCTGAATTAGCAGTGATCCTGTAATTGCTGACACTAAATCGGAAAAACTGAGAAAAAAACATTTTATTCAAGAACTTTCCTTACTTTTCTAGTTGCTTTATTCAATTTTTACACACACAGATGGTGAAGATTACATTGTAAAACACTCAGGTAAAAATGCTACAAAAATATCAGTCCTCTTCAAATGTAAAACAAATATTGACATACATCTGTATATCTGTGATGTATCCTTAAAAACACAAATTTATTAAAGCAAAGAATCAAAGTATGTACAGAAAATTTACTTGGATAAAATTATTTTTCATATAATGGCTATTACTGTGACATATTATGAAATCATAATTTAAAAGAAACTTTTATGGCAGAACCCAGTATTTAATTACAGCTGATCACTCCAACATCTCACACATCATGTAAAGTACTTTGATTTTAAGGTGTTGATATTAATTCCATGTGATAAATTCTGTCAGTTCTTTTAAAGATGAAACATATTTTCCATGGACTCAAATCTTTTAAACATGTTTGTTGACATCAAATCATCATAGAAATTGTTTGAATCACAATACAAGAATTTAATATGCACAGAAAACTGTTCATCAGATTAAAATCAATAACAAATTTGAAGTTTGTCAAAACTGCTTTTATATCTAAAAGCGCTGACAATCTTATGATTAAATGAAAACCAAACTGAAGATTTGTCTTTTCATTAGGTTTTACAATATGTGAAAATTCAGTAATGCTCAGAAAATTAGGTGACACTTTCCGTACTTTCTCATAAAATTCAAACACATTTTAAGCTGTGAGAAAACACACTGCATGTATAAATTGTGCAGTCAAAGGTTTCAGGCATTATATTTAGTCTTAAATGATAGTGTGTGTATTTTTACATAGCTGCAGCCCCAATAATTATCATCTGGGACTGTAGTACTAAGCAAATGGAACAACTATATACGAGTGCTAAAGTAATACAATAAGACAAACATAAAAATAGTAAAAGTACATTTCTTCATCCTTTGTATACAAGGGTTATCAGATATTTTATTAGGTGTAGTTGAAGTTAACTTTCAGCAGATACTGAATATTCACCTGCCCAGCATCATACACAATGTATTTGAAAAGTTGTTAAGGAAAAAAATAAGAATTTTTAACAACAGTTCAAATCATTACTTTTGTATACATATTTGTAACACAGTGCTGGAAATGGGGATTCACCAATATATTAACAATATTTATTTACTACTATCTCATCTTTAAGTTGTCTCAAACCATGTAAGTCATTTCTCAAATGATGAACTGAGTACAAATATTAAAGCAGAGATGGTGTTAAAAACTATTCTTCTGAATACATCTTTCTTCCCACATAGGATTATCAGTTATCATACACCCTCCTGACAGATTGTAAATGTCGGTTGGGTTAGGTCACAAACCTACAATTTGGAAAGTTGAGACAGGTACTGACAGGCTGAAGCAGTGATGTGGGTAACGCATGTGCCTGAAAAGCCTGTGGAGTAAGTGTTTCATCCACGAAATGGTTGTGAGGCTCCTTCACAACTGATGGAAATGGAGTAACAAATGTTTCAAGATACATGGCTTGAAATACTTTTTGGTATCAGTGTGTATCACACATTTTGTAACTAACTTCTTTATGAAGTTTCTCTTCTTTGTGCACAGTCTACATCTGGCACAAAAGCTGCCTGGTCATTATTTCCCTAAATTATCATGGATTGTTATGGGCTGTCTGCTACAGTCAAGCTTTTGGTGCTAAATATTACAAGGAGGTTTGGAAGAAATTGACACAAACTAGAGTGTATAAAACACATATTCATATCCTGACAAGGCGAACTGAACATCAAAATGTAGACAGAGGTCTTTTCAGTCATCTTTTTCGTTAGGTTTCATACTTTGATAATACCTGCATTCTACCGTACAGGATTTATGAACTTCCCAGGTAAGATAATGCATCAGATCAGACAAACATAAAAGAAATATGTTGTATAATATAGCATTAAAGTTTAAGAAATAAGAACAGCACTGGGGTATGTGAAATGACTATTCTCTGTCAAATAACAATACTCTGTATTTTGTGAAACAAACAATTCAAACCAATCAGTGAAAACCAGTCAAAACTTCTTTGTGAGAGAAGCAATCATTTCATAAATTCCACTCAGTACAGTGGCCCTTTCGGCCAGTATCTATAACTTTTTGACTTCCAACTCTTTAACTTGCTGGACCATGGACCTCTCCCATCCAGCTCTCTCGGCTTGGCTTCTTCATCTTCTTCAGACTGCTTCTGCCTTAAAGCCTCATCATACCGATCTCAAGAATTGCAAAAGTCCAGAATCATTATCCGCTTAACATCAGTTTTGAAGAAACTGCCAGCTGATTTTAGGTCATCATATACTTGATGTATGACTACTAATGACTTGGTTTCTTGGCTGACTATCATACAGTCTTCATTAATGGAAGAACCTTGCTCTACAGTGGCTTGACCATGGCTCAGAATGAGAACCTTTTGAAGAAATCCATACAAATGCTGACAGGTTGTATCACAATCCAATAATTCTCTCCAAAATAATCGATTCTTGTCTCAGTCCTCCTGTAATTTGCACAGAGATCCAAAAATACCTCTTTACCAAGAAGTTGCACGAATTCTTTCTCAACTTTATCAATCTTTAGCATTTATCCAATTCTACGAAGAGAATTTCTACAAAGTATCAAAGACTCTATCCTTGCTGGTTCTTGGGCTGCTATTTATCACAACTGGATCACAAAAGTTTATGTATCTACAAATGCTGTACTTTAAAGGTGATTTTAGGAGGAGGTTTGAGCACATTTTGATCAGAAAGTCCCTGCACTCAATCCTGAAGGTTAAAATATCTTTGGCAGGCACTTTTACGTTTCTGAGCTCAGACTGTACATTATGACCTAAGTTCATGTCTGTTACAGGGGTAAGACCCGCTTTATTATATCACATACTAATTTCAAGGCAGACAATACTTCAGCCTTAACGAATAAGGATATCTCATCAGCTAGTAGAGATGACAAAGCATAGTACAGGAAAGGTGCCATTGAGGTCACACCACTACAATTCCCTCAAAAAGGTTGTGACCTGCCTTGAACAAGGCTAAAAAAAGATATTTTAGCCAGTGGCAGAAGATCTTTGAGGTACTTCAACATCATTTGCCAGCTATAAGCATCTACTTTAATCTTGTGCTCCTTTACTTTGCCCATGTATGTTTTTAGAAAGGGGATGATTTTTACTCCCAGTCAGCCGCATCCTCGCTTTCCAGCCAGCACATGGAGCAAAATGTTTTAGGGAAGGGCGGATTTTTTGGTTTATTAAATGTTTCATACTCAGCTCTTCTTGCAGGTACATTCATCAACACATTATACACTCCTGGAAATGGAAAAAAGAACACATTGACACCGGTGTGTCAGACCCACCATACTTGCTCCGGACACTGCGAGAGGGCTGTACAAGCAATGATCACACGCACGGCACAGCGGACACACCAGGAACCGCGGTGTTGGCCGTCGAATGGCGCTAGCTGCGCAGCATTTGTGCACCGCTGCCGTCAGTGTCAGTCAGTTTGCCATGGCATACGGAGCTCCATCGCAGTCTTTAACACTGGTAGCATGCCGCGACAGCGTGGACGTGAACCGTATGTGCAGTTGACGGACTTTGAGCGAGGGCGTATAGTGGGCATGCGGGAGGCCGGGTGGACGTACCGCCGAATTGCTCAACACGTGGGGCGTGAGGTCTCCACAGTACATCGATGTTGTCGCCAGTGGTCGGCGGAAGGTGCACGTGCCCGTCGACCTGGGACCGGACCGCAGCGACGCACGGATGCACGCCAAGACCGTAGGATCCTACGCAGTGCCGTAGGGGACCGCACCGCCACTTCCCAGCAAATTAGGGACACTGTTGCTCCTGGGGTATCGGCGAGGACCATTCGCAACCGTCTCCATCAAGCTGGGCTACGGTCCCGCACACCGTTAGGCCGTCTTCCACTCACGCCCCAACATTGTGCAGCCCGCCTCCAGTGGTGTCGCGACAGGCGTGAATGGAGGGACGAATGGAGACGTGTCGTCTTCAGCGATGAGAGTCGCTTCTGCCTTGGTGCCAATGATGGTCGTATGCGTGTTTGGCGCCGTGCAGGTGAGTGCCACAATCAGGACTGCATACGACCGAGGCACACAGGGCCAACACCCGGCATCATGGTGTGGGGAGCGATCTCCTACACTGGCCGTACACCACTGGTGATCGTCGAGGGGACACTGAATAGTGCACGGTACATCCAAACCGTCATCGAACCCATCGTTATACCATTCCTAGACCGGCAAGGGAACTTGCTGTTCCAACAGGACAATGCACGTCCGCATGTATCCCGTGTCACCCAATGTGCTCTAGAAGGTGTAAGTCAACTACCCTGGCCAGCAAGATCTCTGGATCTGTCCCCCATTGAGCATGTTTGGGACTGGATGAAGCGTCGTCTCACACGGTCTGCACGTCCAGCACGAACGCTGGTCCAACTGAGGCGCCAGGTGGAAATGGCATGGCAAGCCGTTCCACAGGACTACATCCAGCATCTCTACGATCGTCTCCTTGGGAGAATAGCAGCCTGCATTGCTGCGAAAGGTGGATATACACTGTATTAGTGCCGACATTGTGCATGCTCTGTTGCCTGTGTCTATGTGCCTGTGGTTCTGTCAGTGTGATCATGTGATGTATCTGACCCCAGGAATGCGTCAATAAAGTTTCCCCTTCCTGGGACAATGAATTCATGGTGTTCTTATTTCAATTTCCAGGAGTGTAAATTGATCTCAGAAAAGGTACAACACCCCAGTTAATCTTTAAGGCTGCATTCTTAAAACTTTGATGAATTGTGTGAAGACCACAAGATCCCATATCAATAAAAGTTGTTGCACTGTCCCCACGAATACTTTTCAGATTAAGACACAAATCCTTCAAGAATTACCTATTGATATTAGGTCCATCCCTTAATATATGAAGCATTTTGGTAATATTCAGATCAGAAGTTTCTATTTTAATACCATCCAACAAATCGGCAGCAGTGGTATGGCCTACAAATGCAGATGAAAAATAGTGCATTTCAAATTGTTTGTGAACTTTGTGCAATATCTGAGAGCAATAGCCATTTGCTGCAACTCAGCTGCCTTGTTAAAACTTTCATCAAATAAGATTACAAAAGGAACGTTCCCTTCAAAATCTTTGAGAATATTTTTCTGAAAGTGTGCAGCTAACCCATAAACAGTAAGTACTGCGTGATGTGCTGGTCACCCAAGCTACATCTTACTAACTACATTATTGTTAGCGAACATGACCAGAAACAAAGCAGTCTGCTCTCCTGTAGTAGAAAAGTACATATAATTTCTGAATGGCTGCAAAGTCCATAATATTTCTGCCCTTGTAATATCATCCTTAATCAGGTACTTCGAAATACGACTGTTAGCTGATGCAGCATTGGTGGCAGTGATGGAAGTGACAAAATAGTTGATGTAGTGTTAGTGGCAGTAGTGGAGGTGATACCACACTGCAGTAGCTGGGAGGTTGACAAACAGACCATCACTATGAGTCTCCCAATTCACCAGTCACTGCAATCTTATCAAGCGTCAAGGGAGCAGTTTCATTACATCCAGTTACCTCATCAGACAACAGGAGAGTGATTTGGAAATACCAGCACCCTGCAAAACAATCAAATAGCCAAATAAGATGATGGTATGAGCCTTGTGATACTACATACCTGCCAATCTGTAAAATCCAAAAATCAGGAGATCCAGTTTTTAAAAAATCACAAGGTAAGAATGATCAAAAATTGCGGCTACTTTTTAGTATAGTCCTCAGACAACTGATGTGAGTCTCTGCCTGTCATGTCAGAAAGCTATATAATGACTATTGGGATGTTTTTTGACCATTTCTCCTATGATTGTGACAGTTGTTGTTCTTTCAGAGCTGGTTTTTTTTTTTTTTTTTTTTTTTTTTTTTTTTTTTTTTTTTTTTTTTTTTTTTTTTTTTTTTTTGCTATGCTGTAACAGGTCACTCAAGTGGTCAGTGCAATTAATTGTCAAATTTTAAATGACATAAATTATTCTGACACTGAATTCCAATGTTTATAAATTATTAGTCACAAACTTAAAATTTGCTTGGGGGATTTAAACATTGCTTATTCTACCAGGTGATCTACAAATGTCACATCAGCAAAGATAAGATATTTGTATGGTGCAAAAAATGGCAATTGACCATAAATAAAGAAAAGTGTGAGGTCATCCACATGAGTACTAAAAGAAATCCGTCAAATTTTGGTTAGAAGCTAAATCACATGGATCTCAATTCTGTCAATTCAACTAAATACCTAGGACATACAATCACAAACAACTTTAATTGGAAAGATCATATAGATAATTTGTGGAGAAGGTGAACCAAAGACTGTGCTTCGTTGGCAGAACACTCTGAAGATGCAGCAGATCCAATGAAGAGACTGCCTGCACTACACTGGTCTATCCTCTGCTAGAGTACTGCTGTAACGGTATGGGATCCTTACCAGATACGATTGATGGAGTACATCAAAAAAGTCCCAAGAAGGACACCTTGTTCTGTATAATCATGTTATGGGGGAGAGGGTGTCATGGAAATGATACACAAGTTGGGGTGGCAATCATTAAAACAAAGGAATTTTATGTTGCAACAAGAGCTATTTACAAAATTTCGATCACCTACTTTCTACATCTACATCTACATCTACATTTATACTCCGCAAGCCACCCAACGGTGTGTGGCGGAGAGCATTTTACGTGTCACTGTCATTACCTCCCTTTCCTGTTCCAGTCATGTATGGTTCGCGGGAAGAACGACTGCCGGAAAGCGTCCGTGCGCGCTCGAGTCTCTCTAATTTTACATTCGTGGTCTCCTCGGGAGGTATAAGTAGGGAGAACAATATATTCGATACCTCATCCAGAAATGCACCCTCTCAAACCTCGACAGCAAGCTACACCGCGATGCAGAGCGCCTCTCTTGCAGATTCTGCCACTTGAGTTTGCTAAACATCTCCGTAATGCTATCAAGCTTACCAAATAACCCTGTGACGAAACGCGCCGCTCTTCTTTGGATCTTCTCTATCTCCTCCGTCAACCCGATCTGGTACGGATACCACACTGATGAGCAATACTCAAGTATAGGTCGAACGAGTGTTTTGTAAGCCACCTGCTTTGTTGATGGACTACATTTTCTAAGGACTCTCCCAATGAATCTCAACCTGGAACCCGCCTTACCAACAATTAATTTTATATGATAATTCCACTTCAAATCGTTCCGCACGCATACTCCCAGATATTTTACAGAAGTAACTGCTACTAGTGTTTGTTCCACTATCATATAATCATACAATAAAGGATCCTTCTTTCTATGTATTCGCAATACATTACATTTGTCTATGTTAAAGGTCAGTTGCCACTCCCTGCACCAAGTGCCTATCCGCTGCAGATCTTCCTGCATTTCGCTACAATTTTCTAATGCTGCAACTTCTCTGTATACTACAGCATCATCCGCGAAAAGCCACATGGAACTTCCGACACTATCTACTAGGTCATTTATATATATTGTGAAAAGCAATGGTCCCATAACACTCCCCTGTGGCACGCCAGAGGTTACTTTAATGTCTGTAGACGTCTGTCCATTGATAACAACATGCTGTGTTCTGTTTGCTAAAAACTCTTCAATCCAGCCACACAGCTGGTCTGATATTCCGTAGGCTCTTACTTTGTTTATCAGGCGACAGTGTGGAACTGTATCGAATGCCTTCTGGAAGTCAAGAAAAATAGCATCTACCTGGGAACCTGTATCTAATATTTTCTGGGTCTCATGAACAAATAAAGCGAGTTGGGTCTCACACAATCACTGTTTCCGGAATCCATGTTGATTCCTACATAGTAGATTCTGGGTTTCCAAAAACGACATGATACTCAAGCAAAAAACTTGTTCTAAAATTCTAAAACAGATCGACGTCAGAGATATAGGTCTATAGTTTTGCGCATCTGCTCGACGACTCTTCTTGAAGACTGGGACTACCTGTGCTCTTTTCCAATCATTTGGAACCTTCCGTTCCTCTAGAGACTTGCGGTACACGGCTGTTAGAAGGGGGGCAAGTTCTTTTGCGTACTCTGTGTAGAGTCGAATTGGTATCCTGTCAGGTCCAGTGGACTTTCCTCTGTTGAGTGATTCCAGTTGCTTTTCTATTCCTTGGACACTTATTTCGATGTCAGCCATTTTTTCGTTTGTGTGAGGATTTAGAGAAGGAACTGCAGTGCGGTCTTCCTCTGTGATGCAGCTTTGGAAAAAGGTGTTTAGTATTTCAGCTTTACACGTGTCATCCTCTGTTTCAATGCCTTCATCATCCCAGAGTGTCTGGATATGCTGTTTCAAGCCACTTACTGATTTAACGTAAGACCAGAACTTCCTAGGATTTTCTGTCAAGTCGGTACATAGAATTTTACTTTCAAATTCACTGAACGCTTCATGCATAGCCCTCCTAACGCTAACTTTGACATCATTTAGCTTCTGTTTGTCTGAGAGGTTTTGGCTGCGTTTAAACTTGAAGTGAAGCTCTCTTTGCTTTCGCAGTAGTTTCCTAACTTTGTTCTTGTACCACGGTTGGTTTTTCCTGTCCCTCACAGTTTTACTCGGCACGTACCTGTCTAAAACACATTTTACGATTGCCTTGAACTTTTTCCATAAACACTCAACATTGTCAGTGTCGGAACAGAAATTTTCGTTTTGATCTGTTAGGTAGTCTGAAATCTGCCTTCTATTACTCTTGCTAAACAGATAAACCTTCCTCCCTTTTTTTATATTCCTATTAACTTCCATATTCAGGGATGCTGCAACGGTCTTATGATCACTGATTCCCTGTTCTGCACGTACAGAGTCGAAACGTTCGGGTCTGTTTGTTATCAGTAGGTCCAAGATGTTATCTCCACGAGTCGGTTCTCTGTTTAATTGCTCAAGGTAATTTTCGGATAGTGCACTCAGTCTAATGTCACTCGATGCTCTGTCCCTACCACCCGTCCTAAACATCTGAGTGTCCCAGTCTATATCTGGTAAATTGAAATCTCCACCTAAGACTATAACATGCTGAGAAAATTTATGTGAAATGTATTCCAAATTTTCTCTCAGTTGTTCTGCCACTAATGCTGCTGAGTCGGGAGGTCGGTAAAAGGAGCCAATTATTAACCTAGCTCTGTTGTTGAGTGTAACCTCCACCCATAATAATTAACAGGAACTATCCACTTCTACTTCACTACAGGATAAACTACTACTAACAGTGACGAACACTCCACCACCGGTTGCATGCAATCTATCCTTTCTAAACACCGTCTGTACCTTTGTAAAAATTTCGGCAGAATTTATCTCTGGCTTCAGCCAGCTTTCTGTACCTATAACGATTTCAGCATCGGTGCTTTCTATCAGCGCTTGAAGTTCCGGTCTTTACCAACGCAGCTTCGACAGTTTACAATTACAATAACGATTGCTGCTTGGTCCCCGCATGTCCTGACTTTGCCCCGCACCAGTTGAGGCTGTTGCCCTTTCTGTACTTGCCCAAGGCCATCTAACCTAAAAAACCGCCCAGCCCACGCCACACAACCCCTGCTACCCGTGTAGCTGCTTGTTGCGTGTAGTGGGCTCCTGACCTATCCAGTGGAACCTGAAACCCCACCACCCTATGGCGCAAGTCGAGGAATCTGCAGCCCACATGGTCGCAGAACCGTCTCAGCCTCTGATTCAGACCCTCCACTTGGCTCTGTACCAAAGGTCCACAGTCAGTCCTGTCGACGATGCTGCAGATGGTGAGCTCTGCTTTCATCCTGCTAGCGAGACTGGCAGTCTTCACCAAATCAGACAGCCGCCGGAAGCCAGAGAGGATTTCCTCCGATCCATAGCGACACACATCATTGGTGCCGACATGAGCGACCACCTGCAGATGGGTGCACCCTGTACCCTTCATGGCATCCGGAAGGACCCTTTCCTCATGTGGAATGACTCCCCCCGGTATGCACACAGAGAGCACATTGGTTTTCTTCCCCTCTCTTGCTGCCATATCCCTAAGGGGCCCCATTACGTGCCTGACGTTGGAGCTTCCAACTACCAGTAAGCCCACCCTCTGCGACCGCCCGGATCTTGCAGACTGAGGGGCAACCTCTGGAATAGGACAAGCAGCCATGTCAGGCCGAAGATTAGTATCAGCCTGAGACAGAGCCTGAAACTGGTTCGTCAGAAAAACTGGAGAGGCCTTCCGTTCAGCCCTCCGGAATGTCTTTCGCCCCCTGCCACACCTTGAGACGACCTCCCACTCTACCACAGGTGAGGGATCAGCCTCAATGCGGGCAGTATCCCGGGCAACCACAGTCGTAGTCCGATCAGAGGATGTGTGGGACGAGCTGGCCGTCCCCGACAAACCCCCATCCGGAACCCCACAGTGATGCCCATTGGCAACAGCCTCAAGCTGTGTGACCGAAGCCAACACTGCCTGAAGCTGGGAGCGAAGGGATGCCAACTCAGCCTGCATCCGAACACAGCAGTTGCAGTCCCTATCCATGCTAAAAACTGTTGTGCATAGAACGTCTGAACTAATCTACAGAGAGCGCAAACAAATCGACACAAAATTTAAACGGTTATTAAAATACAAGATTGCCTAGTAAATGCAGTAATGCTGCTACTTGCGCACTGCTGACACACTGCTCGGCGGCGGAACGAGACTACACGATTTTACACTATTCAGGTACTAAAACACGATGCTACAACTCTCAAATACTATAATACGCCCGAAATTTATGAATTAAACAATGCAAGTACCAAAAACATGTAAAGAAATTAAGAATTAAACTATGTAACAAATGAGTGAGCTAGGAGTATACGACTTGCTGCTGCAGCTGCTTATCAAAATGCAGAAATATTTTGTTGACCCCCACCTACAAAGGAAGAAACTATCGTCACAATAAAATAAGTCAAAGTGTGAACAGGAAGATTTAGGTATTTGCTTTTCCTTTGTGCTATTTGAGGTAGAACAGTAAACAAATAATCTGAAAATGGTACGATGAGTGCTTTGCCAGGCACTTAAGTGTGAATTGTAGGTTAGTCATGTAGATAAAGAATATAAAATGCAAGCAATGGATCTTTCCTTGACATAATAATGCATGGAAACTGTTGTGATATTGTTCCAAGAAAACAGAATGATAATGTTTGAGGTCATCAGATTCAAAACTGTTGAAAAGATTGCATCAGTTGCAGCACTATGACGTATTATTGTTATTCCTAAACATTTGGTCACACTAATGTCTGTTGATTCATCAGTTACAATGTTATACATGCTATCATCGAATCTTGCCACAAATTTCCCACAAAATGTTTCATAACTGCACTACCCTTTCTTCTATGTATTTGAAGTTTTCTGGCAACATCATTGTCTGAATTTACTCATGTACAGCTCACTTAAGTGACCACATCATATGATTGCACAATGCAAAAAAAAAAAAAGCAAGGGAACCCTCAGCTTGATTTACTTCTAAAGATTCTTTCATGGATTTGAAAGTTATTTTTGTTTAGGTTGCTGTGCCTGTGTTGTCTTTTCGTGGCACTGTGGCTTATATGTCAGCATAAGGTTTTAAAAAAGTACCATGACAAAATTTGCAAGATTATTTTGAGCATTGCCAAAACTTCTTTCCAACCAGTTTGCAAACATGATATCATGTAGTCATTCAACATGACATTTTTGGGCATATTGTGCCATTACTTTACACATGCTTAATGCTAAAACAATATCAGGTCATGTAAAAAATAACCACATTAACACTGATGCTATAAATATGAACAATTCATGCAGCTGCAGATTTAATAACACTAGAATGCATAACAATACAGGAATGATGACAGAATACCATGTATTATAAATGTTTAGGTGATATAAATTCAAGAGCTGGTAGACATTAACAAATTAAATAGTGCTGTTTTCTATTTGTTGAATGGATCAAGCTATTTTTAAAAGTAATTCTGCTGTAAAAGCACTCTAATATGTTTAAAATCTACCATAATTCCCACTAGCCATTAGGCAGGTACTCAAAACCAGATTTAGTGGAAAAATCACTAACTTGGCAGCACTGATACAGTGACAGCACACAAACACCAAGTCCAAACAGAGCAAACAAGTGAGCTATACAAATATACAGTCTGCAAAATGTGCAGGAAAGAGGAAAAAGTGCAATCTATAACATGTCATGTGCAGCTTCCTGATTTCTACAAACTCCAAGAAGTACATCGATTAAAGAGACTAATAAGCAAAGGACTTTCCAGTATTGGCCAAAAACTGAAATGATCGGTTTTCAAAACAGCCATCTTATGTTTGATGATAATTAACTAAAAATCAGGAGAAATATTGGAATAACTGGGAGGCAGGAGAAAAAGCTGAAAATCAGGACTCTCCCTCCTAAATCAGGAGAGTTGGGAAGTATGTACTATGAGGGGAAGAAGAGTTGTTGCTAATAGGTGGGTATGTCTGGTTTCAGAATGCACACACGATGAAAAAGGGATTACTGAAATCAACCCCCTTGCCTAAAGAGGAAGCAAGAAGAACGGAAACATCGATAAAGCAGGACAGCGAGTCGTACCTTGCCAACCCTCCCTCTTCCCTGAAAAACCAGTGGCAAGTTTCCTTAATGAATGCCAAAACTTGACATTAGAAAAAGATAGGTTACATCTAGGTGCTCAAGGGTACGTCAAAAATGCCAAAGTCTATTGTTTGCTTTCGAGCAACACTCAGTTGGCAAGGTTTCCCAGCTCATCCAATGTTCCTGTTCACTTTGCTTACATTTTAAATCATTATTTGAATACTCTTTTAATAGCTAATGCATCACCAAAGCAGCAGGATAAGAAAACAATGCAGTCTTTGAAAATAAAATCCCATTAAGGTCAGTGAGATGTTGTGCAGCCTTTAAGAGTCTATGCATGGCTTAACAGTTGCAGCACTTCACTTATCGAGGCTTGATGATTAAGACAAATGCATTAATTCCTGAAACCTTCAGATGAATGTCTGCTGTCTTCTTGACCACCACGACTTCCTTGGAGTATTTAGTTCTGTACACATGCCTGATTATGGCCATCTTCCCCATGTTGCTGAGAGCGAAAGACTTGTTGTGTACTGGAATTCTGACATCTTGTCGTCTTTGATGCCCTCAAACCTCCAGTCATTCAGCCATTCAGAAATGAATTTCACCTTGCGTGCTTTCACCATGATATACTATTAGAACACTGTGAGAGATGACACATGACTGAGGACAGAAAGTTGTTTGTTGAAACACCCCTGTAACTATCAAAGCTGGTGCATCTTTGTAGGTGAGCTGCCACAAAAAAAATGGATTTTCCTGACAAGCTATGGATATTTCCAGCAGATTCATTGACATCTGCAGCCCCTGCCCATGTTTTTGTGGTGGTACAACCTTCAGACTGTACCCCCAGAATGTGAGAATAAAATATTCACAGTGTTCCTCATGCCTCACAAACTGTCCGATTATCGAAATGAGATTTTGGCAAATGAAAGCATGGAAAAAATTGAGTTTCTACATGATAAGCATGTGGAACATTCTTATCAACTGCATTACACAAGTAACTGTAGACTTATGTAATGGAATGGTGTAATTTTTATAAGCCTTCAGTAGATGCTGCAAGGAGAATTGGAGTGGCTTTGCAAGAGAAGTTAAGAAATTACGCGTTTGTTTTTATACCAAAAATGTGAATTTTCATAACTGTTTCACCTGAATTTACCATGTTTCCTCATTTAAGAAACCACTGTTTCAGGGTTCTGACCCGGCTGCAAGTGCATTAGGATGCTAGCAAGGTGATATTGTGCAAACACCACTTTGTTTTGCCAAAGGAAGTAAATTTTAACAAGAAAACAAGAGAAATGTAGCTGTTACTCACAATTTGACACTTCTTAGAGACTGGTTTTCAAGAGACAGCAAGTTTTAGTTGCTACAAATATAATGAAGAAGATCAAAAAACATACAGTTGTACCGGAAAGTATATTGCTTGTAAAAATTGACACATGAACACTACACAAACAAGGATGTAAAAAATAGGGCATACAATGAGATGTTTCAAAAATTTTTAGACAGTATTCTGTAAGGGATCCATGATCCCATGAACATAGATGCTAGTATCCGACGCCCAGGTCGATAGTAGACAGGAGTCGATTGTCGAGAGCTGCAGGAGGCAGTGAGATTAGTGTTGAGTAGAGATGGGTCGAACTCGTTCATTCCCGTGAACTACTTCATTCATTTCACTCTTTGCCATGAAGCGTTCAAATGAAGTAGTTCATTCATGAAGTACGGAAGCCTGGCGAAGTTGCCCAGTTCGCCGCTCAGCCGCGGCTACGCTCGCTTCACCTCGCTCGTACAATAAAGCTTCGTAATACTTCATAATTTTACCAACAGATGGCCGAACTATGCAGTAACGTACACGCAATGTTTTACGCTCTTACAGCGTCTGAGTTAAACAGAGCATGGTGGAAGGGGACAAAGGAAAGATCAACGGAGAAGCCTGTCACATATAAAGAAGGTATTACATTTAATCTTGCTCGACATTTTCTCATGAAGCGCCCAAAAAAGTCTATCTGCCAAATTAAACATTATTTGTTGTATTCATGGACTGAAAACTAGGGCTACCAATGAAATGCAGTCCAATTTTATGTTCCTTTTAAAATTTAATCCAAAATAGAATGAGTATGTTTACCAATGTCACAAAGTCTATATACCTATGTTAAGTAATTATTCAGAAGTTTTCCTGTAGATTTTATTTTTGTTGGGAATAATAACCCTCCAGATTCAAAACGTAAACTGTCACCTGTAGTCATTGGTACGATTTCAGGTAAAATCCCTCTTTCAGTGTTATTAACAAACCTTTTATTTTCATGTTGGCTGTGCATGCTCACACAGCGGGCCTCTTCGTATGTATCTTTAATATTCATTTGTTTGCAAGCGCTGCCAACGGTAGGCTACAAGTGGACGCGATAGTCACGGGTAATGATGGCAGCACTGCAGGAAGCAACTGACGCTGCTTTCCCCTCGCCCCTCACCACCCCTATCCATCGTAAGCCTATCGTTCCCCACAAATACCGCGCAATTCGTCGACAGGCAGTATAGGGAGGACTGAAGTGACAGGAGGATGAATGACGTAGCGCCAATGTAGTAGGAGAAGGAGAGGGGGAGAGAGTGAGTGAACTAGAAAAAAGTGTGGAGTGTGCTATCTGTGAAGAGTTTGAAGTACCAGTTCATTGAAATTGAGTGGTTAGTTCACACTTCACTGGAGTGAAGCGTTCATTTGAACGACTCATTCACAAGCTCCCCATCACTAGTGTTGAGGGCAGTAGTAGTATGGGAGAGTGACAAGTGAGCGGTAGTGCGGGAAAGACGGGCAAGAATGGTGGTCAAGTAAAATTCACTAGAGTATGACGAGTGAGCACGTCCCCCTGATCGTCGTGGGGTGGACTCTCATTGATACCGATTCGCAAGTGATATGAAACCAGAAAGTGAAAAGTGCCGAATTACGTGTTTCGCGTCGGCCAGCAACAACCATGGATTGCAGTGAGGATTGTTGTGGATGTAAACCATCATCATTGCGTGTGACGAAATACCTAAAATCAGCAACCAACTGTGATTAGACGTGTAAGGCGAAGGTAGCAACTGCCTCAGCATTTGTGTGTTAGTAGGAAATATATATAACAGTTTGTACATCGCAACCTTTGTGGTCCTTAGTAATAGACAAACTTTCAATCATTCCACTATTCAGTTGCAAAACACCCGCACTCGGTTGAAATACCCCCGAAGTCAGCAGAAAAACCGATAGCCTTTCTTCCATTAAACACGCGGTCATATATCATAATAATTAACTGTTTGGCGGCTTCGGTAAATTACACAAAATCCAGTAAAGGATCCAGAAACAGTGTAATATAACATTTGTAGTGAAATTAGAAATCGCGAGAACGTAGCACATTGTTTATGAGATTACAGTGCAAAAGTGACTGAGGAACAGTAAACAATTTCTTTCTACAAGTTCAAGTGACAAAATCAGTGTTAATAAACAATATATTGAAGTATGGACACGAAAACCTGCATGAAGTATGTTGTGACTTTGCAAGACAGCCAAGCCACTATGATTGGTAGCCGAAAGGCACGCGTTTAAGCTCACGCAGGCTGGCGTGAGGTCTGAAACAGTTAAGGGAATTTATATTAGTAAAGAACGTAAGTAACTACTGGAATACTTAACTTTAATTCATAATTGGTGAACACCGGTCTGACGGTACATGCATCACAAAATAAATAGCAAATGATAATGCGCCTTGCTAGGTCGTAGCAAATGACGTAGCTGAAGGCTATGCTAACTATCGTCTCGGCAAATGAGAGCGTAATTTGTCAGTGAACCATCGTTAGCAAAGTCGGCTGTACAACTGGGGGCGAGTGCTAGGAAGTCTCTCTAGACCTGCCGTGTGGCGGCGCTCGGTCTGCAATCACTGATAGTGGCGACACGCGGGTCCGACGGATACTAATGGACTGCGGCCAATTTAAAAGCTACCACCTAACAAGTGTGGTGTCTGGCGGTGACACCACAAAGTACTGTGAAATTCATTTTTTTAAGAAAAGGTGCGTTTGTGTGTAACCGCGAGTGAACCAGCCAAAATTCCGTTACGAAAGTATCAGGAGTATGTTTTCAAGTGACTTTCTATCCGAAATTATCTTTTGAACGGTGTAAATCGCTCAATTTGATGTGGACCCATAAACTGTTACCGCATTTGCGAGTGTTGACTGGCGTAATTGTTGGATGACGTCACCCAGACTCTGTGAGCGGCTAACCAAAACATCTGAAGCAGTGAAGTTCCACACGCCGCAACAGCAAGGATTTGCATAGCGGAGATGTACCACACTGACCAGTGACTACAGCGGAGCCAAGTGGCTGAAGTAGAAACAACGACGAAGCGGAGTTCGACATCTAGTGGCGAACCCCCGAAGTATACGACGCCTGCGCCACCTACCCGCTGATCAGCGAAGTACGTGAGAGCAGCTCCATCCCGTCGCCAACCACCGAATTATGAGACTGCGTCAGCACAATTCGCCGCGGACGTAAACAGTTGCACATGGCACTACACACCAGCTACAGCAACGCATTGCCTGACAGCCGCCGCTCCAGAGGAGCCAATGTCAACACAACTAGTAACGCGACTTCAAACGTCAGAACATCGCGACTTCGACGAGCGTCGAGGGGTGAGTGAGGACAAGTTCTGGCGCGAGACTAATTAATATTGCACTATCTTCAGAGCGCGGAAGGAACTTCAAATTAAATTTGACAATTGCAGAAATTATAAAAACAATATTTTTTAACATTTTTTTGCAAATTTTCTCTGAAGCCTGGTATGCTAATAAGCGCTTGTGTTCATGCTGTACAGCGCAGAATAGTGCCTCATTTGCATTATTTATTGTAAACTACATATTTATATGTCTTCTAAGTTGTGTGTATGTTACTTCGAGATTTTGTGTATAAATGCAGTCATTGAAGTTTGATCTGGGTAGGCTTCTGTAATTTATGCTGTTCAGTGGAGAGACATATTTTGCCAGTCTGGGTTAACCTAATACAGTGAAGGATTATTTTGTTATTAGCTTATTAGTGAGTGTTTGGATTACTAGGAGGTTATTTTTATCTTGTCTGTGCATAGTGAATAGTTAGAATGGATCCTGAATTGAAAAAAAAAGGTTGTGGAGGAGGTAGTTAGAAAAATGGAGATAGGGCAGGAGGACAAGGATGAGTCAGGAATTGGTAGTAGTGGAATGTCAATGGACAGCCCATTGGGTCATTCAACCTGTTACCCTAAGACACCGGTAAAACCAGTTGGAAAGGAATTGAGTCTAGAGGATGGAGAATCACAGTCAATAATATTGAAGATGTTCCAAGAAATCAAGAAAGGAAATGAAGAAACCAACAAACATATAGAAGAGATGTCCAAGATAAATGAAGAAATCAGGAAAGAAAACCAAGAAAATTTAAGGAAAGGGCTGCAGGAATTCCAGGGACAGATGAGAATAACTCTTCAAGAGAGAGATGACAAGCTACAGATGAAGGTAGACCGACTCCGAGAAGAGATGAACGATATGAAAGCAGAGATAATCGGAAAAGCTGAGGGTGTCAAGGAAGTCAAGACTGAATTGGAAGGGAGAATGCAAGAAATGGAAGCACACCGGAACCAACAGATTCAAGACATGATACAAATACAACAGCGGTGCCATGTTAATATTGGTAAATTGGGAAATAGGCAAGTGAAATTGGAGGACGCTGTGGAACATGTAATCTCCCCATGGAAAATTACCCTCTACCCCGCAATAATTAATAATGGTCAATCAAATCATCCACATTTATTTACGTTTGAAAAGTATTTGAGCAGATTTTCTAGTAATATATGCGCCGACAGCTCGTCGACGCCAAGGTATTTTTCTAGTACGTTTATTCTTTGGAACAACAGAGGTACAGAGATGTATGCTCCATGGTTATTATAGAGAGAGAGAGAGAAAGGAACAGCTTCGGAAAGTATCGGTTGGAAGATTTTCGGATTGCTAAAGGAGATTTATTTACTCTTCTTCGCGCTAAAGCGAGACAGGAAAGTTTGTGCTGCTAGCGTGGTAGATAAAGAGAAAGAAGGACTTGTAAAAGTAAATTGCATGAGACTTAAAATCCACAGAAACGGAACATGTACGGAAATGGATTCAATATCCAATTTTCCTCAGAAATAAGGTTTGTGACCATTTTATTCTAGAGTGAATGACGAATGCGTTCTCTGTCTGAATCATTGATGATTGTCTGGGCCCTGTACTTAATTGGGAAGTTTCAGCTGTGACGAAGAGAGCCTGCAATCTCTGAGTTTTATTGAAATCGTCCAAAAAGGCTTCGTCCACATCTGAAATTTTAGATCTGTCGTAAACTGAACGAAGTGTTCCAACGATCGATTTTCCCAACTGAATGCAGCGCTTAATAATAATAACGTATGTAAAGATCTTTTCTAGCAAGCCAGCCGCTGAATATTAAGACGAAGGGCTCCACCAGAGATTCTACTAGGCTGATTTCATGTAACTTATATTTGAACTGTACACAGATAAAGGACAGAGAGAGAGAGAGAGAGAGAGAGAAAGAGAGAGAGAGAGAGAGAGCGAATGGAATTCTAGAAGTTACTCAGAATCCTCCCATTAGTATAATTTTTTTGTCTGTCTTTGCACGGATAAGCCTGATAAGAAAACCTAAGCCCTTGACTTTATTGTACAGAATTGTGTGTGAGGGTGAGAGAGCGATAAAGGCGACAGATACACTTCTGTACAGACAAAACATTACACCAAGTTAGTGGCTAGCTGCATTAACACACACACATAGACTTTCATCAAAACCAAAGCAGTAAGAGAATTCATTAGAATGGCCAATCCGTGACAGGACACATTTTTGGACGTTGTTAAAATAATTTTGTTCTTTGTTTCATGTGAACTACGACGAGAAAAGAGAAGAAATACTCGCAGTCGTATTATTTGGTTTACAAATAAAAGCAGCACGCTGGACGCAGAATAAAGGCCAGATCTATACTTTTTTTAGTAAAGCTTACTAGTATTGAGGAAGTAGACGTAGATTTGAACATTTACTAATTGTGTTCATAACAGAAGTAGTTTGATTAAACTGCCCTAGTTGCATTTACCTGTATAAGTACTATAACAAAGTAGCCACAGAAGTATTCTTGTGAACGGAGATATATATACATCTTGACTGTAGAACATTTATATGGTTTTAACTAGGGCAATGTTTAAGATGAGTCAAGCAGAGCAGAGCAACACGCAACAGCCTTCAGCTGTGAGCACTGATGATAATAATGTAGTAAGAAGTGTTGTAGAACCGATCGCTACAGATAGCGCAATAGAACGCCCGGTAGACACGGCTGGAGATGTAACAGCCAGTATGCAACATGGATTAGACCCATTGGTCATTATCATGAGGCAGATGCAGATGTTAACGGAGACCGTGAATAATATGAATACAAAATTAGCCTCAGTTACTGAAGGGCAAGAAAATATCAAAACCGACATTAACGCGAAATTAGCCTCAGTTACTG
Organism: Schistocerca cancellata; assembly: GCF_023864275.1. Classification (NCBI taxonomy): domain Eukaryota; kingdom Metazoa; phylum Arthropoda; class Insecta; order Orthoptera; family Acrididae; genus Schistocerca; species Schistocerca cancellata. Next base: position 357,944,279 of record NC_064627.1, on the reverse strand, counting down.
AAGGGCAAAACCATTTGAATACAAAATTAGCCTCAGTTACTGAAGGGCAAGAAAATATGAAAACCGACATTAATGCGAAATTAGCCTCAGTTACTGAAGGGCAAAACCATTTGAATACAAAATTAGCCTCAGTTACTGAAGGGCAAGAAAATTTGAAAACCGACATTAACGCGAAGTTCGCCGCAGTGAATGAAGGGCAAAATGATTTGAATGCAAAGTTAGCCTCAGTTACTGAGGGGCAAAATGATTTGAATACGAAGTTAGCCTCAGTTACGGAAGGGCAGGAAAAGCTGAAAGCTGAGATTAAGCAGCAGTTACATGACAGTTTTTCCGAATTAGAACAACGGATAGAGGCGAAGACAAAGGAACTTAAAGATCAGGCCGAAGAGACGGAACGAAAATTAACTGCACAAATCGAATTGGTTAAAGCTCAATGTGAGGAATCTACTCAACGCGTACATGTAGAAATGAAGGAGTACGTGGCTATTAAGATAGATACCGTACGCGAACAGGTGGAAATGGTTCCGCAATTAGTACAAAAGCAAGATGCCATGTCATGTGCAATTGCGCAACTTCCTGAATTGGCACGTACGCAGACGAACCTAAAGGAAAGTGTGGAACATCTGACAGAACGTCAAGACGTTATAGACCACCAGATTAATGTATTAACGGGTAAATTATCCAAAATCACATTAGAAAACAAAAGGCTAATGTGTGAAAACGTTGAGCAAAATGTTAAAGAAGCATTCCAAAGTCTGTGCGCCAAACAGGAAGAGAATTTGTTTGCGAAAGGACTAGAGGAAGTGCGACAGCAGTTAGGTGCTGATCTCGAGCATTGGAAACAAACGATAGCAGAGTCGATACGCGTTTCACAACAAGGCTCAGAACAAATGAATACAGGCCAGCAGCAGAAGTTGCCAGCGACTATAGAGCCAGTTACTGCACATTCGCACACAATACCGACTTGTGTGAGTAACTCAAATATTAAATTGGCATGAGCTAGTTGTTCGCGTGAAGTTTTATCTGACGGAGATTACGAAAGCCTTTGCCATGCCGAAGAAAAAATGATAAAGCATCGGCAATTTCAGATTTTTAACACTGACAAAAGGGGGGTCCATCCGATTGTTTTTATTCGAAGTTTTAGAGGAGTTCTACCCAGAAATTGGTCGGAGTGGCAGAAGATCAGTTTCGTTACTGGGTATATACAAGGTTCGGGGGCGATCTGGGCCTCGGACATGACTTCTGTTTGCTCGTCCTATGACGATTTTGAGAAAGCGTTTTTAGCAAAGTTCTGGTCAGAAGGAGTACAGGAATGCCTAAGGCAGGAGGTGCTCTACCCAGAGCCTTTCTCTTTTTCGAAAGGAAGCCTTAGGAAGTATTTTGAAAAATATATAAATAAAACTAGATATTGGGACAGACCTATGCCTTTGCCAGACATAATAAACATACTTAAGGCAAGATTACCAACTAGCATCCGGAATCAATTAATTTACGGCAACGATAAAGACCTGGAGTCGTTCCTCACAACGTTAGATCATATAGACATTATAGAAGAGAACAACCAGAAAGCCCGTACCAACAGATTCCAATACAGGGAGATAGAACCTCCGCCAAATGGTAGGCAAGGGAACGCACAGAGATCGATAAATAGTGGAGAAACCCCTCAAAATCTCAATAATAATACCGGCAATAGTCTTGCGAGGGGCTGTCCAAGGAACAACAGGAATGGGAAACGATACAATCCCGTATGGGGGAACGAAAGGAATTTCAGACCACAAGCTTGGAACAATAACAGTAATAGAAAGTGGAACCAACCGGGGGGAATAAACTCAAATAACCGACATCAGTGGGGACGGACATCCGCGAATCAACCGGTAATTACCGAAGTGACGGATGAGGTCAACCACCAGGGGAATCAAAATCCAACAAACTTGTAAGGACCCACTCGTGCCCCGGAGGAGCGGTCAACAATAGGTTGAGGGGCAACAGGATATGTGTACCCATGCTAACGTATAATGATGGACGATTACTGGCAGATGAATTGACCGAGGACTTAGAACCCCAAGATGAGAATAAGGAACAGGTGGCAGTAGCCGAAGTGCAAGTCATTTTGGAAACTGTACCTATAGTGGCGGTTTTAGACACAGCTGCAACCACAAATGTTATTTCGGAGGCTCTATTCAACAAGATCAGAAATATAAGACGAGTACCAATTTTTCCAGTTCAAAATTGCAAAATAATAGGCGCCGTTGGGGCTCGATCGGCGAATGTAAAAGTGCAGTCACTACTTAGTGTAGAGGTAGGAAAGGTAGCAATATTAAGCACATTCCTTGTTGTGAAAAATTTGGTGGTAGACTGCATTATTAGAGTCGACAGCCTACATCAATACGGATGCAGAATAGATTTTAAAACAGGAAAAATTTGGTTAAATGTAAATAAACAAGAAATTGAGTTGGACTTGTTGAAAAAAGAAAGCCTTACCAGAAAATATAATAGTGGGATCAGTGTGCAAGTAATCAGGACTGCACAAAATTCTAAACAGCACGTGAATAATGAGTTCAAAGTCAAAGGAGGTTTCGGTCAATTAGTGGATGAGAAGTTAAATGAATCCGACTGCATCACTGAAGATCAGAAGACGCAGCTCAAAGAATTATTATCAGCGTATGAAAACGTGTTTGATGAAAGGCCAGGAGTGATTAAAGGATACAAATGCCATCTCTACGTTAAGCCGCACGAAACGTATTGTAGAACTTTCTATCCTGTTCCCTGGAGGTTAAAGGCTCAAGTTCAAAAGGAAATAGATCGCATGTTGAAATGGGGTTTGATTGAACCCTCTACAAGCCCATACTGCTCCCCATTGTTGGTTGTGCCAAAAGAAATGGAACTGTGAGACTGGTACTCGACGCCAGGGAAATAAATAAAATTATAATTCCAGTGAGGACACATCCGGAAAACATAGACGAACTGATACAACGGTTCCAGGATGTCCAATATTTGACGAGCATCGATTTGCGGAGTTCTTATTGGCAAGTCAAGCTAGATGAGGTATCAAGGAAATATACAGCTTTCATTTATGCAGGAAGAAGTTACCAATTTACTGTAGTTCCTTCCGGACTCAACATTAGTGCTGGAATTTTTATAGCAGCGCTAGATTACGCATTAGGCCCAGAACTAAGAAGCAGGATAACAGTATTTGTTGATGATATGCTTATTGCATCGAAGACCTGGGAAGAGCATATTACTTTACTGAGTCGGGTGTTGGACGTTTTCAAAACCATGGGAATAACTGCTAACCTACAGAAATCACATTTTGCACTAAATAGAATCAAGTTCCTGGGGCATATAATTGACGCAAAGGGAATTTTACCGACCAAGGAGAAGCTAATGGCGATTAGTAAGTTTCCAACACCAAGAAATAGGAGGCAATTAAAAGGGTTTATGGGTCTTGCATCATTTTTTAGAAGATTTATAACGAATCAGGCCATGAATGCAGCAGCACTGAATAGTTTGCTGAAGAAGGATGTGCCCTGGCTCTGGACATTAGAGTGTCAAGAAGCATTTGAAGAGATACAGAAGCAATTAGTAAATGCACCGCTTTTGTACCATCCGGACACGCAAGAGGAATTCTACTTGTCAACAGATTCATCAAATGTGGGTCTTGGAGCGTGCCTTTTCCAAGTACGCAAGATAAATGGACAGCTTACCTTTTGTCCTATTGCGTTTGCTAGTCGTGTTTTGTCCAACTGTGAACGAACGTACACGACGACAGAATTAGAGGCTCTTGTGGTCGTCTGGGGATTTAAAAAATTTCATTATTATTTATATGGGTCGAAGACTATCGTATATTGCGATCACCAATCATTAACGTTTTTACAAACGTGTAAACTGTTACACCCCAGACTGGCTAGATGGACTCTCGCCTTGCAACAATACCAGTTTAAGATCGTACATGTCTCAGGGCAGCAAAACATTATTGCGGATGCTCTATCAAGGTCACCGCAGGGTTTAACCAAAGAGATTGAAGTAAATAATTCCTCAGAATTCCCGATATTGCTGCTGCAGGAAAATCCATATAAGACGTACTACATCAATTTGTGTGTGCATATGGCCCAGTTACAGAAAAAGGATGCTCAATGGGGAAGTGTCATTCAAAGGTTACAACAGCAACCTTCGGATCAGATTGCAAATTATTACAAGCTGGTAAATGGTGTATTATTTTTCCGCTGTGGAAGGCCAAACAAAGTCCGTTGGTGTGTTTGTATACCTGAGGCACAAATAGAGAAACTTGTCTGGTTCACTCATTTAACCTGGGGACGTTTCGGTGCGACAAAATGTGCAGACAAGATAAGTGGGTACTGTTATTTCCCCAACATAAAGCGCAGAGTGCATGAGGTCTTAAAGAGGTGCATAATCTGCCAAAAAACAAAGCCGGATTCAAAAGGGACTAAGCACCCATTATGCTCTATATTAGTACAAGAACCAAAAGGATTAATTTCGTGCGATCTGTGTGGACCGTTACCTACTTCAAGAGGTGGTGTTAAATATGTGTTAGCATTTCTAGATGTGTGCACGAAATACGTAAAGCTATACCCGATAAAGACGGCTACAGCCAAAGTAATTGTATTAAGATTGATAAGAGATTATCTTCCACATGTTGGTACACCAAAGGCGATCATAACTGACAATGCTAAAATATTCACGGGACTCCGGTGGAAGCAGACTTTGTCTCAAGTCGGTGTGAAACACGTACTAACATCATTTTACCACCCACAGGGTAATTTGGTGGAGAGGATTTTTAGAGAATTCAATCGGTTTATGAGGACGTATTGCCATAATAAGCAAACTGCGTGGGCAAATTATGTAGAAGAGTTTGAGCAAATATACAATAACATGCCCCACTCCTCAACTGGATATACACCTCGTGAATTGATGTTCGAAGCAAAAGAGGAAAACTTCTGGACTGACCATATCCCCAAAACTCAGGAGACCGAGATGCCTTGGGAAGAAAAAATAAGACAGGCTATCATAAATATGATGAAAAAGGCTGATCAAAGAAAACAACGATATGACAAATTAATCAAGAGGGTACAGACATACCATGTCGGCGAGAAGGTACTAGTTAAACGACATACCAAATCATCCGTAATAAAGAAAAGTATAAAGAAATGGGAGTTACTATATACTGGACCATACATTATCCTACAAATTCCGAATCCTGGAGCTTATCTGTTAGCATACCCGGGATCGAACAAAATAAAAGGGTTATTTCCTCATAACGACTTAAAAAGATATAATGAAGATAGGGAGGAATGGTGTTCCGAGTGACAGAGATGAACGCTCGTAAAAAAATAGAACAATAAACTGTGTGTGTGTAGTGTTAAAAGCCTTTAGATTGAAATAGTTAGTCAGTGACATAGAGTATAGAGATAGTGACTAATTAGTACTATTGAGTGTTGTAAAAAAGATAGTGGAGATAGGCTTCACCTGTGGTTTGGGTGAACATAGAACTTTAGCATTGCTAATGTTATCAAGATGTATAAAGGATCTGACTGACCGTCAAGAAGAATGAAATGTTTCCCCGCAAATGACGCTGAATAATCTAAAGAGGTTCGAGTGAAGATTCATATATAATCTCATGTGAACGCTTAAATGTGTAAATATGTGAAGGGATGTGTTGTGGTAGTGAATCGTGAGTGACGGTTAACGCCGCAAAGATTATTTCCCGCGCAAAACAGTTGACGTCGGCGCGAGAATTAAAATCGATATAGACGATACAGATATCCTTTGTAAGAGACTCGCACCAAACGCGAGGATAAACTGATTCATGTTGAACTTTAAAAGGAATAGGTGGTATAATTCGAAGTTAAGAGTTTTAATTTATTAATGAATGATTAAAGAAAGTAGTATTCATAGATTCAGTAGTAATTTAATGGTTCGTGTTCGTTTGCGAATTTTGTGTGAAAAATCCATTTCCATATATGAGCATGGATGAACGCCGTATGAATCAGAGAGTAAATGAAAGAAGTGAATCCGCATTCCTCAATGCTAATAACTTCTACATTTCAGCACTCAAGCGTAGAAATATATGTATTTAGAATAAAAAGTTTTTTTTTTAGTATAGCTAAATTATATGACTTATCAAGGAAATATGGATGATGTCTTGGTATAAAATGAACTACACTTTCCATTATTCGATGATTTGAATCCAAAATCTATAGTCAGTTACATGAATCCTTTAAATTACGAAGAACAAATCAGTCATAGAAAATCTATTAAAACTTTTGGACTTATAAGCACAAGTGGGGAGGCCAAGTCAAAAGGAGTATTCAAACAAGAGTAAATCGGATGATGCTTTTGGCAACATCATTAATTAAGAGTTGAATTCCTTGAAGTACGTCGTAACAAAAAGGATCCATGAAGCCACAAGGATTTTGCTTTCAAAAAGGAGAATCTTGGACGGTGCAACCTAATCAGTTCTCTTACAGGAAGAGTTTCCCTTTTGATCATTGCTAATTCTTTTGGAATGAATGTTGCATGTGAATTCGAGTATCCCTGTCCCTTCTACTCTTCCCATTGTGGGCCGCGTAGAAGATCAACGACAGAGGGGGCCGCATAGAAGACCGACTACAAATGTGGACGTCGGGGACATGCAAGACCCGGGGGAGTTTAGCACCGCAAGATATTGTCCTAGGAGCAAGATTGTAAAACGAGAATTCACGTTATTTATTGTAAAATGTTTTTTTTTTGCTAGAGGCACAAACTACTCTTCTCCAAATTGTGATACAAATTAAGCCCTATCTTTCCTTTAGAGATAAATTTCAAAATTATTTTTGTTCTTCTATAGGCTTTCCTATCTTCTATGTACCGTAGGCTGGGGGTCTAAGCTTAAGAGGTTTTCCAAGGTTTCCCTGCTTAAGAAAGTTCCCGAATGGGTAGACCCTGACATAAGTTCATGAAAGATCATCTTCCTTGGTTGTGCACAGCAAACATAACACCTAGATGCACGTAAAAGTAATACAGCCGCGGTACCGGTCTCTTCATTTCTTCTGTCTTCAACATTTCTTTTCTTCGTCTAGTTCAAACATAATATTCTTTTTCAGTCGGAGGACTGACAATCATCACTTCCGGGTTATCCACGCTAATAGATAGCTCGCGAAGTGTCTTCGGTGAATAAAAATTGACCTCACAAACTTCGCTCGCTGTGAGGGGCATTGTAATCTCCCCACGGAAAATTACCCTCTACCCCGCAATAATTAATAATGGTCAATCAAATCATCCACATTTATTTACGTTTGAAAAGTATTTGAGCAGATTTTCTAGTAATATATGCGCCGACAGCTCGTCGACGCCAAGGTATTTTTCTAGTACGCTTATTCTTTGGAACAACAGAGGTACAGAGATGTATGCTCCATGGTTATTATAGAGAGAGAGAGAGAAAGGAACAGCTTCGGAAAGTATCAGTTGGAAGATTTTCGGATTGCTAAAGGAGATTTATTTACTCTTCTTCGCGCTAAAGCGAGACAGGAAAGTTTGTGCCGCTAGCGTGGTAGATAAAGAGAAAGAAGGACTTGTAAAAGTAAATTGCATGAGACTTAAAATCCACGGAAACGGAACATGTACGGAAATGGATTCAATATACAATTTTCCTCAGAAATAAGGTTTGTGACCATTTTATTCTAGAGTGAATGACGAATGTGTTCTCTGTCTGAATCATTGATGATTGTCTGGGCCCTGTACTTAATTGGGAAGTTTCAGCTGTGACGAAGAGAGCCTGCAATCTCTGAGTTTTATTGAAATCGTCCAAAAAGGCTTCGTCCACATCTGAAATTTTAGATCTGTCGTAAACTGAACGAAGTGTTCAAACGATCGATTTTCTCAACTGAATGCAGCGCTTAATAATAATAACGTATGTAAAGATCTTTTCTAGCAAGCCAGCCGCTGAATATTAAGACGAAGGGCTCCACCAGAGATTCTACTAGGCTGATTTCATGTAACTTATATTTGAACTGTACACAGATAAAGGACAGAGAGAGAGAGAGAGAGAGAAAGAGAGAGAGAGAGAGAGAGAGCGAATGGAATTCTAGAAGTTACTCAGAATCCTCCCATTAGTATAATTTTTTTGTCTGTCTTTGCATGGATAAGCCTGATAAGAAAACCTAAGCCCTTGACTTTATTGTACAGAATTGTGTGTGAGGGTGAGAGAGCGATAAAGGCGACAGATACACTTCTGTACAGACAAAACATTACACCAAGTTAGCGGCTAGCTGCATTAACACACACACATAGACTTTCATCAAAACCAAAGCAGTAAGAGAATTCATTAGAATATCATTATTCTAATGAATTCTCTTACTGCTTTGGTTTTGATGAAAGTCTATGTGTGTGTGTTAATGCAGCTAGCCGCTAACTTGGTGTAATGTTTTGTCTGTACAGAAGTGTATCTGTCGCCTTTATCGCTCTCTCACCCTCACACACAATTCTGTACAATAAAGTCAAGGGCTTAGGTTTTCTTATCAGGCTTATCCGTGCAAAGACAGACAAAAAAATTATACTAATGGGAGGATTCTGAGTAACTTCTAGAATTCCATTCGCTCTCTCTCTCTCTCTCTCTCTCTCTCTCTCTCTCTCTGTCCTTTATCTGTGTACAGTTCAAATATAAGTTACATGAAATCAGCCTAGTAGAATCTCTGGTGGAGCCCTTCGTCTTAATATTCAGCGGCTGGCTTGCTAGAAAAGATCTTTACATAAGTTATTATTATTAAGCGCTGCATTCAGTTGGGAAAATCGATCGTTTGAACACTTCGTTCAGTTTACGACAGATCTAAAATTTCAGATGTGGACGAAGCCTTTTTGGACGATTTCAATAAAACTCAGAGATTGCAGGCTCTCTTCGTCACAGCTGAAACTTCCCAATTAAGTACAGGGCCCAGACAATCATCAATGATTCAGACAGAGAACGCATTCGTCATTCACTCTAGAATAAAATGGTCACAAACCTTATTTCTGAGGAAAATTGTATATTGAATCCATTTCCGTACATGTTCCGTTTCCGTGGATTTTAAGTCTCATGCAATTTACTTTTACAAGTCCTTCTTTCTCTTTATCTACCACGCTAGCGGCACAAACTTTCCTGTCTCGCTTTAGCGCGAAGAAGAGTAAATAAATCTCCTTTAGCAATCCGAAAATCTTCCAACCGATACTTTCCGAAGCTGTTCCTTTCTCTCTCTCTCTCTATAATAACCATGGAGCATACATCTCTGTACCTCTGTTGTTCCAAAGAATAAACGTACTAGAAAAATACCTTGGCGTCGACGAGCTGTCGGCACATATATTACTAGAAAATCTGCTCAAATACTTTTCAAACGTAAATAAATGTGGATGATTTGATTGACCATTATTAATTATTGCGGGGTAGAGGGTAATTTTCCGTGGGGAGATTACAAACATATAGTCACAAATGAGATCAAACAGCTACAGGAGGGAATCCAACAGCTAGAAACTAAAATCAAAGGGATTGATAGGAAGATAAATAGTGCCAGCTTAACAGTAGGGGAGGGCAAGCTTGTTATATTAGTAAATACTGATAATATGTATACCCAGGCCCACATGGGGCAAAATTATAAACCCAAAGGGGCATTGCGTCCAATGATATTTACTAAGTGGTTACGAGGTGTTTTCCCAGCACACTTAACGAGATTCAGATAAAATTCAGTTCGCAATGGACAGAATGGAAGGTGAAGCTTTCACCTGGGGAGTTAGGAAGAAAGAAGAAGTTACCAGCTACAGTCAATTTGAGGAAGAATTTTTAAAGAAATACTGGTCCAAAAGTCACCAATGTGCAACACTTGAAGATTTACTGCATCACAAGTCCCTTAATATCTGGAGGGGTACCTTGAGAGAATTTGCTGAGCATCTATGGGAGTTGAACGAAACATTGGAGCAGCCATTGAATGATGACATAATGATATCAGCAATTAAAAGGAGGTTAAGTCGTAGGATTCAAGAAAACTTATCTGGAAGCCTGATTTAAGATAAAGATACCTTAATGGAAGTACTGGAGCAGTTAGAAACTATTCGTGCACAGGAAAACAATCAGGTGTTTGATCAGAACCAAGGTGGAAATAATTACCATCAAAGTCAGTTTAATGGCCCACCAAATTACAGAGGTAGAGGTGGGGGTAATGGACATAGGAATCGTGGCAATGGTCGACAGTTTCACCACAATCATAGGAGAGATGATGATGACAGGAATTATGAGAGGGGAGAAGATAGACAAAGGGATCATGAGGTACGAATTGAAGAAATCAAGGTGTAGGGAGCCAGCAACTCTTTTGCTGGTATACCAAGTGGCGACTGGTACACTCCCAGCTGGGTGAGACTTTATTTCTTATTTCAAGTTTCACTCCTCTACAATCTTTCTCTATCCTTAGGTTAAGAAAGTTAGTGTGTAATAGTTAGGATAGGTGGTGGTTGTCCAAGTAATTCAGTCAGGAACAATGTAGCAAATTTATAGTTGACTTTAAATAAGGATAAGTAGTTACTGTTGATGTGGAGTGTGAGATGTCAAAGAATCAATAAGTTGAAAATCGGTTTAGTGTTGGTACATTACAAAATTAATAGTGCCAGAAGTAATAAAAGGAGAACCAGATCAGAATTTAATGTTTATAAAATGTGGTGGGAAGCTAATTGGTGAAACAAGAGTTTGTGTAATCTTACAGAGTTGTTTTATGAGGCATAAAAAGGTCAAGCAATTGTAAGAGAATTGAAGTAATGTATCAGCTTGTAAGTAGATGAACATTTAAAGAAACAAATGCATAAGGAGATAGTTGTTCGAATACATGATGTGAAATATGATGAACGGAGAGGCCAAGGAGCCTGGAGTAGTATTTTTATGTAGTTATTGCAGCGAATATGGAGGATTGATGTAGTTCGAAGATGTATATTTATTTGCAGTTGAAGTTGCTGTTAAGCTGAGGGAGTTATATGTAATGAAATGTATGGAGTATGAGATGCTTGAAGTATTGAAGTATGTCATTTAGCACATGAGCAACATCTGTTTGCAAGTTATTTGTAGGTATTCATGTTTATCTGAAGTATGCTGAATAAAACAGAAAGTGCAACTCATGAGTAATGAGTAATTCATGTATCCAATTAGCTATCAAAGTAAAGTATGGTTGTACTTACATCGAGCTTTTGAAGCAGAATTCTGGTACTGTGTAACTATTAATAAGTACCCATATAGCAGATCTGGGTTAGGACAATATAACAGGAAATATTGTACCTCTCATCTAAGCTTTAGTGATAACAATTCACATATGGCAGTAATGTTTGACAAAATGAAATGATCAGTAGTTTAAAATTTTTCATTGGATGACCACATTAGTTATAATGATGCAAATAGTTACATAAGACATATTTAGTGGTATCATGTAGCATTCAAGATTATTGAATTAGTCTGTAGAGGTATGAGGAATTGTAAAATAATTGCATAAGTCAAGATGTAAATGCTATATTTTGTTTTGATATTCAATTTTGCTTGTGTTCAAGACTCAAATGAATAAGTAGTGAATTTTTTCCTTATGTTTGATGGGTGTTGGCTGAGTGAGTTATAAGTTAGAGTGATAGTAGTATGGACGGCAGGAACCCCGCTGAAAGGACGGCATACCAAAAGGGGTAGCTGGCATTCAACTAGTTTTTTTTGCTGTAGCAAGTTATAAAAGACTAACCAGTAACAAATATTTAGTTAATGGCTCATACAAACCCTTGAGAATGGCTCATACAAACCCTTGAGAGTGAAGATTTTTGGTAATTGAATGTAAGATAATTGTAACAATATTTACCATGCCATATTAAATAAGATAGAGTGATGTTGTATAATTTTTTTCTGTAGGGGCAGTTCGCTACTGGAGCCAATAGGGTATTATTTGTGATATTATGTAACTTTTCAGTATGTGAACCAGAACTTTTATTCCTCATTTTCATTTATATACTATGTGATAATTTTTTCCTATTATTCTTTTTCGCCTGTGGCTACAAAGAAGGTTTTTAGGGAGGGGATGTAAGGGATCCATGATCCCACGAACATAGATGCTAGTATCCAACGCCCAGGTCGATAGTAGACAGGAGTTGATTGTCAAGAGCTGCAGGAGGCAGTGAGATTAGTGTTGAGGGCAGTAGTAGTATGGGAGAGTGACAAGTGAGCGATAGTGCGGGAAAGATGGGCAAGAATGGTGGTCAAGTAAAATTCACTAGAGTATGACTCGTGAGCACGTCCCCCTGATCGTCGTGGGGTGGACCCTCATTGATACCGATTCGCAAGTGATATGAAACCAGAAAGTGAAAAGTGCCGAATTACGTGTTTCGCGTCGGCCAGCAACAACCATGGATTGCAGTGAGGATTGTTGTGGATGTAAACCATCATCATTGCGTGTGACAAAATACCTAAAATCAGCAACCAACAAGAGATACAACTGTGATTAGACGTGTAAGGTGAAGGTAGCAACTGCCTCAGCATTTGTGTGTTAGTAGGAAATATATATAACAGTTTGTACATCGCAACCTTTGTGGTCCTTAGTAATAGACAAACTTTCAATCATTCCACTATTCAGTTGCAAAACACCCGCACTCGGTTGAAATACCCCCGAAGTCAGCAGAAAAACCGATAGCCTTTCTTCCATTAAGCACACGGTCATATATCATAATAATTAACTGTTTGGCGGCTTCGGTAAATTACACAAAATCCAGTAAAGGAATTTAATCGGGGGTGTTTCAATTCCAATTGTGGACCACAGTGTCATAAAAACGGAGCTACAAAACTGAAGGTATTTTAAATCCATCTTTGCAGCTATGGTACAAGAAACAATACTGTCAAATGAGGAAATAGCTAAAAAAAACGAACTTGCAAGCAGATGATGTTTCCTGATGTAAGCAAAAATCTTAAGTACTAACATCAACATCTTTTGTAACGAACTGTTTTTAGGTGGAGAAGGCAAGCCAAATGGTACATGTATTTCATTAAGACCACTGATGTTATTTTATTTCAATGAAACAAAACACCTTTTTGGCAACAAAAATAAGCATTTCCTCAGTGTCACAAGACAGATTTAAAATACCTTCACTGATTTCAGAAATAACCTTAGAAAAAAGTAGGTCTCTTGAAACAAGTGTAGAAGGCAGGGAAGAGTTGTGTAAATCAACACTATAGGTGACCCCCAAAAAATGTTGGTTCTACTATGTTCATTATTGTCAGTTATTACCCACTGCATTATGTCTATTATTTTACAGGTATTGTGTGATTTTTCTTTCGAGAAATATATAAGTACATAGCGTACGAACTGCCAGTAACTACCACGATTTTCTTCTTCTTATCATCCATACTTTCTAATATATAAATTACTTTCAAAGTACCAAAATGTACTAGAATAAATAAAATGTCTATAAAAAGCCACACTGTACAATGTACTTGCAGTGAGACAGTCGCAATTCCTGAAATCCATTGCCTGTGGCCTATGGCCTGCTGAGGAGTGTAAGGGGCAGGGCTTGCATATTAGTGGGAAATGATGCGCTTCAGATTGGCAGGCCTAGTCTGTTAAGAGATACCAGCAGAAATGGCCTGTGGTTTTGGCCTGTCACAGAAATCCACTCATGTGGCCAGTTATTCATGAGTCACAGAAGGCATTTTGATGAAATGAAAGCAAGGTTATCAATTCATGCAACAGATAACTTGCGCGAATATATTTAGAATCAATAATAATGAGGATATGTAGCAACCCACCATAAAGATGGTCACTGAGCCACAGAGAGGCACATAGAAGAGACAGTCACACTCTCACACTAAATTTTCGGCCATAGCCCTTGTTGGAAAACAAGAGCACACAAACATTCACATAATCACTTGGACACAACTCATGTGCATATGACCACTGTCTTCAGCCACTGCATCTATAGTCTCTGAGAATCAGATCCAAACAAACCACTCTTCAAATTGCCCTGCCTCTCATTGGTGGCAGCACTGACCCTGCAAGCTCAGGGTAGTGGTAGGAAGCAGAGAAGCAGTATGAATGAGGGAGTAGGGAAGCAGCGCCTATACTCAGCTGAGCCCAGCCAGTGAAGATGTGTGACATCTCAGTAAACAAATAATTTTATCTACTGATACAAAAATGAGATTTTTCCAGTCTTTTTTTCAAATCCCCTGTTATTTCCCTGATATGTTTGAAATTCCCTGATATTCTCTGATTTCCAAAATTTGTGGCAATCCTGTTTAACTACAGTGCACTTGTGACCAGGATCTTTGCTAGCTGTTTTGCCATCCTGGACGAGAACTGAAAAATGATGCCCATTCTTTTTTACTACCAACGGTCTCCCCGATATCCCCCCCCCCCCCCACCTCCTCATCACTACCACCAACAGCAAACAGCACAACAATTCAAACACCCTATTGTACTTTTAACCATAAAACTACGATGACCAGACATTCTCACTTTCTGGGGACAGTCCTCAATTTTCATGCTTTGTTTTTGTCTTCAGTCCCTTTGATTTGAAATTATTTTTTTCCACTCTTTACCACTTCAACAATTTTCCACCCTAGGCAGCAGCCTAGTCTTGCCTAATGGTATCAATGGCCCTGCCTGTGACCTCTAGTTTAAGGGCCCACGCCAACTGTACTGTGTACGCTATAGCATTGACTGCTCTGAAACAGCTGTCACCAAAATGTATGGATGTGGCTGACCAGAGCAACACACATTCAGTTTCCAAATTTGCTCTGTTACTCATGAACATCACTTGACTGCCAACTTGCAGTCAGGTAGTTGCATCACCACCTAGTCACACCTAGACTTCAGTACATTGTTGAACAAATACATGATACATATAAATGATTGTGTGAGTTCATAAATTCCTTCATCATCCATATATCATTCACTGCACACACATTCACTATTTGATGCAACATGATCAAAAATGTACACAACAACAAAAAAGAACATAACAACATGATTAATATATTATCCCTACACATGACAGAATGAACAGACATGCATAATAAATGTAATACCACAGTCAAAACAAAAAGAACATCATAAACTCAACCTCACACACTATTGCTAATTTCATATCTAAATTTGCTCATTCTATGCGTTATGCACAATCTGTCTCCTTTATTGCTCAGAGACTAAACAGCAAATTATGTTCAGTGAACCCACTGTTAAATTGCACCCTCTTCCTGTTAAACCCACTGTTGAACTTGATTAAATTTTCCAAACAATATATAATAACACCTTTTTTGGTCAGGAAGTCCATACCAAGCACTACATTTATTGCCAACATGTTATCACTAAGAAATTCTCCTCAAATAATTCCACATCCATAACAATTTCAAGCATAACCTATCTTTTGATTGGCTTTCTGAGCTGACCTGTAGCATTATATTCTTTTACACTTATTTCAGGAAACTCCACCAGTTTCGAAGAATGATTGAATGCTTCTGCGCATGCAGTAATTATTCTAATCTTATCCATGTGATCCCTACTCAGTGATATGTAGGGGGTTGTAACATATTCATAGATCATTTAAAGCTGGTGCCTGAAATTTTGTTAATAGACTTATTCAGGATAGTTTACATCTATCTCCAAGAGTCTTCCAGTTCAGTTCCTTCAGTATCTCTGTGACACTCTGCCAAGGATTAAACAAACCTGTGACCATTCGTGCTGCCCTTTTCTGTAAACATTCAATATCCCCTGTTAGTTCTATTTGGTACGAGTCCCACACCCTTGAGCAATATTCTAGAACTAGTCACATGTGTGATTTGTAAGCCATCTCCTTTGTAGACTGAGAACAATGTCTTTCGCGATGGCACTGATATGTTAAACATCCTCGGTTTTTCTTGCTGCATAAATTCGGGATAAAAACTCAAGCTTTCGATGATAGCCTCCATCATAATCATCAGGAGCAACTGTCTGTCTTCACTGTTGCTGTGGTGGCCCTATATAGCCCGTGGATGGCTTGTGATTGGTCAGTGATTATGTACTGCTGTCACAGCCAGTGTCAGTGTCTGCGCTGGTGGCACCAGCGCTTCTGAGGGAGCGTAAACCCTGCAAGGAATGTCTCTGCTGCTTCTCTGCATTGAGTGATCGTTTCCATGCACTGCTCTGATACTATCCATTACCACAGTTAAAATTCTTCTCGCTCATTCTTATTTCAGCAGCCTCCTTAATAACAGAATTCCAGTCTGTGGAGGCATTGGACAAAATTTTTGTTTCATCAAAGAGTATTTTATGTTTGTTCATGAGGCTGTGCTCCGCAATTGCTGATTTCTCCAGTTCTCTATTTTTAATATGCCGTTGGTGTTCTGCACGGTGGTCACAAATGGTACGAATGGTGTGACCTATGTAATTGCTTCCACACTCACAGGGGATATTATAAATTCGAGGGACCCTGAGGTCGAGACTGTCCTTAACAGAGCACATCATCTCCTTAATTTTCTTAGGACAATATTCCTTGAATGGTTTATGCTCCCATGGAAGCTGTGGTGCCATCAGCACAGACACTGACACCAGCTGTGACAGCAGTATGTAATCACCAACCAATCACAAGCCGATCAATCACAAACTGTCCACAGGCTATATAGGGCCACCACAGCAGCAGTGAAGACAGTCAGTTGGTCCTGATGATGGTGATGGAGGCAATCATCAAAAGCTTGAGATTTTATCCCGAATTGATGCAGCAAGAAAACCGAGGACGTTTTACAAATCTCCTTTGTAGACTGATTGCGCTTCCCCAGCATTCTGCCAATAAACCAAAGTCTGTCACCTACTTTACCCACAACTGGTCCTATGTGATCATTTCAATTTACATCCCTACAAAGTGTTACACCCAGATATTTGTACGAGTTGCCTGATTCAAGTAGAGACCCACTGATATTATAGTCACAGGCTACTACTTTTTTTTTTTTTTTTTCATTTTGTGAGATGCACAGTTTTACATTTCTGAACATTTAAAGCAAGTTGCCAATCTTTGCACTGTGCTGAAATCTTATCAAGATCTGACTGAATATTTATGCAGCTTCTTTCAGACAGTGCTTCATCATACATAACTGCAAAATCTGCAAAAAGTCTGAGGTTCCATTAATGTTGTCTGCAAGGTCATTGATATATGACATTGAACAGCAAGGGTCCCAACACACTTCCCTGGGGCACAGCTGAAGTTACTTCTACATCTGATGATGAGTCTCCATCCAAGATAACATGCTGCATCCTCCCTACCAAAATCTCCTCAATCCAATCACAAATTTCACTTGATACCCCATAAGATTGCAATTTTCACAATAAGTGTAGGTGTGGTACTGAGTCAAATGCTTTTTGGAAATCAAAAAATACTGCATCTGACTATCTTGATCCAATGCTTTAAGTATGTCAAGTGAGAAAAGTGCAAGTGGATTTCACATGACTGATGTTTTCGGAAACCATGCTGGTTGGCACTGAGGAGGTCATTCTGTTCACAATACTTCATTACATTTAAGCTCAGAATATGTTCTAATATTCTGCAACAGATCAGTGTCAAGGAGATTGGACAATAGTTTTATGGAACCCTTTTTTCATAGATCTGGGCATAGTTTTTTTGTTTATGTGATCTATGATAGATTATAGTTAGAAATGGAGCTAACTCAGCTGCAAATTCAGTACAGAATCTGATAGGAATTCCCTCAGGCACTGGATCTTTGTTTAATTTTAACAGTTCCAGTTGTTTCTCAACACCACTGACACTAATACCTATTCATTCACATTTCAGGAGTTCAAGGATTAAATTGGGACAATTTCCTCAGTTTTCTTTTGTAAAGGAACATTTGAAAACAGTGTTAAGCATTTCAGTTTTTGCTTTGCTGCTCTCAGTTTCAGTTCCTGTGTCATTACCTAGGGACAGGACACTAACTCTTTTGCCACTTTGGTGCCACTTACAGCATTTATATCCAATTAGAATTTCTTTGGGTTTTGTAAAATATCATTTGACAATATTCTGCTATGGCAGTCATTGAAGGTAGCGTGCATTGCTCTATTGACAGCCAAATGCATTTCATTCAGCATCTCTCTATCTATAGCCCTTCACTTTGTTTTAACCCATTACACAGTAATCTCTGTTTCTGTATAAGTTTCCTCACAGTGACTGTATACTATGTGGGGTGCCTCCCTTATGAACTGTTCTACTGGGTACATATTTATCCAGTGCATGGGCAACTATCCTTTTGAACTTGAGCCATAGCTCCTCTATATCTCCCTGCCCTGGTACTGAGAGTTTCAAGTTCCTCATTGAGGTATGACACTACTGATTTTTTATCTAGTTTACTGAACACATACCATATTTACCCAAGTATAAGATGACACTTTTTTAATAGGCTTCTTGGGAAAAATTTATTTTTAACATATTGTGATTAATCAAAATTGCAAGCTGTTTTATTGATGATATAAGATGCTCTCATAAAGTTCACATTATATTATTCTAAACTTATGCCATTTATTGATTGTCTACATTTTGATAATACAAGGAGAAATAAACAAAAAGAAATGGTTATATTAATTTTCTACAATTTTGCTTACTGACCCTGTAGTTTGTGGTATCACATTTTTAATCATCATCACGCTAGTAGCACAGATGTGAAATGTTTATATCTTTGCTGTCATAAATATTTGGCAGTTTTGTTTCTCCTGAATAAGTTTCTGAGGTTGTCATTATGGAGGGACCTGAGAATACAGCTGTTTTTTTTCCCCCCGCTTCTATACTGACGTGAGAATTTACAAAGTCTCTTGGTTCCAAACATATTACCTGCCTACCGCTCTCTCATTGGCTGTGTAGAACCAGGTGACAGTGAGCCACGTTAAGGCTTGCATTGGTGCCGTTGGTAGGTTGGCATCATGTAATAGGGATAGTGGCATCTAGTTTTCTTCCCGTGTTTACTGGTGCCACTACATTTGCTAGCGTTGTCTGGCCACAAGTGGCAGCAGCAGTGGTTATCAATATCTAGTACCCTAGTACTATCATTGAAAGGGTGTCAAGTGTTTTCTGGGTCGGGTGTGTCAGCAGTTTGGCTGGGACAGAGCAGCAATGAAGTCTGGCAGCGCACGGACATGCTGGGACTGCTGGCGGCACGCAGGCACTGCTGGATCGAGGGGCTGTACTTGCAAGGGCAACAACCTCGTTCTCCACCAGAACCAGGACATTTGAGTTGAGTGAACATTAACCCAATAGTGAAACCTCCACTATTTTGAGATCATGCCATTTGTTCACACGTTGCTGCTTGCAGGGTCGCTGAGACGAAGAGCAATGAGTGGAGTGTGTGGAGTTGGTGAAATTAATTAGCCATTCTCCACCTTCTATTATTAATCATTGAATTCCTTGTGTTTATTGATGAAGTTCAACCAGCAGTATTTTTCTGCCTAGTGGCCGCTAATGCTCCAGTTACCCGCCCTGGAGGTTAGTGCATTTTTGCAGCAGTGTATCTTTCCTCACCTTGCCACAGCTGTCTGGTAAGGCATGTAGCTCAACAGCCTCCTTGATTGTGGTTCAGATATTTGTTTCTTTTGGACTGCTTTGGTCATAGGGGATCCTCCTGCTGCTGGATGTTCCAAACACCGGATTCTGAAGATGCAGTGCTGTCCGTTGGTTCTGCCTTGCCTGGGTTATTCCATTGTTGTGTTGGTTATTAGACGTTAAGTAGGTGTTGCAAAAGTCTTGGCCTATGTTTAAACTGTCCTAGTTTGAGTTGCCACCCGGTTAAGTAAATACAACTATTGGCTGCCTGTCTCATCATTTACGAAGTGAGCAACTTTCCCAGGTCAATCCTTGGAGCACTGTATGAGGCCCACTTCTCTCTTGATTTGGTCAGATTGTGATGATTGTTTTTTTCAGTTATTACTATTGGGGCATTCAGCCAACAAATAAGTTGAATTTCTGACCAATAAGGCCTTCAGGCATGAGTGCAACTTGCTTGGGAAATCTTTTATTAGACATCAAAGTCAAATTTGATAATTATACCTTATTGTCAACCTTATTTGCAATTGTTTTCAAATGAAGTGTACATGATTAAAGAACAAAAGACTGAGCAACTAACGGTAACTGAGTACAGCCCCCTCCACAATGAATCCTGCCTTTCCCTAAGTCCCATGTCTCAGACCGACTCCCTTTCCGTTCCTGTCGTACGTCACAGAGAACATCGACAACATTGCAGCAAGAAACACGTAAGTACACACTGGCCCCCATCTAGATTTTTACTGACTCTTGCAGAAATGAATGCTATTGTTGAGTATTTGTCCAGTTTTATAGTCAGTCTGATTCAGATTACAAATGGGTTCAGCAAACTGCAGTTTAAATGTGGTAGATGTTCATAAAAAGACAAATTACATCATAGGGCAATCTACATCTACATCTACATCCATACTCCGCAAGCCACCTTACAGTGTGTGGCGGATGGTACCTTGAGAACCTCTATCGGTTCTCCCTTCTATTCCAGTCTCGTATTGTTCGTGGAAAGAAGGATTGTCGATATGCCTCTGTGTGGGCTCTCTGATTTTATCCTCATGGTCTCTTCGCGAGATATACATAGGAGGGAGCAATATACTGCTTGACTCTTCGGTGAAGGTATGTTCTCGAAACTTTGACAAAAGCCCGTACCGAGCTACTGAGCGTCTCTCCTGCAGAGTCTTCCACTGGAGTTTATCTATCATCTCCGTAACGCTTTCGCGATTACTAAATGATCCTGTAACGAAGCGCGCTGCTCTCCGTTGGATCTTCTCTATATCTTCTATCAACCCTATCTGGTACGGATCCCACACTGCTGAGCAGTATTCAAGCAGTGGGCGAACAAGCATACTGTAACCTACTTCCTTTGTTTTCAGATTGCATTTCCTTAGGATTCTTCCAATGAATCTCAGTCTGGCATCTGCTTTACCGACGATCAACATTATATGATCATTCCATTTTAAATCACTCCTAATGCGTACTCCCAGATAATTTATGGTATTAACTGCTTCCAGTTGCTGACCTGCTATTTTGTAGCTACATGATAAAGGATCTATCTTTCTGTGTATTTGCAGCACGTTACACTTGTCTACATTGAGATTCAATTGCCATTCCCTGCACCATGCGTCAATTCACTGCAGATCCTCCTGCATTTCAGTACAATTTTCCATTGTTACAACCTCTCGATACACCACAGCATCATCTGCAAAAAGCCTCAGTGAACTTCCGATGTCATCCACCAGGTCATTTATGTATATTGTGAATAGCAACGGTCCTATGACACTCCCCTGCGGCACACCTGAAATCACTCTTACTTCGGAAGACTTCTCTCCATTGAGAATGACATGCTGCGTCCTGTTATCTAGGAACTCCTCAATCCAATCACACAATTGGTCTGATAGTCCATATGCTCTTACTTTGTTCATTAAACGACTGTGGGGAACTGTATCGAACACCTTGCGGAAGTCAAGAAACACGGCATCTACCTGTGAACCCGTGTCTATGGCCCTCTGAGTCTCGTGGACGAATAGCGCGAGCTGGGTTTCACATGACCGTCTTTTTCGAAACCCATGCTGATTCCTACAGAGTAGATTTCTAGTCTCCAGAAAAGTCATTATACTCGAACACAATCCGTGTTCCAAAATTCTACAACTGATCGACGTTAGAGATATAGGTCTATAGTTCTGCACATCTGTTCGACGTCCCTTCTTGAAAACGGGGATGACCTGTGCCCTTTTCCAATCCTTTGGAACGCTACGCTCTTCTAGAGACCTACGGTACACCACTGCAAGAAGGGGGGCAAGTTCCTTCGCGTACTCTGTGTAAAATTGAACTGGTATCCCATCAGGTCCAGAGGCCTTTCCCCTTTTGAGCGATTTTAATTGTTTCTCAATTCCACAGTTACGGGTGTTACATGTACACACCTTAAAATTAGGAAAAATAATGTAAGGAAAAATATTTATTGAATTTAATATTGAAAACTGTTAAGGGTTACATTATATTTCATGTTAGAAATGTTGATACTGGAATTGTTTTATTGTTCTCCTCGTTATTAATCAAAAAAGTAGTGTTACGGGTGTTACCAAAAGTAGACCTGGCGTCTGTTACGAGTTAGGGAATTCTCTATTTTCTGCAAACTTGATGAAGCTTTTATTCTTGTAAAACAACTGTTAAAAGGTATTGCCCCAAATTTTATTATGAAATATAAATTTTTATTTTTTTTGGACATCATAACTCAGTATATATATATATTTTTTTCTGTTACGGGTGTTACATTAAATGTTATGGGTGTTACATAGATGCATCAGATTTGATTCTTGAAGGAAGAAATTTACCTCTCACAATTGCATAAAAAGAAAAGAAGTATTGTAGTTTATTTGGAATAAAAGTATGTACTTAAGAAAACATATTTGAAGGATAAAGCTATTTATTACACAAAATAATTTGTTACAATTTTATAGTACAACTAGGCCAAAATATCGTTACTTAACATTTACCTCATTTTGTAGGCCTAATAAATTTATGACAAAAATATTTTCTTATTATTGATTGGTTTAAAAACTTCATTTAATAATCTTTTTCAGCAACATCCAACTCAAAATTGAACTCTTAGTACAAACGGTTACCTTGTTGTTTGATTTCTGGTGTTGTTACCTTCGATAGTACTTGATTGAATTTCACAAAACAAACATCAGTTTCGTCTAGTTTAAAAAGTGTTTTACTTTTTCCTACTGACTTCAGGAACATTATTTTCACATCCTCCTCTTCATCAACCTCACTCTGGCAAATTCCCAAGTAACGGTATTGAGTTTTGGATAGGGTTGGCTTCTTTTTGTCACTTGGAATGTCAACCAGGCAAATAACCCAAATTTTAAATCAGACTTTTCAATTTTATTAGTTAGGCTTAACTCACAAGCACTTCCAATATTGTCTTGTGATTCAGATAGTGAAACAGTCTCCTGGTCAGGATCATCAGAACCGCACACTTCATAGAAGTTTATGCATCTTTTGCATGTAATGTTTTAACTTTGGCCTCCTCAGTAATAAATACTGACATCCTTGTCATTAATGACTCTGCTGTTTTTGAAGCCAGCAAATCAGTTGTGTTATAAGGCCGAAAGTGATGGCAGCACTGGACTTGAGGAATTGCTTGTAAAGTTTTCTACCTTTCATCCAAAATAGGAATGTTATGCTCCACTGTTATCTTATCAACCCATAGTACCTTAATTTTAGAAAAACTCATCAGACTGTAGTCATAAAAGTCAATTGCGTTGTTAATAATAACTTTCCTAGATCTAACAGCTGTCCACATGCTCCTCTTCAGTGCACTTCCAACGCCATCCATGGCTCCTTTACCGTGTGGACTGTCAATCCAAAGTCTCTCTCAAAATAAAATAGCTTGGACAAAGTATATTTATTTTTGAACTGCCCAGCACAGTTGTCAGAAAATATAAAAACTCTTTCAACTTTAGAAAACGCTTTTTTAATCTCCGTTATAACAGTTTTAAGAAAAGTTCACACAAAATATTTTGTGTGTGAAAGGTCGTTACTGATGACTGCATAGGACCTGACTTCATGGTTTGCAAACTAAATGCAGAAAGTGCAAATAGTTACTTGTGAATGCGCCCAGTGTGCACTCTGTACCTCATCTTGAGAAATTAGAGCATAATTCTCTGCAAAGTCCATTTGAAGAACACATTCTTTAACATCAAGGCTGTTTTTCTTTCCTTGGAAGAAATCACTCTGCTTTATCTTCACATAGCAATGTTTTTTAAACTGAGGCAATTTGTCAACCAGTGATGCTAAGGCATCATCGCAGCTCACTGAATGTTCACTAAGACGAGGACGATGTTTCACATCATTTTCCCATTGCTGCCAGACACTCTTTTTTGTTAAGTCAAAGCCTTCTGGGATAAATTTGCTCAATTTAATTTGACATTCTTGGCATGACCCAAAAACACAGTCTTTGTTCTGTGAATTACAACTTAATTCATTCAAAAATTCCTTGTGATTGCTTGGAACAGATGGAACAGCTTTGCTCAAATACTCAAGTATGCTTATGAAATTGTAGGCTCTTATGAATGGCTAGAATTTGCCTCAATAAGCAGTTTACTGGGCCTATATAAAATTTAAAACTGAGGTTAGCAATACTGTTGTTCTTGGAAAAGTTAGAATGGAAAAAAAACTATATGTAATCTAAAGAATTTTGTGCTTAATTAACTTTTTAGGAGAACGTCAGTTGAGTCAGGTTAACGCCCCAATTAACTTTTATAATGTAGGTGTAGTGCTTAAACAAGTGTATGCAGAGGAATAAAAATTTTTATTTTCATGCTTAAAACTGTTTTCATATGTAATAAACATAGTTAAAAAAACTTTTTTCATTCATAATAATACCCTTTGGTTATAATTTAAATGTAGGGCCTAGATCTACTAAAGATGGAGGTGGCATTAAACCTTCCAATTCAAGTTACGGGTGTTACGCATGTGTTAAGTAACACCCGAAACAAAAATTAGTAACACCCGTAACAGCTCTAAGATTGTTAAATAAGATTTCAAAATGCCATGTAATGGTATGATATTGTAAAACATGTGCATAACCTCACTTTTACAGAAAGGTATTGTACAGAACAAATTTACTAGATTACAAATTAAACTTTTGTATCTTTTTTGTTACGGGTGTTACAAGCTGCACATATGTTATAAAACTAACAAAATAAAGAAACGCAAATAGCTTAGCTAAACAAAACTAATTATTATGAGCTATAACAATGTTGACTTCAATATTCTTTGCAACAATAGAACAATGGGCCATAGATAACACAACTAGTACCATCTGGAAATAGCATAAAACATACCTCTCTGTGGCGCCATAGAGTAGTGCACTTTAAACACTTAGTGAAGGTAGAAATTTAATTTTTTCATAGTCATGATTATTTTGCAATGAACAAATCTACTTTTAACTTGACATTTTTAAGATTATATTTGAAATATTGTCTTTTTAATTTTTTTGTCACAAAGTCTCTTTAACATGGAATGACCCCATACTGACTTCCATGGTTGGCAACACAATGAAATTTGGTGCTCACTTTCCACTCACCTCCTGGCAATCATCGTAGCTCTCAGCGAAGCTGGTGTCACTGTTCCCCTTCCAATCCTCTTGTAGTGCTGAACTTCAGCAACTGTGAAAAACAGACTGCAATATCTTCTTGTGTGCAGGTCATCAACCCTGCATTTTTCGAATGATGAATCTTGGAAAAAATCTCATCTTAAAATCAGATAAATATGGTATACTGTATCTTCCTGCTAGTTTTAGTTGTCCTTTGTAGTTCTGTAATCATTTTTGCCACAACCGTGTCATGGTCGCTGATACCACTTTCAATGTGGACATCCTCAAAGAGGTCAGGTCTATTTGTTGCTATTACCGTATTTACCCGAATCTAAGCCGCACTCGAATCTAAGCCGCACCTGAAAAATGAGACTCGAAACAAAGGAAAAAAAGATTTCCCGAATCTAAGCCGCACCCAAAATTTGAGACTCGAAATTCAAGGGGACAGAAAAGTTTTAGGCCGCACCTCCAAATCGAAACAAAGTTGGTCCATTGTAATACGAGACACAATTTAGGTCGAATGAAAGACGATACAGCTACAGTAGTTTGGTTCGAGTCGTAAGCTTGGCAGTTAAGCTTTACCAGGTAGCCACTGCTATGCGTCAGGCACTCCGTCCGTATTTATAAGGGTACCCTTCCTTTTTCACGTGCTTCGTCTGGTTTGAATCGATTGCTTATTTTGTTTGAGCTGATAAGTGCCGTTTTCTCTGTTATAGGTGTTTACGTCACTCTAAGCTGAAAATGCATCACTGTACTGTGTCATGCATTGTTTGTCGCATTATGATAGTGCGTGTTTACGGCCTGTCGCCGTTCGCGGCATGGCTTGCTTTTGTGCGCGCTACCGCCGCTTACAGCTAAAAAGACACGAATCGTCTCATTAGCGAAGCAATGTCAAGAGACTGCTATTTGTTGTTTACTTACACTGCTGCTTTCTTTGAGAATGATCAACAAGAACCAAATAATAGGCTGCGTATGATAGAACATGTTCTGAACGAGAGTTAGGCGAAAATTTTTCTCCGTTTGAAAATCTTTGCGGCCGCTTCTTTAGTACATCGAATTCTGCACAGAAATTAGAGTCATCTTAGATTTAAAAATCTAGTCAGTTGCCGTGGTTCATTTCTGACTGTATCACTATTAGGCTAAGAATAATACGAATATAAACATGACACGATAAGTGTATTCTTCCGTGTTTGCTGTTGTCTCATTCTAGTTTCATAGTTTATTAGGCAGACAGGATTTAAATGAGATAGCAACAAACACGGAAGAACACATGGCAAAATGTTTATATTCGTATTATTCTTATGGTGAATGGTGAAGAGAATACTTCTTGTGATTCACATTTCATCAGGTTATAATACATTCGAAGATGAACAATACGGAATTTGTATTTACTTCGTTGGATAATGTATGAAAATGCAGTGGTCGAAACTCGGGGCGGAGAAAAAAAGCTCGTCTTCCACCTTTTTTTTTAATTTATTTACTGACGCAGAGGTTTTGGCGCCAGTATTTATCTTTGTGCCTACAGAGCATGTCTGTGTAGCGCTACATGTATTCGACGGCAGAAGTTAGTTGTGGCGGCACCTACCAACATTTTTCAGAACTTCCGCTTGCTTTGCACTCGATTCTAAGCCGCAGGCGGTTTTTTGGATTACAAAAACCGGAAAAAAAGTGCGGCTTGGATTCGAGTAAATACGGTAGATCCAATATATTTTAATCATGTGGGGGGGGGGGGGGGGGGGCTCCTAACTATCTGTTCTAGGTAGTTATCAGAGAAGGCTTGTAATAGTGTTTCACAGGATGTGTTATCATGCCCACCACTAACAAAACTATAATTTTTCCAGTTAATTGTTGGATGATTACAGTATCACTGGGGAGCTTGCTTACAAGTGAACTGAAGTTTTCTCTAAAGATTTTGGTTTCATCAGGAGATGAGTCTGGTGGGTGATAGAAGGATCCAATTATCATTTTATGCCTGCCCCTGATATTGAGTCTTGCCCAAACAATCTCACATGCAGCTTCAATTTCTATTGCAGTGAATTTGATTTTCTTGTCTACTGCAACAAATACACCACCTCCATTTCCCATTTTCCTATCCTTTCAATATACACTTAAATATTCCCCAAAAATTTCACTGCTATCAATTTCAGATTTTAACCACTTTCTGTGCCTAGTATTATATGAGCTTCACTGCATTTTGTGCTGGCATAATCTGTCACCAGCACTCCAATTGGCAAAGAGGCTATGAGAAAATCGATAGTAAGCACCAGAGCAAGCGATCCTATCAGGAGAGAGGCCAAAGACAGATTCCAAAGAAATGCGCCGCCAACATCATCTCGGACGCCAGTACTTAGATCACCATTGCAGACCGGAGGGGCCAGTGGGTCATCCAGTGAGTCACTTGTATACGCAGACATTTGCAATAGCAATCAGAGTCTCTGTCTCAGGCAGCACATAGTGACCAGAGTAGCGTGCATAGCGGGACTTGTACTTCACCAGAAGTAAGGCTGACATTGACTATTACAGAAGAGCTTGTATCATATGGACTAGCTTAAGATAAGTAACTTCTCATTCTAGTTAGTAAAGAACCCTGTTAATATATTCATGCAGTTTTGTTATAGAAAGAGGATACGGGTCACCAAACGACATCCTCTCCTTGCTTCCCATGATACAAGACTACAGTGACAACAAGACAATACAAAACTGGCGATGAGTATAATTCAGAGCAGATTTTGCTTCCTTCTCTTGTGTTTTAACTTGCAGGGGTGCTCATTTCTCATTACTAATGTTTTGTTGTGTTCTTGCATGTATTCCAGGAGGGGAGCTGCAGAACTAATTGAAATTCTCTATTCAGAGGCTTTTTTTGTTTTTTGCTACAAAGCATTTGTGTAAACCATGGCTACCCTACTTCCTCCACCCCCTGCCCCTGCACTTCAGCCGCAGATAGTCAATGTGATGGATCTAACATAAGCTTTTTAATTTCAGAACCAACAAATTGCTCCCCTATTGATGACAGTACAACTACTGGCTGCACAAGCTGCATCCGCTACACAACAACATTGGACTGACTGACCAGCCCAAGTGCCACCAACCAGCATACCAACATTCCAGCAATTTAACAAAACTGAAGAGGAATGTCTCGAATACCTGACACAGTTCCAAGCACATTGTCAAGTTCATGTTGAAGGTACTGCTAAGCTACAATACTTTCGATTGCAGAGTCCCCAGTGTTCAGGTTAATACAAAAACTATTCCCAGCTGTGTCTCTGGATGAACTCAGTTATGACAAAGTAATCACTGCATTAACCAAGTACTATAATCAGCAGTCCCAAGCAGCTTCAACCATATATCAGGAACCATCAGTGGTACACAAAATTAATGGGCATGACTAGGAGGTGTAAATTTAAGTGCAGTTGTGGCAACTGTTAAGAGTTATTTAATGATTAGAGATGCAATAACATTCAGTGCCCCTGATAGTAGAGCACAAGAACAGTCCTAAAGTACTCTGATCCATTACTTCCTCAAGTATTGCAAATCTTAGAACAATATGATTTGGGTGCCTTAGTAGCCAGTAAGTTTAACCAATCCCCAATTTGTGACCACCCCAAGCAGCCACAACAACGAATATGTACACAGCCACACAGACAGCCATGTAGACATGTTAACAGTCCTGTGAACTTAGTAAAGTCTTGCCCTAGGTGTTTTGTTCACCATAAAAGACAGAATTGCCCATCAAGTAATGCAACATGTTACATGTGTGGAAAAAAAGGCCATGACCAAGCAGTTTGTTTGTAATGGCACAAAATGCCAATTTTGCCCACTTCCAGAAAAAAACAGGCTCATGTACATGCAGTGAATGCTGTGTTTTCCAAATCTAAAACAGGTTCTGACAAAAGTAAGATTAAGGTTGTGCCGTGCCCTCACTTTATTGCTGTGCTATGACATTCTAACAAACTATTTGTCTCATTATGCATTGCTGGCCATCATGAACTTTCAGTTAGACACAAGTGCCTCAGTACCTTTGCTTAATTGTGCCACCTATGAACAGTTAAGCTCACGACACATTTATAAATCTAGCAGGCACCTCACTGCTGACAATAAACAGGAAATTCCAGTGTATGCACAGTGTAGTTTGCCTGCTACTTACAAATCTCGTACTACGACAGTGATTTTTACTGTGTTGCAATCCAAAGACAGTGAACACACTTTCAGTTTAGATACTCTGATTTGTTTGGACTTAGCATCCATGACAATGTAGTGTCAATCTCTATGTTTGCATCAAAAGATAGTGTCACTAGCTTACTTAAAGAATTTATTGAAATATTTTCAGAAGGAATGGGAAACGCTAATAACTTTGCAGCACATTTTACATTGAAAAACAATGTGCAGCCTAGGTTTTTCTGGGCCCACCCCATTCCAATTGCTTTAAGAGACAAAGTAGCCAGTGAATTGAAAGAATTCTAAGATAATGGTGTAATTGCTCCCATTCAAGCTAATCAAGGGCAAGTCCACTAGTTTTGTTGCTGAAGCCTTCTGGTCACATTCATCTTTGTGTTGACTTCAAGTCTACAGTCAACCCACAGACAGTAGCTGACACTTATCCACTGCCCTGCCCTGAGGAACTCATGGACAGGCTTGGTGCAGTACATTACTTTTCTAAGACAGATTTGCGTGATGCCTATTTGCAAATTCCATTGGATGAAGAATCACAGAAAGTATTTGTTGTAAATACACACTTAGAAATGTTCAAGTATTTGCGTTTGCCCTTCAGCAGAGCTTCCACACCTGCCATTTTTCAACAGTACTTGGAACAGCTGACTACAAAAGTGCCATTTTGTTTAAACTACCTTGACGATATTGTCATCTCAGGTTGTACACCAGAGGAACACTTTGCCAATTTGTGTACTATTTTTCAAGTGTTGTCAGAAGCACTCAAGTGCCATATCAAAAAATGTGACTTTTTTCAAACTGAACTAAGTACTTAGGTCATTCAGGGTCAGTCAGGGTGTGCACCCCCTCCAATATCATTTGCTTGCAATTTGTAACCTGCCTGTTCCTCACAATGTGTCTGGATTGCAGTCAGTAATAGGCAAGATGACATACTACATTCGGTTCATACTGAATGTCGCTCAGATCATGGCTCCATTGCATCACTTGCATCGCAAAAATGTGCCTTTTGTGTGGACTAAAGACTGTCAAGATGCACTTTCAGAAACTCAAAAATGCCTTGCTCAGTGACAGATATTTAATGCATTATGACTCTGCCAAGCCAGTAGTTTTACAAGTCGACAGTTCTTCCTACAGAATCGGTACTGTGCTTTTGCACAGAAGTGGTGCACAAGATGGACTAATGCTTTTGCCTCAAAGTTGTTAACTCAAAAGCAGTGCAATTATTCTCAAATAGAAAAAAAGAGGCTCTTGCTATAGTGTAAGATGTGAGAAAATTCTATCACTATTTGTATGCACTGCTCAAAAATTGCAATGCTGGGCTTTGTTGCTTTCATAATATCAGTATGAAATTATGTACAGACCTATGGTAAAGCATGGTAATGCAGATTCCCTATCTCATCTTCTGATTGGCCCAGTTCTGATTTCGCTGTATCTGCCACATCTTGTTGCCCAATTGATGTGCAGGACTCTTAATTGCTTGAATTTTTTCTGTTGCACTACAGAAAAATTGCATAGGCCATGGAAGCAGACCCAGATCTCAAGATTTTGTTGCAATGCATTTGCATGTCTTGGCCTCACTCATTAAACAGTATCCAGATCTCAGTTGTGAGCCAGTATTTTGCTCACTGGTATTACCTTTCCGTACAACAAAGAGTGATTCTAGTTCAAAAATGACAGTGGACAAACTGGTGTGCTTATTCTCAAAGTATTGTGAAAGGATGTGTTGTGATTGCTTCACCAAGGACATTGGGGAATTGTATGCACTAAACAGTCAGCGCAACGGCACTGTACTCGGCAGTGCATGATCCACGTGTGGTGCACACCTGATCTATTTAGGGGGACCCTACAGTTCTCAGTCCTATGGCGCAAGTCCAGAAAGTTGCGGCGTAGCTTATCACAGAACTTTTGAAGTCTCTGGTTCAGTCCTTCTACTCGACTCGACCCTAGAATGACCTCAGAGACCAGAAGACAAGCATCATTTGTTCCAACGTGTGCCACAATCTGCAGTTGGTTGCACCCTGTTCCCTCAATGGCTGCTGAAATAGCCTCTTGAATGAGGCTCCCAGGCATACACACTGAGTGCAGCTGGTGTCCTTTGCTGACCCTTGCTGCCATTTTCCTAAGGGGTACCATCATCCACTTAACATTTGAACTGCCAACGAATAATACACCCCTACATTTTTGCATTTGCCTCCTCTTGACACCAGAAAGGTCATTTTTCCCCAAAACAGGTGAAGTGAGCCCAACTGGGTTAGTTTCAGTTTCAGTGAAAGACAGTACCTCAAACCTGTTGGTCAGGGAAATTGGTACAACATCCTTAGTCCTCCCTGGTCCCTGTCCACCCTGTACACGATACCTATGCCTAACATTGACACGTCACTCATGGAGCAGTAGTGACAGATCTTGTACTTTCTGCAGAGGAGACAGAATCCACAGGAAAGGATAGTACCTGAGGTACCTCCAGTATCGATATCACAGGTACACGACTCTCAGGAGCTCTTCCAACTCACTGATTCACAGCAACTGTCAATCATTTTACAGTAGTCTGGGCAATTATCAGCTTCTTACAAATATCAACAGCAGTTTTCATTCAAGCCACAAACATTGCTTCCACTGTCAACTAAAGCTTCTACACATACATCGTACAAATTCAAATCAATAATTGGTTACACTTTCCCATCAATTTGTTTCACTAATTCTGTTTCAACCAGCTAATTGTCCACCACATCATTTACACACCCATCCTGCCTACTGTTAACATTCATTAACATATGGGCTCTACAGCTTTGTCATCCTCAAAAATTTTCATAAAGGCATCATTATTTTCTTTATGATCATTTATATTTAATAGATCTCTGGCAAATCTAAATTTCTCCACTTCCTCCCACTCTCTAGCATTTATACATTTATCAATTTTTTCTTTATACATCCAATCTTTCACACTACATTGACATCCATCCTTTCCCATCTAATCATTACACAAATCACTATCCAGTACAATGTGGCTTTCATTTTCCATAAACAAAAATGTCCTACACTTTGCTTTCCTCATATCTATCACTAGAAACAACAATTGATTCTATGCCCCACAGAGTCCACAATACCACTCTCTCTTTTCTCTGCCACCTCTAAACCATTAATGTTACAGGTAGCTGCAACACTTTGCATATCCCTAAATAATTATCACTGACCTCTACATCATCATTACTGCCCACAGTAACAGTCTTGCTTGTTCCCACATCTACATCATCAATCTTTCTGCTTCTACTGATCCAATCATCATCATTATTATTATAGCATGCTTTATTATTTACACAAGATAGCTTTCAATCATACATTTGCTTACAAGAGCCACCCAGAAAGTAAAGGACATTTGCACCTACAGTCCATGCACCTGTCTTGTGGCAGCTGCTCATTGGTTCAGAATAGTACAAACAGTTGCCCCATGCCATTGTAAGTTGGACCTTGTCACATGTTTAGTGCTGAGATGGCTGTGACCATGTATGTGTCGACTGCAAATCCTGCTGACTGTGACATGCGAGGTATTATTCATTTTCTGTTGGTGGAAAACGATAGACCCTGTGAAATTCACATCAAACTTGTTACCATTATGGCAACAGCGTAACGAATGCAGACAATGCCCAAAAGTGGTGCATAAGTTTAGGAATGGGAGAATAGAAATTCATGATGAAGAGAGATCATGGCAATCCCCTGTCATCACAGATGTGCTGAAACAAAAGATGGTTTCATCAATTGAGGGAATTGACAATTCAGATTACAGCTGTGCATGAACAATGTCAGGAAGTGTCTCATTTAATTGCACATAAAATTGTCACTCAACACTCAGAGTACCGCAGAACCTGTGCGTGGTGTGCACCATGCATACTCAAGGATGACCAGAAAGCTGCAAGAATGGATGCAGCATTAGTGTTCTTGGAGCTTTACAGAAGGTATAGCAACACATTCATTGAACAGATTGTTACAGGAGATGAAAAACAGGTTTCTCATAACACCCCCTACAATGAAGCCACTATCTATGGATGGCATCACCCTCAGTTGCCAAAGAAACTATGCAAGTTCAAGCAAATTGCATCAACTCCAAAACTGATGGCTTCTGTATTATGGGACAGTGAATGGATCCTACTCATCAATGTCATGCCCCACAACACAGTAGTCAATAGTGATGCACACTGTGCAACCATTGAGCATCTTTGTTGGGCTATCCAGAACTGCAGGCTCTCATGTGGAATTATTTTGTTGCATGACAATGCACATCAGCACACTGGCTGGAATACACAAGCCTTGCTGCATGAGAAATTCCAGTGGAACATCTTCGAGTATACACCCTACAGTCTGAACCTGGAACCACCAGTCTTTTTCCTGTTCCCAAAATTAAAGGAGCACCTTGCTGCTAAACACTTCGCAAATTATGAAGACCTGAAGGGTGCTGTCATGACTGAGATGAATAGCCAGGTGGCCATTTGGTATGAAGAGGGTACACACAAATTGGTGCCAAGGTATGACAATTACCTAAGGCTTCTATGTGGAAAAGTAGACAAAGTACATCCCAAAATGTGTATATTCAGTTTTTGTATTATTATTAAAGAATATCTTGGTAGAGTGAAACATTTTCTACTTCCTGGATGGCCCTCATATTTGGATTATCAAAACTTGTTATGCAAGTACTCTCATATGCATCGCAACTCTCCTTATATGTGAATCTGTTTAAATAATCTGCCAGCATGAAAATCATCATTCATACCAATATACCTCTCTTACATTTGCCAATATTTTGCCGACTTCAATATTTGTTTACACCATCCCATAACTCTTTGTTATCAAGGATACTGTCCATGGAGAACATATTAAATCCCTTTTTCTTCCTGTGCTCACCAAACTCATTATTTTTACATTTGATCCTTTTCATTGCCAATTTTGACATCCCAACTCAGACTCCAGAAGGGACTAAGTCTAGTTTTTGCTTGATTACTGCAAATCTCTCTCTGCTGTGGAACATCACTTGTTACCACACTCTGCCTCTCCTTCCCAATAAAATATTGGTTATTGGGTCGATCAAACCATCACCAGTTCTCCTGAAAAGGACCTTGGTTTCCATTATCTGAAAATGTCTGATGTTCTCTATTATTGTCCTGGCTTTGTTGGTTACACCAATTATAGTCACTACCACCTTGTACTCTGTTTTCTTCCCTAACACATGAACAGTTATCACTAATTGTATTTCCATTTCTGTTCATTGCCAATTGTGGTCCATAATACAATGCATGATTCAGTTTTTCTATATCATCCCTGAAGGCTTCAACTGGATCAGTTGGACTGTGAATCAGGAGTGATTCTGGTGTACATCTCTTCAAAGTGGAAATGGTCTGTCAAGACAAACTACTTTATGGAATTCATTCTGGCAGAAAAAATACATTGTTCCCTTGCCACTATTGTAGACAGTCCCATTCAAAGACTTGGTTTGCAACCTAACCTGTCTAGTCTCACTCTGATATTTGTTGAGAAAACAGTTCTCAAAAATACTGTAATTAATAAATGTGTTAGTTTTGGTTTGCCCAAGTTTGTGCAGTGTGTTACGTCTGTTGCAATTTTGGAATAAAACACCTGCTTGGAGGCAGCCCAGCAGCTAACACAGAGTGTGAACTGGCATGAAATTTTCATATGGACTACCTGCAGTACTGGAATTAAAGCATGAATGTTGTAACTAAACTGGTGCCATGAACAGTCTTCCTCACAATGTAAGAAAAATATAATGCAACATACCAACACTGAAGTCACACAATCACACAAACCATATTTTGCAGCAGGAAAAATATATCCTGATGAAGCAACCTTGGGTTGCAAAAGCTTGAAATTTGTGTATGTGTGTTTGTGTGTTTATTGTCTCTATCAACATACCAACACTTTCATTTGATACGTTACAGCATCTTTATATATATATATATATATTAAGGTAAGTCTTTCCACTCCCGGGATTGGAATGACTCCTTACCCTCTCCCTTAAAACCCAAATCCTTTCGTCTTTCCCTCTCCTTCCCTCTTTCCTGATGAGGCAACCGTTGGTTGCGAAAGCTTGAATTTTGTGTGTATGTTTGTGTTTGTTTGTGTGTGTATTGACCTGCCAGCACTTTTGTTTAGTAAGTCTCACCTTTATCTCTCCCCATATATTTTTATTTTCATTTTAGCCTCATGTTACACTTTCCACCTTCTAATACCATGTCACCCTCACAACACCTCCACAACAACCCCATTAAGTTTTGTTTACATTCCCTCCACAAACATGCCTTTGCCCTAGCCAGATTACACTCCCATATTTAATTTTCTCAGGCTTGTCTGACATTTGGCATTACCCCCAAAGGCCTCACACTTAAAGTTCCCATCTCTGGTTGCAACCCTTCTTTCCATCAGTCCCTATACCAGTTCCAAACTGAACAATCCATTGCCCTCACCCGCCTAATCCTTCACCTACACATCAACTCAGCCAATGAACACACCCATCAACTCCTGTCCTTAATAAAAGTCCTCAATCTTTCCTCTACCACATCCACACCGGCGGTTCAGAGCATCCTCCTACAGGGCAACCGCAAATTAGAACAAAATGCCACCCTCCACCTTAAAAAACTATCCAATCTCCTGGTTTCCCACCTCCGGAAAGGCAACTCACTCACCCTTCACAACCTTTGCAGCAAACCTCAACCTCCTCTCATTGCACACAAACCCAGTCTCTCCCATCTACTCAATCTCCCACTTCCAGCTCCACTCCCTCCAAAACCTCAAAATTCCAATCAACACAATCTGGAACCACAACACCCTAATTCAGTAGTTAACCTTTCCTCCAAACCTCTCTCCCAATCCGAAACCTCTGTCCTATCCAAAGGCCTCACCTTCAGCCCCACTCCCAGATTCAACCAAACAGCCCTCGTCAAAGATTTACTGTCCTACACTCGTACTCTCTGCTGGAAATATCACTTTGCCATGAAGAAAAATGATCCTAATCCTACTCCTAATGATCCAACTCCCCAAGACACTATCCAAATTGAACCCTGCCTGGAACAGTTTCGTCCTCCGTCACAGCGGGACCCACCTCCTCTTTCTCAAAATCATCCCCTCCAAACCTTCCAGGAATTTCTGACTTCCAGCCTTGCATCTCAATCCTTCATAAAAAACCTTAATCCTACCCCCAACATCACCACTGCTGAAGCCCAAGCTAGCCGTGATCTGAAGACTGACCGTTCCATTGTCATTCTTCTGGCGGACAAGGGTTCCACGACAGCGGTACTCGATCGTCGGGAGTATGTGGCTGAGGGACTGCGTCAGCTTTCAGACAACACCACATACAAAGTTTGCCAAGGTAATCCCATTCCTGATGTCCACGCGGAGCTTCAAGGAATCCTCAGAACCTTAGGCCCCCTACAAAACCTTTCACCTGACTCCATCCACCTCCTGATCCCACAGACACCCTGCACCCCTAACTTCTACCTTCTTCCTAAAATTCACAAACCCAATCATCCCGGCCGCCCCATTGTAGCTGGTTACCAAGCCCCCACAGAACGTATCTCTGCCTACGTAGATCAACACCTTCAACCCATTACATGCAGTCTCCCATCCTTCATCAAAGACACCAACCACTTTCTCGAATGCCTGGAATCCTTACCCAGTCTGTTACCCCCGGGAACCATCCTTGTAACCATTGATGCCACTTCCTTATACACAAATATTCCGCACGTCCAGGGCCTCGCTGCGATGGGGCACTTCCTTTCATGCCGATCACCTGCCACCCTACCTAAAACCTCTTTCCTCATTACCTTAGCCAGCTTCATCCTGACCCACAACTTCTTCACTTTTGAAGGCCAGACCTACCAACAATTAAAGGGAACAACCATGGGTACCAGGATGGCCCCCTCATACGCCATTCTATTCATGGGTCGCTTAGAGGAAGCCTTCTTGGTTACCCACGCCTGCAAACCCAAAGTTTGGTACAGATTTATTGATGACATCTTCATGATCTGGACTCACAGTGAAGAAGAACTCCAGAATTTCCTCTCCAACCTCAACTCCTTTGGTTCCATCAGATTCACCTGGTCCTACTCTAAATCCCATGCCACTCTCCTTGACATTGACCTCCATCTGTCCAATGGCCAGCTTCACACGTCCGTCCACATCAAACCCACCAACAAGCAACAGTACCTCCATTATGACAGCTGCCACCCATTCCACATCAAACGGTCCCTTCCCTACAGCCTAGGCCTTCGTGGCAAATGAATCTGCTCCAGTCCGGAATCCCTGAACCATTACACCAACAACCTGAAAACAGCTTTCGCATCCTGCAACTACCCTCCCAACCTGGTACAGAAGCAAATAACCAGAGCCACTTCCTCATCCCTTCAAAAACAGAACCTCCCGCAGAAGAACCCCAAAAGTGCCCCACTTGTGACAGGATACTTTCCGGGACTGGATCAGACTCTGAATGTGGCTCTCCAGCAGGGATACGACTTCCTCAAATCCTGCCCTGAAACGAGATCCATCCTTCATGAAATCTTCCCCACTCCACCAAGAGTGTCTTTCCGCCGTCTACCTAACCTTCGTAACCTCTTAGTTCATCCCTATGAAATCTCCAAACCACCTTTCCTATCCTCTGGCTCCTACCCTTGTAACCGGCCCCGGTGTAAAACCTGTCCCATGCACCCTCCCACCACCACCTACTCCAGTCCTGTAACCCGGAAGGTGTACACGATCAAAGGCAGAGCCACGTGTGAAAGCACCCACGTGATTTACCAACTGACCTGCCTACACTGTGAAGCGTTCTATGTGGGAATGACCAGCAACAAACTGTCCATTCGCATGAATGGACACAGGCAGACAGTGATTGTTGGTAATGAGGATCACCTGGTGGCTAAACATGCCTTGGTGCACGGCCAGCACATCTTGGCACAGTGTTACACCGTCCGGGTTATCTGGATACTTCCCACTAACACCAACCTGTCAGAACTCCAGAGATGGGAACTTGCCCTTCAGTATATCCTCTCTTCTCGTTATCCGCCAGGCCTCAACCTCCGCTAATTTCAAGTTGCCACCACTCATACCTCACCCGTCTTTCAACATCTTTGCCTCTTTACTTCCGCCTCGACTGACATCTCTGCCCAAACTCTTTGCCTTTACAAATGTCTGCTTGTGTCTGTGTATGTGCGGATGGATATGTGTGTGTGTGCGCGAGTGTATACCCGTCCTTTTTTCCCCCTAAGGTAAGTCTTTCCGCTCCCGGGATTGGAATGACTCCTTACCCTCTCCCTTAAAACCCACATCCTTTCGTCTTTCCCTCTCCTTCCCTCTTTCCTGATGAAGCAAAAGCAGCTGTTGGTTGCGAAAGCTAGAATTTTGTGTGTATGTCTGTGTTTGTCTGTGTGTCTATCGACGTGCCAGCGCTTTCGTTTGGTAAGTCACATCATCTTTGTTTTTAGATATATTTTTTTCCCCACGTGGAATGTTTCCTTCTATTATTCATATATATATATATATATATATATATATATACCTAAAAACAAAGATGATGTGACTTACCAAATGAAAGTGCTGGCAGGTCGACAGACACACAAACGAACACAAACATACACACAAAATTCAAGCTTTCGCAACAAATTGTTGCCTCATCAGGAAAGAGGGAAGGAGAGGGAAAGACGAAAGGATGTGGGTTTTAAGGGAGAGGGTAAGGAGTCATTCCAGTCCCGGGAGCGGAAAGACTTACCTTAGGGGGAAAAAAGGACGGGTATACACTCGCACACACACACATATCCATCCACACATATACAGACACAAGCAGACATATTTAAAGACAAAGAGTTTGGGCAGAGATGTCAGTCGAGGCAGAAGTGCAGAGGCAAAGATGTTGATGAATGACAGGTGAGGTATGAGTGGCGGAAATTTGAAATTAGCGGAGATTGAGGCCTGGTGGATAACAGGAAGAGAGGATATATTGAAGAGCAAGTTCCCATCTCCGGAGTTCGGATAGGTTGGTGTTAGTAGGAAGTATCCAGATAACCCGGACGGTGTAACACTGCGCCAAGATGTGCTGGTTGTGCACCAAGGCATGTTTAGCCACAGGGTGATCCTCATTACCAACAAACACTGTCTGCCTGTGTCCATTCATGCGAATGGACAGTTTGTTGCTGGTCATTCCCACATAGAATGCATCACAGTGTAGGCAGGTCAGTTGGTAGATCACGTGGGTGCTTTCACACGTGGCTCTGCCTTTGATTGTGTACACCTTCCGGGTTACAGGACTGGAGTAGGTGGTGGTGGGAGGGTGCATGGGACAGGTTTTACACCGAGGGCGGTTACAAGGGTAGGAGCCAGAGGGTAGGGAAAGGGGTTTGGGGATTTCATAGGGATGTACTAAGAGGTTACGAAGGTTAGGTGGACGGCGGAAAGACACTCTTGGTGGAGTGGGGAGGATTTCATGAAGGATGGATCTCATTTCAGGGCAGGATTTGAGGAAGTCGTATCCCTGCTGGAGAGCCACATTCAGAATCTGATCCAGTCCCGGAAAGTATCCTGTCACAAGTGGGGCACTTTTGTGGTTCTTCTGTGGGAGGTTCTGGGTTTGAGAGGATGAGGAAGTGGCTCTGTTTATTTGCTTCTGTACCAGGTCGGGAGGGTAGTTGCGGGATACGAAAGCTGTTGTCAGGTTGTTGGTGTAATGCTTCAGGGATTCCGGACTGGAGCAGATTCGTTTGCCACGAAGACCTAGGCTGTAGGGAAGGGACCGTTTGATGTGGAATGGGTGGCAGCTGTCGTAATGGAGGTACTGTTGCTTGTTGGTGGGTTTGACAGCTGCCACCCATTCCACATCAAACGGTCCCTTCCCTACAGCCTAGGTCTTCGTGGCAAACGAATCTGCTCCAGTCCGGAATCCCTGAAGCATTACACCAACAACCTGACAACAGCTTTCGCATCCCGCAACTACCCTCCCGACCTGGTACAGAAGCAAATAAACAGAGCCACTTCCTCATCCTCTCAAACCCAGAACCTCCCACAGAAGAACCACAAAAGTGCCCCACTTGTGACAGGATACTTTCCGGGACTGGATCAGATTCTGAATGTGGCTCTCCAGCAGGGATACGACTTCCTCAAATCCTGCCCTGAAATGAGATCCATCCTTCATGAAATCCTCCCCACTCCACCAAGAGTGTCTTTCCGCCGTCCACCTAACCTTCGTAACCTCTTAGTACATCCCTATGAAATCCCCAAACCCCTTTCCCTACCCTCTGGCTCCTACCCTTGTAACCGCCCTCGGTGTAAAACCTGTCCCATGCACCCTCCCACCACCACCTACTCCAGTCCTGTAACCCGGAAGGTGTACACAATCAAAGGCAGAGCCACGTGTGAAAGCACCCACGTGATCTACCAACTGACCTGCCTACACTGTGATGCATTCTATGTGGGAATGACCAGCAACAAACTGTCCATTCGCATGAATGGACACAGGCAGACAGTGTTTGTTGGTAATGAGGATCACCCTGTGGCTAAACATGCCTTGGTGCACAACCAGCACATCTTGGCGCAGTGTTACACCGTCCGGGTTATCTGGATACTTCCTACTAACACCAACCTATCCGAACTCCGGAGATGGGAACTTGCTCTTCAATATATCCTCTCTTCCCGTTATCCACCAGGCCTCAATCTCCGCTAATTTCAAATTTCCGCCACTCATACCTCACCTGTCATTCATCAACATCTTTGCCTCTGCACTTCTGCCTCGACTGACATCTCTGCCCAAACTCTTTGTCTTTAAATATGTCTGCTTGTGTCTGTATATGTGTGGATGGATATGTGTGTGTGTGCGAGTGTATACCCGTCCTTTTTTCCCCCTAAGGTAAGTCTTTCCGCTCCCGGGACTGGAATGACTCCTTACCCTCTCCCTTAAAACCCACATCCTTTCGTCTTTCCCTCTCCTTCCCTCTTTCCTGATGAGGCAACAATTTGTTGCGAAAGCTTGAATTTTGTGTGTATGTTTGTGTTCGTTTGTGTGTCTGTCGACCTGCCAGCACTTTCATTTGGTAAGTCACATCATCTTTGTTTTTAGGTATATTTTTCCTTCATGGAATGTTTCCTTCTATTTTATATATATATATATATATATATATATATATATATATATATATATATATATATATATATATATGTTGGGTTCAAATTAATCCCTATGAAATCCCCAAACCACCTTCCCTACCCTCTGGCTCCTACCCCTGTAACCGTCCCCGGTGTAAAACCTGTCCCATGCACCCTCCCACCACCACCTATTCCAGTCCTGTAACCCGGAAGGTGTACACGATCAAAGGCAGAGCCACGTGTGAAAGCACCCACGTGATTTACCAACTGACCTGCCTACACTGTGATGCATTCTATGTGGGAATGACCAGCAACAAACTGTCCATTCGCATGAATGGACACAGGCAGACAGTGTTTGTTGGTAATGAGGATCACCCTGTGGCTAAACATGCCTTGGTGCACGGCCAGCACATCTTGGCACAGTGTTACACCGTCCGGGTTATCTGGATACTTCCCACTAACATCAACCTGTCAGAACTCCGGAGATGGGAACTTGCCCTTCAGCATATCCTCTCTTCTCGCTATCCGCCAGGCCTCAATCTCCGCTAATTCCTAATTTCAATCTGCCGCCGCTCATACCTCACCTGTCTTTCAACATCATCTTTGCCTCTATACTTCCGTCCCGACTGACATCTCTGCTCAAACTCTTTGCCTTTACAAATGTCTGCTTGTGTCTTGTATGTATGGATGGATATGTGTGTGTGTGCGAGTGTACACCTGTCCTTTTTTCCCCCTAAGGTAAGTCTTTCCGCTCCCGGGATTGGAATGACTCCTTACCCTCTCCCTTAAAACCCATATCCTTTTGTCTTTCCTTCTCCTTCCCTCTTTCCTGACGAGGCAACCGTTGGTTGCGAAAGCTAGATTTTGTGTGTATGTTTGTGTTTGTTTGTGTGTCTATCGACCTGCCAGCGCTTTTGTTTGGTAAGTCTCATCATCTTTCTTTATATATATATATATATATATATATATATATATATATATATATATATATATATATATATATATATGTATTCACACGATATATCTATATCTCTTCTGCAGCAATGTACAAATTTCCTATTACTAATGAGGAAAAGAAAACATTCATAGAAATTAATAATGAGAAAAATATACATGGTATGATACTGCAAGCTAGTTGTTTAGGTATAACACAGCAGAACCCACTAACTGCTGCTTTACAAAATTTATTTTCACTTCATCCAATATCTGCCTGACAAAACTATCTATACAAAAAGCCAAAAAATCAACAGCATGATACTCAATGTCACCTGAAAATTGTTTAGACACTGCTCCCTGCATGACAGTTTGAACATAAGGAATACAAAACTTATTAGTTTCTTTGGCCTCAGCACAATCTACCACTTCTGGTAGCTTAGATGCAAAACTACTCACATTAGTTTGAGATTCCACAACACATTCTAACTCAGATTTCACATGCATAATGTTATTGTTAAGCTTTTCACGCAGATTTTACTTCTCTCTCTTGCTTATTGTGCTGCAACCTGTTATCTCTAATACTGTCCTCTAAATTTCCCTCAACTGCTTCCCCTTGCCAAAGAACGTGTTTTCAACTCCTGCAAATTTTACCTCCAATCCTTCAAATGTTGTGTTCATGCTGCCTTTGATTCCCCCCAAACTTATCCTCAAACTATTAATTTAAATCTTCAAATTTTGATTCTACGTTCCCAAGGAATCAGTCAAACTCTCCCAGTTTTATTTGTAATAAGATGCAATGGATTTGTTTCTGTCGGCAATTCCGTGATTCATCTAGAGCTGGCAGACTCACAAGCTTGCTTTTCTGAATCACATTAACTTGGTGATTTTTTAATTTGCTCTGACACAGCTGAAACACAAACTCACAATACATAAAATCTGCAGTTTCTGCATGTACTTAGCTCTAGATAGAAGTTTTCAGTGTCACCTGCAGTGTCCCCTGATACAGCCCACTGAAATTGCATGATGAAGAGCTCATGGCACTGAGTCAATGAGACACATCATCTCCTAGGCTGCAGACTCATACCCGGCATGTACTCTCGTAGCACTGACTGCAGTGACGCATTATTTTGTAATGTTGACGTGATGACTGCACCTGTACGAAGTCTTGAAGTGTCCAATACTTTGGCTGAAGAATTTTGATGTGTATGACACTAATCAATATCTGCTGTCCCTCAGTAAATTCAGTTTTAATATCATCCCAACTCACCAAGTTGCTGCGCACAAGTCTGCTTACTAAAATTTCAACATATACCAACTTGGAATGCCCATTTGCAGGTTACGACTTCCTCTTGTGAACTAAAACTCTTCTTAGGAAGGAAAAACAAAAGTGTACAGTTGGGCTTTGACTGAATTTTGGCTCATCAGAATTTGTCTATGGCCAAATTACACTACTGAAAAATAGTTGCCCTTATGAGGATCCCAGTCTTACAACATCAAGCAGGCCTGCCCCCCAGGGCGTCCACAACTCTTTCGTGGATACGTGCGTAGCGAGCACGGGACCATGAGCTAATGTGGCCCTCCTTCCTTTCCGGGCTGCATACCTTCCTTTTCCGCATCCTTCCCTCTCCCCCATCTTCGCCTCTCCTCCCCTCGCCTCTGGCTCTTTCCTTCCCTTTCTCCCCATCTGGGAGTATGGTTTGTGCCTACGTCCGGAGATGGACGCTCGTAAATGTACCACATTCTTCGCCTTCTCTGCTTGTATGTCTTCATCCTTCCTTTGTCCTTCTCTTTTCCTTACCTCTTCTCTCTACCCTTTTCTCGCTGCGGCGTTTGAGACCTCTCCTCTGTCCTTTCCCTTTCTTTGTTTTTCCCTTTCTCTTTCTTCCTCCTTGTGCGTGTCTGAAGGCCGACCCACGCATTTTTGTGCGTAGCCGGTGATGGGGTAACGCATAATTCCCCGCCCGGGTAGACAGGTAGGACACGTACGTACCCCCTGGTAACGGCCAGGCCCAGGGAGGGGTGATTACCCAAGCTAATACCTTCCAAAAGTGCCGATTGGTCCCTCCGTCCATTTGTCAGGAGGTGTGACCTGAGGTATGAACAATCACCTAAGGCGGGAGTGCCCTCAGAGAGGGCCCCCACAAGGGAGGAGCGTGCCATCGGAGACACCGGTAATCATGGGGGATTCTTCCGCAATGGTTTCCTCAACTTCCACTATGTCTGCTCACAAGCGTAA
The DNA here is from genome assembly GCF_023864275.1 of Schistocerca cancellata. NCBI lineage: Eukaryota > Metazoa > Arthropoda > Insecta > Orthoptera > Acrididae > Schistocerca > Schistocerca cancellata. The sequence continues at coordinate 357,899,706 of NC_064627.1, read as the reverse complement.
GTTCACTGAGTCTCAGCCACAGACAGTTCTTCCATCGTTGCCACAGTTCCTTGTTGTTTCTTGGTCTGATGAAGGTCACGACTTCTCCACGGTCAACCCTTTCATTATTCAGAAAGGTGTCGACGCAATTGCAGGTCCTGTAAAGTCTTGTTCCAGATTACAGAATGGCACCCTGTTGTTAGAAACAGACAGTGCCCTCCAGGCACAAAAATTGCTGCGTACTTCACTGCTCCACACCTTCCCTGACCGGGTTGAAGTGCACCGCACTTTAAATTCCTCGCGTGGAGTCGTTTATACACGCTCCCTCGATGGATTGTCTGACGAAGAAATTCAGCACTACCTGTCTGACCAGGGTGTAACGGCTGTTCATAGAGTTATGAAAAGGGTTGACACGAACATCATTCCAACCCGCACTGTCTTCTTGACATTTGACAAAGTTCAACTCCCATCCAAAATCAAAGCAGACTATGAGATAATTTCCGTTCGCCCTTACATCCCAAACCCTACGTGTTGTTATCGGTGTCAGAAGTTCAATCACACCAGCCAGTCCTGTTTCAATCCAGCCAAATGTGTTACGTGTGGCAAGGATGCCTATGAGGGTGCTTGTCCACCTCCATCCCCTCGCTGCATCAACTGTATGGGTGACCACGCCGCTTCTTTTCAAGATTGCCCCATTTTTAAGGACGAAAAGCTCATCCAGGAAATCCGAGTGAAGGAAAAGGTGTCGACCTTTGCTGCTCGAAAATTATTCGCCAGTCGACAACCCACCGTGCCTCACACAGGAAAATACAGCACTGTCCTTGGTTCTCCTCGGCCGACACAGGAGGCGGCCACGCAGACTTGCGACCCCACCTTTAGTGCCGCGATCATCAGATCGGCCAGCGCAAAGATCGCCCGTTCAACCTCACCACTTTCGCCTGCCCACTCTATGGCTCACCCTTCATCGGGTTCTGCTAAATCTCGAGCCCAAAAGTCAGACACCAAGACTTCGAAAAAAGAGCATACTCGTGAAGAGTTTTTACGTACCCCAACTTCACAACCATCGGTTCCTCCTTCATCTAAACATCATATTTCCAAGAAGGCTACAAAGAAACCCAGTTCGTCTCCTTCTCCGCCAAGGCATGTCCCATCTACAGCACCACCTGGCGGAAATCGCCCTAAGCCGTCTTCTGTGTCGCCAAGGCGCAATGCTGGCGGCCGATCAACCGGCCGATCGCTGGTGGCGGGAGCTGCTCCTGAACAACCTATGGATCAGGATCTTCTGCCTTCGGCTGAATGCCGTTCCATGCTGTTGGTCGCAAGCTCTGAGCAGTCGTTGAGTTGACAGCACTCTTGGTCACATTCCTCCATTTTCTCTTCACCCTATGTCTATTGTCCACTGGAATATCCGTGGCATTCGAGCCAGTCGGGATGAATTGTCTATCCTCTTATGATCCTACTCGCTGGTCATCTTCTGTCTTCAGGAAACAAAGCTGCATCCCCATGACCGCTTTGCTCTCCCTCATTTTCAGTCTGTCCGATATGATCTCCCCTCTGTTGAAGGCACTCCAGCCCATGGAGGACTCATGATTCCTCTCCATGATACTCTCCATTACCACCCAATCCACTTAAACACTTCCTTCCATGCTGTTGCCATCCGTCTTTCCCTTTCTGGATACACGTTCTCTCTTTGTACTGTATACGTTCCATCGTTCACACCAATGGCACGAGCTGATCTCCTTCATCTTCTTGGTCAGCTTCCACCCCCCTATTTGCTGGTTGGGGACTTCAGTGCCCACCACCTACTTTGGGGATCTCCACATCTTTGTCCACGTGGCTCACTATTGCTAGACATCTTCCACCAAGCGGATCTAGTTTGCCTCAACACTGGGGTCCCTACATTTTTGTCTGCCTCCACGACAAATTTATCTCATTTGGATCTTGTGGTCAGTACTGTTCCGCTAGCTCGGCGCTTCGAATGGTTTGCCCTTGATGATACACACTCGAGTGACCACTTTCCATGTGTCCTTAGATTGCAGCCTCAACTGCTGTATATGCGCCCGCGATGCTGGAAGTTTGCCCATGCCGATTGGACACTTTTTTCGTCTCTAGCGACATTCGATGACCGTCACTTTCCTAGCATCGACGATGAGGTCACTCATATTACAGATGTTATTCTTACAGCTGCAGAACATTCAATACCACGCACCTCCGAATTTCCCTGGCGCCCCCCCCCCCGTTCCTTGGTGGAACGAGGCATGCCGTGACGCAATACGTGAGCGGCGACGTGCTCTTCGCGTTTTCCGCCACCATCCTACTTTGGCCAACTGTATCCGCTATAAGCGGTTCCGTGCGCGATGCCGTCGTGTCATCTGCGATAGCAAGAAGGCAAGCTGGAAATTCTTTATTAGCTCATTTAACACCTTCACTCCCTCCTCGGAAGTTTGGAGTCGGCTTCGACGGTTCTCAGGCGCGCCTTGTTTCTCCCCGGTCTCTGGGCTCACTGTCGCGCATGATACATTAGTGGTCCCCGTCGCAATTTCTAACTCATTGAGTCAGCACTTTGCTGAGATTTCGAGCTCTTCAAATTACCCACCAGCGTTTCTCCCAAAGAAACTTGCAGCGGAAGTGCGACCTCTTGCTTTCTCCTCTCAAAATTGCGAAAGCTACAATACTGTTTTCTCCGTGCGGGAACTCCAACATGCACTCTCTTCTTCTCGCTCCTCCACCCCAGGACCGGATGGTATCCACGTCCAAATGTTGCTGCATTTATCAACACATAGTCTGCATTACCTCCTTCGCCTTTATAATCGAATTTGGACCGACAGTGCTTTTCCCAGACGATGGCGGGAAGCTATCATCGTTCCTGTTCCGAAACCTGGAAAGGACAAACATTCCCTCTAGCTATCGCCCCATTTCTCTCACGAGTAGTATCTGTAAGGTTTGGAGCGTATGGTGAATTACCGTTTAGCTTGGTGGCCGGAATCCCGCAGTCTTTTAACACCTGCCCAATGCGGATTCCGAAAGTATCGTTCTGCAGTTGACCATCTTGTTGCTCTCTCCACTTACATCATGAACAATTTTCTCTGGAAACGCCAAACAGTAGCAATATTTTTTGATCTGGAAAGAGCATACGATACCTGTTGGAGGACAGGCATCCTCCGCACACTGTTCTCTTGGGGCTTTTGAGGTCGGCTGCCCCTTTTTCTTCGCGAATTTATGGCAGAGCGCACATTTAGGGTGCGGGTGAACACTACTCTCTCCCGTACTTTCTCCCAAGAAAACGGGGTACCCCAGGGCTCCGTGCTGAGTGTTCTACTGTTTGCCATTGCCATCAATCCAATTATGGATTGTTTCCTTCCTGATGTCTCGGGCTCCCTCTTTGTGTACGATTTTGCGATCTACTACAGCTCTCAATGGACCAGCCTTCTTGAACGATGTCTTCAAGGATGTCTCGATCACCTCCACTCTTGGAGCATCGACACCGGCTGCCGTTTTTCTCCCAGTAAGACTGTTTGTGTTAATTTTTGGCAACGTAAGGAGTTTCTTCCACCCTCCTTACATCTAGGTCCTGTCAACCTTCCATTTTCAGACGTCGCTAAATTCTTGGGTCTTATGTTTGACAGAAAACTGTGCTTGTCCTCCCACGTTTCCTATCTTTCGACTCGCTGTCTGCGATCCCTCAACACCGTCCGTGTCCTGAATGGTACCTCCTGGGGAGCGGACCGAGTGGTCCTTCTCCGCCTCTATCACGCCTTAGTGTGCTCAAAATTGGACTATGGAAGCATAGTCTACTCCTCTGCTCGGCCGTCTATTCTTCGGCGTCTCGACTCTATCCACCACCGTGGATTACGTTTAGTGCCTGGAGCTTTTTACACCAGCCCTGTGGAAATCCTTTATGCTGAGACTGCTGAACCTCCTCTGTCCAATCGGCGAGCAGTCCTTCTGAGTCGTTATGCTAACCATCTGTCTTCCATGCCTGCTAATCCAGCCCATGACATTTTTTTTGACACCTCCTTTGATGTAGGGTATGCAGGCCGCCCCCCCTCCCTACTACCACCGGGAGTCCGCTTCCGTCAACTGCTCCATTCTCTTTCCTTCCGCTTTCCTAAAACCTTCTTGACAACTTGGGGTACAGCACCGCCTTGGCTCCGTCCACAGATCTGTCTGCTCAGAGACATTTGTCAATTTCCCAAGGATGGTACCCCTTCACTTGTTTATCATCGGGCATTTGCTGTTCTATGTGCACAAATGACGGACGCCACATTTATTTACAACGACAGCTCAAAAACATCGTTAGGTGTAGGGAGTGCCTATATTGTTGGCGACACCCCAAATCACTTTCGGCTTCCCGACCAGTGTTCGGTTTATACTGCAGAGCTTTACGCTGTTCTCCAGGCTGTCCACTACATCCGCTGCCATCGGCGGATACAGTACGTTATCTGCTCAGATTCTCTCAGCTCTCTCCTCAGTCTCCAAGCTCTTTACCCTGTGCACCCTCTGGTCCACCGGATTCAGAACTGTCTGCGCTTGCTCCACCTGAGGGCGTCTTGGTGGCGTTCCTCTGGCTCCCGGGACACGTTGGTATCATCGGAAATGAGGCGGCCGATATTGCAGCCAAGGCTGCAGTCTCTCTTCTTCGGCCAGCTATTCAATCGATTCCCTTCGCCGATCTACGGAGCGTTTTATGTCATCGTGTTGTTCATTTATGGCATGCGCATTGGTCGACACTTCCCCAAAATAAATTGCGGGACGTGAAAACTCTTCCTTGTGCTTGGACCTCTTCCTCCCGAACGCGTCGTCGGGAGGAGGTAATTTTAACTAGGCTCCGGATAGGGCACTGTCTTTTTAGCCATCGAAATCTTTTAAGCGGCGATCCTCCCCCACTCTGTCCCCACTGCTCTCAGCTGTGGATGGTAAGACACCTTTTAATTGAGTGCCCCTATTTTAATCCGTTACGCGCCCGTCTACAGCTGTCGCCTGATATATCGTCAATTTTAGCAGATGATATGCGCTTGGCCTATCGCTTTCTAGAGTTCATTAGTGCCAGTGAAATGACGTCAGTCATTTGAAGCTTTTTTTGGGGACAACCAACCCCTTTCTGTAGTGGATTTTTAAGCCTTCCTTCTGCTTTTAGTTTCTCAAATTTTATGACTTTCGTTCCCATTGCTGCTGGTTTCCATTTTCGGTTTTTTACTGTTTCCTAAGTCACAGACCGGGCGCTAATGACCATAGCAGTTTTGCGCCCTAAAACAAAAAAAAAAAAAATAGCAGGCCTGCTGGCTGTGTTCTCATCTGTCATTGTTGAAGATGGATTTTGCAAATGAAACTAGGTAACACAACAAACTTGTCTATATTACTGTTGTTTATTTAATAACAACAGTTTATCAATGGTACATCGACAGTAATCAGTTTTCTAGATGTATCAGATATAATGCCACTAGTGGAAGTATTCCAAGCCAAGTTGAACCCACTGAATGTCCAAAGCTTTTACAATTCAACATAACACAATGCAATTATTTGTAATTCAGTGCTATCTGAAAGGCATTGTATAAAAATCCAATCATATCTCGATAAGATTTCAAATTTATGCAAAGATAGGCAACTTGCCTTTACTGTACAAATATTTAAAATTGTGCACTTCATAAAATGCAGAATAGTAATATCCTGTGACTACAATATCAGTAAGTCTCAGCTGGAACAGTCAATTCATCCAAATTGTCGGGATATGAAACTGAATGATCACATAAGGTCATTTATACGTAGAGCAGGCAGCATACTTTGGTTCATTGGCAGTATACTGGGAAAATGCAGTCAATCTATAAAAAAGATTGTCCCATAACATTTGTATGTCCTGTCTTCAAATATTTCTCAAGTATTAGGGTGGCACACCAAATAGGACTATACTAAATAGGATATTCAAGAACATTCAAGAAAGGATAGCACGGATGGTCACAGGTTAGTTTGACTACTGGGAGATCATAACAGAAATGCTGAAAAACCTGAAGAAACAATTCTGAGATCAAAAGTATCAACTTATTTTGAACAAAACCATCTTCAATGCCAACCAGTCATTGGTCATCGAAACAAACTTACATTTATTTCACATGACATCCTGAAAGCCATGGGATCAAGGCAATTACATGAAAATAGTATTTCCTGATTTTCAAAACACAACTGACTCAGTGCCACATCTATGTGTATTAAGTAACATATGATAATACAGGATTTCAAGTGGAAATTTGTGACTGAATGAGGAGGATTTCTTGATAAGGAGGACGCTGCACATTACCTGAGATGGTGTGTCCTTCACACATGGAGAAGTAAATTCTGGTATTCTAATGAGATTTTATTAGGACCACTGCTGATCTTATACATTAATGATCTGACAGGCAGTATGAATAGTGAAACTTCCTGGAAGATTATGAATAGTACCTTCAGATTTTTTTGGAGATGAAGACTTTATATATAATAAAGTACTGGCCAAAAAAAAGATGCATAAATACTCAGTTCATGATAATATTTCAAAGTGGTGTAGAACTTAACAACTTGCTATTTAAAATTGCCTTTCACAAAATGAAATAACATATTATCCCTTGACTGTAGTACCAGCAAATCACAAATGGACTCAGTCAATCCATCGAAATACCTGAGTGTAACAATTTGTGGGGATATGAAATGATCACTTTGACTCAGATATAGGTAAATTAGATGGCAGACTTTGTTTCACTGGCTGTTATCAGTCTACAAACGAGGTTTCTTACAAAATGCTTGTGCAACCAATCCTAGAGTATTCCTTACATTATGGGACCCATACCAAAAACACTAACAAATGATCTTGAATGTATACAAAGAAGTGCAGCATGAATGGTCACAGGTTTGTTTAAGTCATCCTTAAATGGCAGACACTTTGAAAATAGCAGTCATCATGCATAAGCCTACATACAAAGGTTCAAAACCCAGTAGCAATGAATATGCTGCAACATGCTATGTGACATTCCTGTACGATTCAGGAAGAAAAGATGCATAGAGGTATTTATACAATCATTCTTGATGCACTACACATGTAAATGTAATTTGAAAAAAAAAGACATAATGCATGGCACAATAGGAGGCAGTCCCATGTAGCACCCAATTAGCCTTATTGCGCTTCTTCCATTAAGACACTGCTCAATCTGATAAGTGTATTCAATTCATGAAGTGGTCACTAGAATGCAAATCATTGAGTTCTTCCTGCTGAGCAGTGTCATCAAGGGCAAGAGAGCAAATAAAAATATCAATGGTGTTGAATTATCCTGCAGTAGTGTGGAAGTGTTTTCCCTGTGCCATATTCAGTGAATGTAATACTTTGGATGTTATGAGGTTCTTAATACATAGACAGTATCAGAGACCTACAGGACATTATATGCATTTAACACCCCACAAGGAATGAACTAGCATGCAGTAAAGTCAGGTAGTTCTTCTTAAGCTAAGCCTTCATTGTTAGCTACAATCTGTTGTGACTCGCTGATCTTTCAAAGTGTCGCTGCGCAGTTACGCGTGTCCTCTACATGCGGCGCTGTCTGCCAGCCATGCAGCAGCCGCGCCACCTAAGCGACCAGCCAGCCAGCGGCCACTAGACTTGGACTCAGTGCTGATTTGACTGTTACCGTGTACACACGTCTTACCTTGTTTACCTGATCTGTGACTTACATGTATTGTGTTGTCTTTGTAATATATGTGTTCAACTTGACGTTATAACAATTGGCGACGAGGTAGTGAATTTTTCTTTTTCATTGTTGACCCATAGGTTTCCATGGCTACTTTAGAGCAACTATTGCAAGGTCTCATTGAACAGCAAACACTTCTCACATCGGCGATTCGTGATTTCATCGCGGCATCCAATGCGGGGCGTCTCTCGTCATTGTCTATATCTCCTTTTCTTCCTTACGATGAGGTGGCGGAAGACTGGTCTGATTACGAAAAAAGTCTTCGACAGCACTTCTTGGCATTTCATGTCGCGGATGAACAAACATGTAAGTCTCTGTTCCTTTCATTGATTTCACCTGAAATGTATCGGTTGTTGTCGCAATTGGCTCCTTTGAAAGATCCTGCATCTTTGTCCTTTGCTGAAATGTGCTCACTTCTGTCCATATATTTTAAAAAGCATACACGTGTGGTAGCCTCTCGTGTTGCCTTTTATCGTTGTCAAAAACAACCGAATCAATCCTATCGCGCTTGGGCTGCTCAACTTCACGGCCTCCGTCGAAAGTGTCAATTTGTTACTGACGTTCACAAAGAATCCTACGCCGATTCCATGGTACGGGATGCTATTATCCAGTCGGCGCTCGACAAAGAAGTTAGGCAACGTGCCCTTCAGTTGGCAAATCCGACTCTAGATGAAGTCCTATCCATCGCCAGTCTTTTGAAATTTCTTGCGCTGCTGGAGCGCAAATAGAGGCATGGGGTAACGTCAGGGAAATACAACCTCTGTGCGCTGTTGACCACATGTGCGGCGTGTCCCCGCCAGCCGACGTGGCCGCAGTACGCTCCCAAGCACAGCCTCGGCCTAACCGTAAACAAACCTCTAAGAACCTGCAGCAAAACCCCCGGAAACTTCCTTCATGTCCACAGTGTTTTACGAAACATTCACGGGAGGATTGTCCCCAATGTTGGGACGTGTGTCACAATTGCAAAAAGAAGGGTCATGTGTCATCCGTTTGCAAATCTGACCGCATACCTGATGTTCACGACCGTGACGCTGATTCTGCTTCTGTATTGTCTGTCAATGGTACCTCTCCCCTTTCAGGGAAGTTATTCCTCACTATCCAAATACTTGGTCGGGATGTTTGTATGCAGATGGATACTGGTTCTGCTGCCACTATCATCAATTCTCAGATGTATCTTCAGTTGGCTTCTCCAACCCTATCACCTGTCACTAGGCAACTACGGACGTACAATAAACAGAAGATTTCTCTCTTGGGACAATTTGATGCTGAGGTATCTTACAAATCTGTCGTCTGCACTGTTCCCATATTTGTGGTTGACCATAGTAACACAGAGAATCTTCTTGGTTTTGATGCCTTTCGCGTTTTTGGGTTCTCCATAGATAACTCTGTCAATATTGTCTCTGATGCTATTCCTTATGCTCACTTGGATTCCTTGTTGACGACATTTTCGTCCCTTTTTTTCTCCTGGGTTAGGCCGTGCAAACGACTTTGAAGCTCATATCACTCTCAAACCCACTGCTCGGCCTAAGTTTTTTCAGGCTTGGCCCATTCCTGTGGCCCTTCATGATCGGGTCAAACGGGAGCTGGATCGTCTCACTGCTTCAGGGGTTTTGCTTCCTGTCACTTCCAGTGAGTGGTCCTCTCCTGTCGTTGTTGTTGCTAAGCCCAACGGTGATACTCGCCTCTGTGGCTATTTCGAAGCCACTGTAAATGCTCAATGCCTCATCGACACTTACCCTATGCCCCAATGTGACGGAATTGTTCACTGAACTTGCTGGAGGCCAGTATTTTTCTAAACTTGACCTGTCAGAAGCTTATCATCAACTTCCTCATGATGCTGCTTCCCAGCAGTTCCTAGTCCTTAACATGCCTTTCGGCCTCTATCAATACCAACGATTGCCATTCAGGGTTGCCAGCACACCTGCTCTTTTTCAGCGAATCTTGGAACAATTATTGCTCCCTGTCCCTGAGTGTATAAATTACATGGACGACATTGTTGTCACTGGCTCCACCACTGAAGAACATCTTCAGAATCTCTGCACACTTTTTCATGTCTTACAGACTGCCGGTCTTAAGTGTAACCCTCAGAAATCAAAATTTTTTTCAGACATCTATTATGTACTTGGGGTTTCAACTCTCTTGGGATGGTATTCGTCCGCTTCAGCAAACTGTTGCTGTGATCGATGATCTTCCTCGCCCTACATCTGTTAAGGAACTGCAGGCCTTCTTGGGGAAAATAGCATACTATCATAGGTTCTTACCGTCTGCTGCTTCGGTGGCTCAGCCGTTGCATCACCTGTTGCATAAAAACGTGCATTTTCACTGGTCCGCGTCATGCAATGCGGCTTTCCAGATTTTGAAGACTATGCGGAAACAGGCTCAATGCCTGGCTACTTATTGACCTGGCCAACATCTTGTTCTTGCCACGGACGCCTCTCAATACGGAGTTGGTGCAGTCCTTTCGCACCGTTTTTCTGACGGTTCTGAACAACCTATTGCTTATGCCTCCAAAACACTCACGGATGCCCAATGGATTTCTCAAATTGAAAAAGAAGCTTTGGGCATTATTTATGCTCTTCATAAGTTTGGTATTTTTCTCTATGGATCCAAATTTCATCTTGTTATGGACCACAAACCACTTGTTTCCTTCCTTCATCCATCAACGTCACTTCCCGACAAGGCTGCTCACCGCCTCCAGCGTTGGGCTCTTTACTTGTCTCGTTTCAGTTATGAGATTCATTTCTGGCTGACGGCTCAACATGCGAATGCTGATGCACTGTCTCACCTTTCCATGGGTCCTGATCTGGCATTTGATAGGGACAAACTTTTGTGTTTCCACCTGGATGTTGCCGAGCAGCGAGTTGTGGACGGGTTCCCCATCACCGGGGACTGGCTGGCGGCTGCTACGGGTTCTGATCCTACCCTCCCGCAGGTTTTACACTGTATTCAGAAGGGTTGGCCAGATCGTCCATCAGCTAAGACTTCTGAGCCGCACAAAATCTCTGGCACGCCGTCATGTGTACTGGCCCGGCATTGACTCAGAAATCGCACACATGGTCGCTGCCTGCGGCCCTTGGGCGTCACAGGCCCTCGCCCCGAAGTCATCTTTGTCACCGTGGCCTTCACCTGAGAAGCCCTGGGAGCATATTCATGCTGACTTCGCAGGACCTTTTTTAGGTACTTACTGGCTTCCCGTTATTGAGGCCTACTCTAACTTTCCTTTTATTGTCCGTTACACGTCGCCTCCACCGCGGCAACCACCAATGCTCTAGCTCGCATTTTCTCTTTGGAAGGCCTTCCCTCTACTCTTGTTACTGATAATGGTCTGCAATTTGCCTCTTCCGATTTTGCAGATTTTTGTGCCCGTCACGGTGTCATGCATGTCACGGCCCCTCCGTTACATCCACAGTCAAACGGTGAGACTGAACAACCGGTCCGCACATTTAAGGCTCAGATGAGGAAACTCCTGACTTCTTCTGCTGCTGCTGATGCGCTTCTTCAATTTCTGGCTTCTTACTGTTTCACCCCGATGGGCGACCACAGCCCGGCTGAGCTATTACATGGCCGACAGCCCCGCATGCTACTTCATCTTCTGCAGCCTTCCCATCTCATGGCCGTGAATGCCTTCTCTTGGCCGGTTCACCGCCGGCGACCTTGGGTGGGTACGGTTATATGGCAGGCAGCCAAAATGGAGTCCTGGCCGCATCTTACGACACCGTGGCCGACGCCTGTATGAAATCCAGATGGATACGGCTGTTGCAGTGCGTCATTCGGACCAGCTTTGGCCTCGTGTGCCAGCAACACCTGTTCTGCACCTTCGGCTCTACCTGATGCTTGGGGTACGGGAATCTCTCATTACTCACAATGCAGTACTCTCACCATCATCTCAGTGCCAGCACAAGAACTGATGCCACCAGGAGACATGCCCATGCAGAATCCAGATGACCATCATCTGTCGGAGCAATTCTACTCGCCTCCTTCTCCTAAGGACACCGACACATCGCCCATGTCTCCTGTTATAACAACCGGACTTGCCGCAACTGGCAGATAGGGGCACAGGGCCCCAGCAGACCCGACCCCCACGTCTCCTGTCATCTCGACCCGTTATCATCAGGGACACTTCCGTCCGTACGGGAAGCCGCCTCCTCAAGACTTTACAGCCAGTCAAACAACACCTATGGACGTTAGCAATCTACAGGCCACCTCCATTAAGACCAGTGCAAAAAATTCAAAAGGGGGGAAAAGTGTTGTGACTCGCCGATGTTTCAAAGTGGTGCCGCGCAGTTATGCGTGTCCTCTACATGCGGCGCTGTCTGCCAGCCATGTAGCAGCTGCACCACCTAAGCGGCCAGCCAGCCAGCAGCTGCTAGACTTGGACTCAGTGCTGATTTGACTGTTACTGTGTACACATGTCTTACCTTGTTTACCTGATCTGTGACTTACATGTATTGTCGTCTTTGAAATATATGTGTTCAACTTAATGTTATAACACAATCTTCTGTTGAAAACCTGGTGTGATGCAGCTCTCACCTCCAGTCTTCATCTCGTCAAAACTGTTGCATCTTACATCTACCTGATTTAGCTCACTGTAGTCAAGCTTTGGTCTCCTGCAATTTTTGCCTTCATAATCAAAATGATTATTCCTTGATGCCTCAGGATTTGCCTCCTCAACAAATTCTTTCTTTTAGTCATGTTACATCATAGATTTTTTTTTTCTCCACAATTCACATCAGTAACTTTTAGCTAGTTATCTGATTTACAGATTTAATTTTCAGCATTCTTCTGCACAGCCACATTCAAAAGCTCTTATTCTTTTCTTGTCTATAGTGCTTATTGTCCACATTTCATTTCTGAACAAGGCTACACTCCAAACAAATACCGTCATAAAAGTCTCCCCGAGATTTAGATTTATACAAGCTCCAGTCAATAAATAACTGCGACAGTTGTATAAAAATTACAAAACTTCGACAAAGTTCGTGCTCCTTTATTATTTTTTGGTGGTGTCCTAAAACTATCATCAGATGAGGCTGGCTCTCCTGCCTGCAAATGGCATGTTGTGTATCAGTGAAACAAGATGGCGGTACCCTTGCAGGTTTGTACCAATGTAGGAGCAGCAAAGTGTCATTAGGGTCATGTTATCTGAAAGTTTGAAACCAATCAGAATTCACCACTGGATGGCAGTCCAATATGGTGAAACATGTTTAAGTCAAACACAAATGTATGAGTGGGCTGATAAGTTCATTAGGGCATAACAAGTTCTGAAGGTTTGTCGTGCCCAGGACACCCTGTCTGTGGAGTCACAGAGAACAATGTTGCGTGAGTTGTTACAGGTAAACAGAAATATGGTGAGTAACATTGCAGCAACGTTGAACATGTGTCAGATCAGTCCACCATATTGTTCATGATGTTCTGATGATCAAGACAGTATTTTCAAGGTGGGTTTCTAAACATTTTACCTCAGAAGTAAAAGAAAGGGGCATGGATGTTACAGGGAGACCTGGCTTTTGTTTGTTTGCCTTTCCCTCCACATTTCCCAGATCTGGAACTTTCAGGTTATCACATTTTTAACCCACTGAAAGAAGCTCTTAGTGGCTCAAGGTTCATTAATAGTGATGAAGTCAGGAAGCAATGCATAGCTGGTTATGCATGTACCTCCAAAAATTCTCTGCATGTGGAATTGAGAAGCTTGTGAAGTGCTGGCATAAGTGCATACAACTTGAGGGAGGTTCCATTGAAAAGTAAATAAGCATTGTATTCCATTGTCATAATAAATTCTTTAAAAAATTGCAGTTTTTTATTGAATGCCCCTTGTAAATTATTTCCCTTTTTAGGACTGTTTTTCATGCTAGTGTTAGTCTGCATTTAGTTTCCTCTCTGTTTTGCCATTGTCAGTTATCTTACTGCTCAAATAGCAAAACTCATGTGCTAATTTCATAGTCTGATTTCCTAATCCAATTCCCCAACATCACCTGATGTAATTTTACTATTGAACATGCGTACAAAGTTGACACTCGGCGCAGGGGTTGATGGGAGTGGCTGCAAAGGCATTTCCCATTTACAGCTGCTCCCATCAGTTAGCGCACTGAGTGTCAACTTTGTTTGCACGTTTAATACACTCTGTTTCCATTGTTTTAGATTTTTTTGACATTCATCTCATAAGTTCTTTTTACGGCAGTTTACATTCCGTTTAACTGATCTTACACATTCTTTGCTGTCCCTGACCGCATTACAGTGTCATCAGAAAACTTTTGAAGTTTTTATTTCTTCTTCCTGAACTTTTAATTCCCTTCCCAATTCCCCTTTGTTTTCCTTTACAGCTTGCTCAGAGTACAGGCCGAATAACATCACACAGCCTACAACCCTCTCCCATTCCTTCTCAACTACTGCTTCCATTTCGTGTCATTTGACTCCAATATCTGGTTTCTGTACAAGGTGTAGATAACATGTTGTCTCTGCTACCTCCAAGAATTTCAAAGAGTCTATTCCAGTTAACATTGTCAAAAACTTTCTCTGAATTTACAAATGCTGTAAATGTAGGTTTGCTTTTCTTCAGTCTGTTTTCTAAGGTAAGGCATAGGATGAATCAATACTGCCTCACATTGTGAACAGTCATATTGTGACACACACACACACACACACACACACACACACACACACACACACGGAGAGATCCAACGACCATATCGTGCAGCCCTTACTGAGATGACATTATGAAATATCTAATTAATATTATCCAAGCACAGTTTCAAACTGTGGACGAGATTATCAACAAATGACCACAGTCAAGGGCTGATTGCATGCATCATCATTGAGTTTGTAAATCTGATACACAAATTTCTCCCACAAAAGTAATTTTTCCCACAGTTCCAATGCCATAGAAAAAAGGAACATAGGATGAGAAGGTCTGGATAATTTTTATGTAAATGTAAATCAATTTATTAAAATAGTCCCCAGATGGCATGCTCATTAAAAAGAAAGAAAGAAGCTGTTGCACTGAAACTTGCTTCCTAGCTCACATCATGGTAGAACACCTTTTTTCCCATGTATCTGGACTGATGCCACTCTGGCTTAGCAAACATGAGGAAAAAAAAGTCCCCTCCAGCCACTCAGCAGTACAACAGCAGGAGAGGTCCCTCGTAAGACTGATGGTGTAAATTATGTTTTGTAAGGCAAGCACATCAAATAAGGAAATAAAACTGACAGAGACATGCTCATGAGTCCCAGTCTGAAGCAATATCTAGTTATGGTCAGCTGATTTTGGATGTTTGTGAAAGTTAGTGTGCAAGTCTGCCATAATCTCAGTTGTAACATGTGCTGAACTCATTACTTAGAAGTCAGACATGCCCAAGAAACTCACAATAGATATCCAGTCACATTTCATAAGGAGGCATGTGATATCCGCTGTTATAGTAACAACATGTGCTCACATCCCATTCTGCAAGCAGCCCACTACCAGCGTGGCAAGGCTTCTGTGGTAGGCAATGTGCACTCGCACCGGCACCCTCATACTCATCTCTTATCATTCTGATGCCTCATTAGCTTCTTACTTGTTTTCTGCAGATTGGTTCTCTCTCGATACACGTAGTAATTTTTCCTAAGGGCTGGAATGAAATCCTACCTTTATTTTCTTTGTGTGTTTTAATATATTGGTTTCCTGTGGATAACTTCATTGTGTTAATAGCAGTCCAAAATTGTGGATTCATGGGTTTCTCCACACTGAGAAAACTGCTTCAAATATTCCCATGTTCAAGATCAAAATAAGGATTTTGTAATAAATTGTAACATCTCACTTACTCGTCTGTATCCCTTGCCCTGGTCTCTACAAAAGATACAAGCCATTAGGCAAAGAACTGCTGTAGGTTGCAAGCTATAATGCTGTAGCTCAAGGAGACTTTGCAGATAAGCCCTAATTTACAGAAAAATTGCAGGAACAAGTGCCAGAGTTGCAGATAAGCTTGTGAAAATTGATAGGAATTGAGCATCCTATTTCCACATTAATTTAGAGTTGTTATGTGAGACGATCATATCCCACATTTTCCATTTATTAATCTCAACACATTTGCATACTTTTTAGAGCCTTGCCATATATGAGGATAGATTGGTGTACCAAGCTGTACCCTTTGAGTTTATTTTATGTTTGTACTCACATTCACCTCCCTCCTTTACATATGATCACAATATCATGGTCAAGCACCATGGAGTAGAAAGATAACAAGCATGGACCATACTTGAAGACATCAAAGATTACAAGGTCAAAATATAAAACACATGTACAAAAAATACATGTTTTACATAAGCTACAGTATAGTAGTAATTAATGTATGTATGTTTTACATTTTGACCTTGTAATCATTCATGTCAAGTGTGTTCCATGTCTGTTATCTTTGTACTACATTGTGCTTGACCTTGATACTGTGATGGTACGTGATTCTGTTGCTGATTATCCTGAGACAGTTTAATGTCGTCATTTGCGGTGATTAGTGCCTACACTTCACACAGTTACTGTGTTCAAAATTGTTCTGCTTGACTTTAATTGTGCTCCTTGAATTTCAATAAATGTATAATATGCAATGTTAACAAACAAAGGTTTTATAATTGCATATTTGATGTAGAAATCTTCTTATGAATGTTCTTATCACAACTGGGTCACTGCACTTACTGCAGTTTTTGTTTTGTTTCCGTACAGTACTATGTGCATGGTTCTGGACTGAAACCAGTCAGTAAATAAATTGAATTAAAGTTAGCTTATGTTATACATTTCCTACAGCACATATATTGGACAAAGGTGTTTTAGCACAAAAGCTGTCAGATCATGTTTCCATGCAGTATAAGGGCAGTATAAGGAAAAAGAATAAAATGAAATATCACTGATACAATATCTTCCACACTAATGTGAAACATACATGGGTTTATGACTCACATGGAGTAAGTGAGGCTCTTTGCTCTATACCTTGACTCCAAGGGACTCATTTGAAATTGACTTATGCCTGCCTACAAAGGGACTGTCAATCATACACATCATATGCTGAAATGGTTGTTGGAAGCAGATGTAGGGATCCTGTATAGACTGAGTTGCTAGTGAATGTGGGTGGCTGTTATCTCTTCCATTATGTTATGAAATGTCTGCTGTGTACTTGTGTCAAATGATTGATTGTTTTAAGTGCTTGTGAGTAGTGCTATTATGGAATAGAGTGAAACAAGGTGCCAGCATATAATTCTTCTTCAAACGAAATGTTCACTCGCTGTAAACCATTACTATGTGGGAACTATAACATGGGACATGAAATACCCAGTTCTGATCAGTAGCAGTTGGCAACAGACAGGAGACCTCATGCTGTAGCAATTCACAGATGTTTGTTACCAACCATGCAGTGTACTGTTAGCTGGTGTTTATTGCATTGTCATCTGCTTTGTCAATGAGCTATTCTGTTGCTTTCTGTGTTTTGTTGCAATATTTTCATTGTGATTTTTTCGAAAATGAGTGATGATGTTGACTCATTATGAGAGTTGTCTTCTACTCCAGTTTGGAAAAGGCTGCCAGTTATCAGGTACTCGTGTAAGCTCAAAGCACAAGTTTGTGTTACCTGTCACTTACAGTACACGGAGGAGCAGCTTCTTACCACCACCCCACCCCTCCTCTCCCCGCGGCAAATCCTACCTGCTCTCCCTACTCACCTCTAGAGATGCATAGTTACAGTTCGTCAGTAATACAGAGAAGTTGATATATAGAAAAGCTGACTGTTTACCTTTATTTTAGTCAAACTGGACTACATACATGGCCATCTTCAACAGTCATGTAATTTATTATTTTGTCTTCATAGAATTTCTGCAGATATTTTTGAAGATTTTACTTTAACTTTTAGCTGGTTTTCAGCATGTCCTCATATACGAGGTGCATTAAAGTTCTAAGGCCTCCGATTTTTTTTTCTCCGGACTGGAAAGAGATAGAAACATGCACATTGTTTTGAAATGAGGCCACGTTCATTGTCAATATGTCCCAGATATGGCAGCACCATACGGCAGGTGGAATTTTACCGCCAGCGGCGAGAATGAGAACTGTTTTAAATACTTAAAATGGCGACGTTAACCTTACTTGAACAGCGTGCAATCATTCGTTTTCTGAATTTGCGTGGTGTGAAACCAACTGAAATTCATCGACAGTTGAAGGAGACATGTGGTTATGGAGTTAAAGATGTGTCGAAAGTGCATTCGTGGGTGCGACAGTTTAATGAAGGCAGAACATCGTGTGACAACAAACCGAAACAACCTCGGGCTCGCACAAGCCAGTCTGACGACATGATCGAGAAAGTGGAGAGAATTGTTTTGGGGGATCGCTGAATGACTGTTGAACAGATCGCCTCCCGAGCTGGCATTTCTGTGGGTTCTGTGCACACAATCCTGCACGAATGGAACTTTCTTTTTGTCGGTTGTGACAATGGATGAGACGTGGAAGCCATGTTTCAATCTAGAAACAAAGCGCCAGTCAGCTCAATGGAAGCACACAGATTCACCGCCACCAAAAAAATTTCGGGTAACCATCAGTGCTGAAAAAATGATGGTGTCCTGTTCTGGGACAACGAGGGCGTAATCCTTACCCATTGCATTCCAAAGGGCACTATGGTAACAGGTGCATCCTACAAAAATGTTTTGAAGAACAAATTCCTTCCTGCACTGCAACAAAAATGTCCGGGAAGGGCTGCGCGTGTGCTGTTTCACCAAGACAATGCACCCGCACATCGAGCTAACGTTACCCAATAGTTTCTTCGTGATAACAACCTCGAAGTGATTCCTCATGCTCTTTACTCACCTGACCTGGCTCCTAGTGACTTTTGGCTTTTTCCAACAATGAAAGACACTCTCCGTGGCCGCACATTCACCAGCCGTGCCGCTATTGCCTCAGCGATTTTCCAGTGGTCAAAACAGACTCCTAAAGAAGCCTTCGCTGCTGCCATGGAATCATGGTGTCAGCGTTGTGAAAAATATGTACGTCTGCAGGGCGATTACGTCGAGAAGTAATGCTAGTTTCATCGATTTCGGGTGAGTAGTTAATTAGAAAAAAAATCGGAGGCCTTAGAACTTGAATACACCTCGTATTTACACTGCCTGGCAAAAAAAGTGAAGCACCTAGAAATGGAAGAGTCTCACAAAATCATCGTATCCTCTTCTGAGACAAGCTGCCCCCCTCCCCGCAATTACTGCATCTGGTTCTGGATGTCCTGTGCACTGACCCTGGCCTACAGATGACATCTGAGCTTGTCCCACCCATATTCTATATGGGGATCTTGCTGGCCACAGGAATACCTCAGTGTCACGCAGACAGTTCATAGTGACATATGGAGTCTGCAGATGAGCGTTTTCCTATTGGAAAACAGCACCACAATATTGTCACTTGGAAGGTAACATGTGAGACCACAGGATGTCCATGACATTGTTACGCCATCAGAGTTCTGTCAATCACTACCAGCTGTGATATGAAGTATACCCAATGGCTCCTCACACCAAACACCAAAAGTAACACTGCTGTGCCTCTCAAAAACACTGGAAGAATGGGATCTCTTCTTAGGTCATTGCCATACTTCCTGACGATCATCATCTGGGGTAGTGCAGAACTGATATTCCTCACTGAACACAATGTGATGTCATTTATTAGCAATGTCACTGAATACTGCACGGAGTCCTTTACTTGTTATTGGATAGCAGGGATTTGTAGTATTACAGTGTGCTTGCTGCACAATACGGTGATCATACCTTGTGGTGGGCAGGCAGGGTCAACTGGAACCTTGACAACGAGTATGCTTGCCCTCACATTCCCATGCAATCCAACATCAAGCCAGTGTCACATCTGAATTCCCCACAGATCTGGGTACTGCACAATTCAATTGGACAGCCAAATGGAGACCCACTATTAAGTCGCTTTCCAACTCTGCCAAGTGTCGAGAATGTTTTACCACATCAGTATGCAGCATCTACATGTCCTTCCCAGTAATCACTCAACATATGACACTGTTTGCATCAGTTATATACCCTACCCATCCTGGTAACAACACTAATTCACTCTGGTGGCCATTCCGCCCATCACAGAGAATTGAAACAGTAATCATTTACATACAGGCCAAGGACATTGGTACAAAGTCTCTTCCCCTCCCCTCTAGCACCAAGATGAACCAGTTACCTTTAGATCAAGTAGCACCATTCAAATGTCCATTAGCGACCTTTACTACAAAGTTAGATAGTGTTTACAGCCCCAGCAAAAACAAAAAGACCTCAGTAGGGAGTGAACTACAAGCGCTATAGGCATATTTCACTAGGACTAATATCATTCTTAACATATCCTCTCCAACACAATATTGCAATCAGTTACTGTTACCATTCAGGGTGTGCCACACATGCATGATGTTTGCACTTTTACCTGACACTGCATGAAGTTCTCTCAAACTCGCTCAGTGTGCTCCCCAGTCCTTTATGGGGATGTCAAGGCACCAAATGTGCTATGGAGCTCCATCACAACATGCCTTCAGTGTCAAACTGTTGAGGGATTCATACAGCTGAAAGAAATATTGTCTGCATCATGTGACATACCACGATGTAATGAAAATACAATTTGCAGTAGCCCTCAGTTGAATTCCAAAGGAAATCCCCTTGATCATCTTAATTATCTTAGAAGAAACACTACAATTTCTTGACTTTTTGAAGGAAGTTACTCAAACGTGGGAAGAACAACAAATTCCGTAGCATTGTTGTCACAGCCAGCATAGGACAGTCAGCCTAGAACACAGGCAATTGCTTCATGGCTTTCAGTGTGAGTTCAAGAGACACTATTCCACTATTGTCAACTTGACCCTGCTGGAGGCAACAACACAACATGCTTAGCTGAGCAGATATCATGTAACAGGTACTCTCTACAATACTATATGGAGATAAAAAACCATTAGTTATACGTTTGGGTTACTAGAGATGTCTTCCGCTTTCAGGATCATTTCTCTAGTTGACAACTTTATATTGGACTGTTCCATACAAGATAACTGTATCCCTCATTTTAAGTGTGATCTTTCCTGTAGATATAAGTGGGATAATGTTCACAGTAAAGAGCCCTATTCAGTCCTCATTCACGAACATGCCCAAGCAACCACAAAGCAGTTGTAATTGACAATTAAAATGTTCGAAGTGTGTGCACAAAATATCAGTCCTAAATTTTCTGCCGCTAAATGTGTGTGTTGTTCTAAACCGTTCACAACTTTAATGTTTGTTATCGTCCAAAAATTCGAAGGAGGGACACCATTTTAAATTTTAAAGAATTGTTTCTGGGCTTCAATTTCAATAATAAGTTTTCATGATTACCGCAACTGAAGGATCTGTAAGCATAGTCCCTCAAATTGTTCAGCATTTTGAAATGTATTGGGTAGAAGACATGAGAAGCTGACCAAACGTATTTTCTCCATTTTTACGAAGTATCTAAGCAGTTCCAGCTTCACTGCACTGTGTGTGTGTTCCTTCACCATAACATCCCAAAATTCCCTAATACAGTCCATCATAAGGATATTAGGCTGGTCACAGGAGCATCCGGACCTGGCCTCATTACATTAGGTGGATACTCCCAACTGTGAATCCGGCCCTTAAACTTTGTGTATCACTGCCACACAATGAAAAGTCAAAGTTAGAATATTAACAATGTTACAAAAAGGATAAATTAAACAATTTAACTGGATAGATAAAAAATCTATTCACCAGGTGGTGGCAGAACACACACTTCAAAGACACTTGTAACTTGCAAACTTTCAGAGCCAGTGCCTCCTTCTTCAGGCAGAACGGTTGAAGGGGAAGCAAGAGGGGTGAAGGAAAAGTACTGGAGAGGCCTAGGAAAAGCGGTAGATTTCAGGAAAGTCACCCACAACTGCAGGTCAGGGGAGACTTACCGCATGGGATGAGGAGGAAAGACTGATTGTAGGGGACTGTGTCGAATGCAATTTGAAAACCTCAGAGAAAGGACAGGGTAATATGCAGAGAGAGATTACTACTTAAACATCATGCATGAGTTAATAAGAGTGAAAAGCTTAGTGCACTGTACGTAACAGAGGTGTGAGGGAGCGGTGAAAAATAAGATGGGTAAGACAGTGAAAGATGTAGGAAACTAAAACGGAGTGAAGCAAAGAGTGGCTACTGTCAAGAAATGCTGAGACACAAGAAATTACTAGGTCTACAACTTTGCTTCCACCGTTTTGCAGTAGACAGCATTAGTGGAAAGTAATGGTGCAAGTCGTAGGTTGTAAGTGTCATACAGTAAGCTTAGGCATTTGAGAACATAAATGCCATCAAAATATTAATCTATTTTTGATTGCATTTTAAAGTTATTCTCGGCTGAATATGTCAACTTACGAGCCCAATTCTCGTCATCTGTGGAAGGTTTTAATTTTATGCTTTGATATGAAGAAATCTGCAGCTGAGGCTCATAAAAAGCTGGGTAAGACCTATGATGATACGCCTGTTAGTGACAGAACTCTGCAGAAAATGGTTTCCATGCTTCAAGAACGGTGATTTAGACGATGAAAACTGGCACGATTGTAAGGGAGAGAAAGCTTTCGATGCTACTGCAACTAAAGGGAACAATCACAGGAGATCTTTATCAAAAGCAATTGATATGTTTGAGCCGATCGCTGAAAGACAAATGGCCACAGCACAGCGATAGATACAAAAAAGGTAAGTTTGCAGTATGACAGTGCTTGACCCCATGTCGTGAAACCCGCCAAAACACACTTCAAAACATTGAAATGGGAAGTCCTACCCCACCTGCCGTATTCTCCAGACATCGTTCCCTTTGACTACCAACTTTTTAGTTCAATAGCACATAACCTGGCTGCCCAGCACTTCCTGTCATATGAACAATTGCAAAATTGGATCGCTGCATGGATCTTCTCGAAAGACGCCCAATTCTTCCGCCGTGGGATTCGTATGCGGCCCGAAAGATGGGAGAAAGTAGTGGCCAGCTACATGTTGTAGTGCTCGTTCCCACCTGCGGTGTTCAGAGTTACTGGTCTTTGGGGGAAGAATCCAGATGGCACGTGTGGTGAAACGGTTGTCGAGGTTATGACTCATGTGGAGCATGCTCTGCAACAGGATATTGTAAGTTGCCAGTATACACCATCTGCCTACACCCATTCATCCTAATTGACGATTTGGTGGCAGTCATGTCAATGTAGAAGGCCGAACAGTGTTTA
Source organism: Schistocerca cancellata (assembly GCF_023864275.1). Lineage (NCBI taxonomy): Eukaryota > Metazoa > Arthropoda > Insecta > Orthoptera > Acrididae > Schistocerca > Schistocerca cancellata. The sequence goes on along the minus strand of NC_064627.1, from coordinate 357,876,806 downwards.
CATAACAGCTGGTATATGACCCGTGTCATTTCACAGGTTACTCTCCCTTTGACAGTATATGTTTTGCCAGTTAACAGGGCAGCTACAGATGGTGGTACGAGGGTGCATAGGGCAAGTCTTGCAGCGGGGACAGTCATAGGGGTAGGAGCCATAGGGTACAGAGATGGGTGCAGAAGGAGCACGCAGTTTGACAAGAAAATTGTGGAGACTGGGAGGGCATCAGAAAACTATTTTATGTGTGGTGGGCAGAATTTCAGACAGAATAGATCTCATTCAGGGCATCATTTTAGGAAGCCATGGCCCTGTCAAAGTAGCTGATCAACACATTCCACACCAGAATAATACTGAGTCACAAGTGATGTGTTCCAAAGTTGTTTATTGGAGGGATCAGCAGTACCAAGATTGGATGTGATAGCCCAGGAATTTTTTAGCTAGGTTGTTGGGGTAATTATGTGCAGTGAAGGCTGAGGTGAGAATAGTGTTGTATTGCTGCAAAGAGTCTGCATCTGAACAAACACGTTTACCTCTGATGCCAAGGCCATATAGGAGGGAATGTTTGACATTGAAAGGATGGCAATTGTCAAAATGTAAGTGCTGGATGTGTGTAGCTGGCCTTCGATGAGGACGAGATCGACATCAAGGCAAGTGGCATGGGATGCAGAAAAGGACCATGTGAAATTTAACTGGGAGAAGATATTCAGAAATTCCATATATTTTTGTAGGTCAGCCTAACCATGAGTCTTTACGTTAAAGATGTCATCAATGTATCTAAACCAAACCAGGAGCTGAAGATTTATTGATCCCATGAAAGCATCCTCCAAAGCAACCCATGAAAAGGTTGGCATAGGAAGGAGACATGCCAGCTCCCATGGCCGTACCACTGATCTGTTTGTATGTCTGCCCTCAAAGGTGAAGTAGTTGTTGGTAAGTATAAAGTTGATTAAGATGAGTAGGAAGGATTTCATAGGTTTGGAATCAGCTGGGCACTGACTGAGGAAACATTCAGCAGCAGGCAGACCAAGTACATGGGGGATGTTGGTATAGAGGGAGGTGGCATCAATGGTGACAAGCAAGATGTGTGGTGGCAGTGGGACGGGCACGGATTTCTTCAGATGATCAAGGAAATGGTTAGTAGGTTTGATGTAGGAGGAGAGTCTTTGTACTATGGGTTTTAGGTGTTGAGCAATGAAGGCAGATATACATTCAGTGGATGCTTTGAAGCCAGCAACTATAGGATGGCCAGGATGATTGGGTTTGTGGATCTTAGGAAGGAGATGAGGTGGGGGTGCGTGGTTTGAGTGGGGTAAGAAGTAGAGTGCTGCAACGCTCAGTGTTTGACTGGTCACGGCTCGCCTGTTGACGGGGGGACCGAGCTGCTCGTGTCCGGCCCCACACGACTCGGCTCGGTCACGTACTCGCCCCATGTCTGATGTCCGGATTCCGGACGGATAACCGAGCATGACCGGTCACCGCTGATGTCTCACCTCGCCTTGCCCCGGCTCGCTGCACTGTACTTTACTGTACAAATCCAACGCATATATATATATATATATATATATATATATATATATATATATATATATGATATGGTTATAATAGAAGGAAACATTCCACGAAGGAAAAATATACTTAAAAACAAAGATGATGTGACTTACCAAATGAAAGTGCTGGCAGGTCGACAGACACACAAACGAACACAAACATACACACAAAATTCAAGCTTTCGCAACAAACTGTTGCCTCATCAGGAAAGAGGGAAGGAGAGGGAAAGACGAAAGGATGTGGGTTTTAAGGGAGAGGGTAAGGAGTCATTCCAGTCCCGGGAGCGGAAAGACTTACCTTAGGGGGAAAAAAGGACGGGTATACACTCGCGCACACACACATATCCATCCACACATGTCTGTATATGTGTGGATGGATATGTGTGTGTGCGCGAGTGTATACCCGTCCTTTTTTCCCCCTAAGGTAAGTCTTTCCGCTCCCGGGACTGGAATGACTCCTTACCCTCTCCCTTAAAACCCACATCCTTTCGTCTTTCCCTCTCCTTCCCTCTTTCCTGATGAGGCAACAGTTTGTTGCGAAAGCTTGAATTTTGTGTGTATGTTTGTGTTCGTTTGTGTGTCTGTCGACCTGCCAGCACTTTCATTTGGTAAGTCACATCATCTTTGTTTTTAAGTATATATATATATATATATATATATCAGTTATAATAGAAGGAAACATTCCACGAGGGAAAAATATACCTAAAAACAAAGATGATGTGACTTACCAAATGAAAGTGCTGGCAGGTCGACAGACACACATACAAACACAAACATACACACAAAATTCAAGCTTTCGCAACAAACTGTTGCCTCATCAGGAAAGAGGGAAGGAGAGGGAAAGACGAAAGGATGTGGGTTTTAAGGGAGAGGGTAAGGAGTCATTCCAGTCCCGGGAGCGGAAAGACTTGCCTCAGGGGGAAAAAAGGACGGGTATACACTCGCACACACACACATATCCATCCACACATATACAGAGAGAGCTCTGTGTCTGTATATGTGTGGATGGATATGTGTGTGTGTGCGAGTGTATACCCATCCTTTTTTCCCCCTGAGGCAAGTCTTTCCGCTCCCGGGACTGGAATGACTCCTTACCCTCTCCCTTAAAACCCACATCCTTTCGTCTTTCCCTCTCCTTCCCTCTTTCCTGATGAGGGAACAGTTTGTTGCGAAAGCTTGAATTTTGTGTGTATGTTTGTGTTTGTATGTGTGTCTGTCGACCTGCCAGCACTTTCATTTGGTAAGTCACATCATCTTTGTTTTTAGGTATATATATATATATATATATATATCTTAATACAAAAGTAACATTTCCAAGAACGGGTACGTGACACAGCTAAATTCATAAAGCACCTGGAAAGTAAAATGATACTTCAATACAATCGCGGATAGAAGACGAGTCTCATTTCCAAACAAAAGAGATTTTTCCTTTCATTTATAGGAAACATTAAATAAGTGCTTTCCCTGTAATCTAGAAGACAACCATCTTCATAAAGAAAGCATACAAAGAACATTAAACATTTACAACGTAACTTGTCATACGTTTCAATTGTTTGCAACATAAACAAAATTATAGTTATTGTTGATCAGCAGGAAATCACTAACGCGTTCCGGATTTAATTGGCTGCGGCAATTTGTTAGTAACATGCCGGCTTTACTAAAGCACCTTTCACTAGGTGCGCTTGTTGCTGGGATACATAAAATACGTCTTGCAACTGCAGCCAAACCTGGCAGATCTGTTTCATGTCTGCTCCATCACTTTAAGGTGTCATCATCATCTCCGGGTTGCATTAAAATGTACAGATCTACTTCATCTGCTGCGTATGATCTGTTGTTCCTCCATTCCTTGAAACGAGCTCTCTTTCTGCGTGGTGATGACACAGTACTTGAAGGATCTATGATAATAAACAAAAGAGACAAGTAATACAGAACTGATACGAAAATCATCGAAACATTCCCGTAAGAGACCGATGACCTCACTGTTTGGTCTCTCCCCCCAAACAACCCGACCCCCGTTCCCATAAAAACGAGATGTTTTACGTTAATGAAATATTATACGAGTCACAACATTCCCGTTTCTCTATAATACACTTTCCACTAACTATGCAAAAACGATTATGTTAATGATTGAATGTTGTACCTGCGTACGTAGCACACATTTGTCGCACATTGTTAAGAATTTCCTGCTTTTCACTTATTTCAAGCATATTAAAATAACTGAAGGACGGCCAAAGAAACGATATTTGTGAGGTTTCTTGCAACTGTTTTTCTTTAAATGAGTGGTTCCTGACTGGAAAAACAATAAAGTGGAGCAGTTTATGCACGATACGTACGCAGTAGACGCAATGTTTTCATCTACAACCAACAGAAATGAACTCCATACTTGGCTTTTTAGACCTTCCCGTTTCTTTAATGTGTAAACATTGGTTTCAATCTTACGTCTTACTACACTGGCTTCCTCGCGCTGCATGATTACAGAGAGAGAGACACCACAAATAAGAAGCCTGTACTGGCTGCAGTCTCACACGGATAATGACACGTGTAATGTGCTTGAAGTTGTGTGCTACGTATTCGGTCACGGCTTCTATGCTCGGTCACTAGAACTAGTGCGGGTAGCCTATCCAGTTAGGGTGTGCTCGCCCCACCTCGTATTTTGTGCTCGCTTACTCGGTCATGCAGGACTCTAGTAAGAAGTTCTATAGATTGAGATGTTAGTCCTTGTGAGGGTCCTGAGGTTCAAAGGGAACACTGCAGGGGTGGATGGATTTTACGTAAACGAACAAAATCTGTCTTGATAGACTACAGCTGTCACCCTTCCTGTTCATTTTTGATTATTGAGTATGGTAAAATGAAGTAAATGCTTACACTGAATGTTCACCTGTCATCATTATTTTAATTTACAGCTGAAGATCTTATTATTTATTTTTCTTTTTTCATATCACATTTTATCACATGTTCCTTGGTCGTACGCCAAGGATACAGAGGTCTATATAAATCAAGATTAAAATTTCATTTAGAGGACTAATTACTTAGATACATATTAGCCCACCTTCTTAGCAATAAACAGAATAAGGTGATACAATGGATATTTCGAAGGAACAGCGTTTGAATTTCAGTTTAGCTGTCCAGATATACGTTTTCTGAAGTTCCTCTAAACAGGCTGGCAACGATGTGTAGGGATCTTTCGTTTGTAAATTAACACAGCCAATTTCCTTCCCAAACTATGTCCTACCCAAGCAAGTTTAAACAAAATACACCACACATAAAAGAGTGTAAGCCACGCAGATAATAGTGAGGGGAGTTAAAAATAAAATAAAACCCATGTTCACAGTACTGTCACGAAAGACGTGCCACTGTTGCCTTGAAGAAAACTGGTGCTGGCAGTGAGGATGTTTACATACCAAATACATAATTTTTCAACAAACTTCAGTTCACCTGTGGCATGAAATCTTTGAATAACTTATAAGAAGTACTAATTCCTTTTCTCGTTAAAGTGTTGTTCTTTCCTAATTTCTGTTTCAAAAGTTCTAGTACAAATCGATAATTATCACTCCTCCCCAATTTCGAAATGAGTATTCATACTCTAAAATAAGTTATTTTCAAATAAAGGACAGGCTCCCCCTCTCCCCCTGGCTGCTCGTCCTTCACCTCAGCCGTACTGACCATTTTCTTTCTTTTGTGTTGTTCACTTTCACAGCACACAACACAGTGGCCACAGAAAAAGCAAGAATAGCAGACTTCCTTGTAGCACTCAGTAAAAATGTTTTGTGGTGGCCACTGCCAACACTGGTGATATAAAAGTACAGTTGCCATTACAAAGTGAATGTTGCACTGTGCTGTGCCAAAGCAATAACTGTGTATTAACAACAATTGAAGAAAGTGCAGCTTTTTCTCTCTTCTCACTTGTCTGAGTGTTGGGTTACAGTGGGCAGAGCTTGGTTCCTCTGCCTCCTGAACCACACTAAGAACTCAGTCAGAAGGTCATTAAACAGTACAGGGTATCCTAAATCCTCACTTTATACACACAGCAGAGGATACCAAATTAAATATTCTGAAATGTGGAACCAATGGTCAGAAATTAATATTTCAGGTATTATAACACAGTGGATGAGTACTTGGTATGAGGCAGGTCTTTGTTAACAGTTTGTTTTGTAACATGTGCCTATCTCATCAACATTGGTGGCATCACCTTGAAAAACAAAACACAAGAAACTGATGTGTCCATGGCATGGTTTAAAACTGTTTGCAGTTTCACACTTGTTTTCAGATGTGGAGTGCTACTTGCAAAAGGCTCTTGCAAAGATGCACTTGACATATGGTGCCACAGGATGCAGTCCCTGGAAAGCCAAATGAATATACAGAGAAAAATTTTGCAACATCCATATTCCTAACTGGAAGAAATTTACCACCATAGACAGAAATATTAAAAATTGGGTCACTCAAATCACAAACTTACCCAAGGTTCTCTACAAAGAATTTTGTGATGATGGATCATGTGACAGAAGATTTCATCAGTAAGCATCTGACATTGTAACTGTGAAATGCACACTTTGTAGAACTTGGTGTGGAGGGTGTATGTACAGAAGGAATTACTCCCGTATCATAAACAACATGTGCAAGCAATGGGGTCAAATGATTTTGAACCCAGCATTCATTTCTGAGAATAGATGTTATCTTTTGTTTACATTGAGACAGACAATCAGTATTTTGAGAAGTTTCTGTGGCAGCAAGTTGCAGATATGTTCCCAAATGGCGAAAAACTAGTCTGTCAGTTGGAAAATCCATAGCTGAAGTTTTGGGATTCACCTATACTGATATTCACCCAAAAACTTAGGAAAAGACTGCAAATCCATGTTATGTCTCATTGCTAATTTACAACAAAATTATTATTAATTTTCTCTATGCAATAACAATAAAGCTTCTCTCACTGGAATAATGTAGTTGTTCTCATATGTTTGCAATTATGATAGTCAAAATATTCAAATAGTCCATCTCATCCACTTCATTCTCTACATCCGAGTTCTATTCACAAACTTCGACAAATGCTACAGCAAATAACATGCTGGGTATAAGAAGAGAAAACTGGAATAAAATTATTTTTCGAATGGTGGGCAATCATATCAAGTCTAAAAAACATGATCAGTTATACACAAAATGTAGTGCACTAAAAGAAAACTCTGTGCTGAGAAATAAAGTAAAAAAAAATATTTTTCCACTTTAAAGCTATTGATTTCTTAATCATTTATTTAATCTTGCAATTGACACATAACAGCAATGGTTTATTATTTTATTTCAATATACAGCAGTGCAACATTTACATTATACATTGTGAAATCACATAAGCATTAACATGAATGTTTCAATATGCTTAATATGCATAAAAACTACATACAGCAAAATAAACAAATGGAACATTTGATGGTTTAGTTTCATTGAAAACAAAAATTAAAAAATTATACCTGAAAATAGCTACATTTTAAATGATAATTTATTATGTTTATGCAAAATAGATTGTAGTCTTTAAGAAAGAACATGTCTAGAATTAAACACCTTATATCTGCATAAGACATCACAAGACCAAATATGAATATCTGAGATGTGTCCAAAAAAAAGACAACTTTTTGAAATAGAGCATCAACTGGCACAGGGAGCATGCTCTGGCTACTGAGTACACCTAGTGGCAGAGTTTAGAAAACAAACTGTCAATAACATAATTTTGATGTGACCATTAGTTGCTTTGCCAAGCTATGTTTGGTGAAGTGAACACATGTACATGCTGTTTGTCAGATTAGTGACAAAGTGACATTAAAAAAGCTTGAAGAAGATTGTGTGTGTGTGTGTGTGTGTGTGTGTGTGTGTGTGTGTGTGTGTGTGTGTGAGGTTTAACTGTTCAGAAGCTGCTGACAAAGTGGGCACCAGTGAAGGATCAAACCATAATTTTGTGTGACAAACTTCTAATCCATTGTGGCAATGCAAAATTTGTGCCACATTTATTGACTGATGGTCAGACGTGCATGTTGAAATTGCTTGCCACTGCAGAGACAATGAAAACTTCCTTAAGAACACCATAACAGGAGATGAGATGTGGGTTCATGGCTGTGTTTATGGTGCAGTTGTTAGAGTGGGTGGGCACAGGATCTCTTCCCAGGGGAAAAAGAGTTGGTCAAAGATCAAGGTGGTGATAGTTTTTTTGACCATAAAGGCATTGTCTGTCAGGAATTTGCACCACCTGGTAAAACTTTGAAGTTATCAGGGAATTTTTGCATGTTTCAGGAATTTTGTGGCAGGACGAGACCTGAACTGTATAATAACTGAACATGGATGTTGTATCGTGACAATGTGCCAGCTCGTGCATTGCTCCATGTCTGCAGCCATCTGGCAAAATGTGAAGACTCACAATGTGCTGCAGCCACCCTCCTCCAGACCTAGCTTCCCAAATTTAAAACCAGCTTGAAAGGCCGTTGTTTCCAAACCATAGAGATCAGGACAATGTGATGAGAACTGTGCACCATCCCAGAAAATGCATTCCACATGGATTTCCAAAAATGGAAGAAATATTGGAAAGGGTGGAGAGTACTACTTTATGCGGAACAGTGCTTAAAATGAAGTATCATGAGCAATAAAGACATTATAATAACATTCTGGTCTTTTTTAGAACATCTCCTACAAATAAAATTTCCAAACACCAATCTACAAAAATCTATTATTCTAATCCCAGAGTTGTGAGAGTAGTTTCAAACTGAACAAAAAATGCACCCACTTTAAATCAAAAAACTGACTAACAAAAATCAATTACTCCAATAGGCAACAGTAGTAATAATCTGACTAACACATATTACAGTCGGCTGAAAGAGCACCAAACCAAGATACATAAAATACAATAAAGCTATTTAATTTGTAAAACACATACATAGCTTGAAAACTCTATTTTTAGTTCTGTTCCAGCAGTTCACAAAAACTGATCACTCCACTCTGAGAGACAACGGTAACAATCATTAGCCTGTTTCTGATTTGCACCAGCTGTTGTCTTCATCCAACCAACAAAATTCTCCTTATTCCTCCCAAGAACCAAGTACTGCCCCAATACAGAATTTGCCTAGAAAATAAAAATTAATCACAATTTCTAAAATGTATGTATTATTTGTATTTGGTACACCATTATTTTATCAATATACAATTCAAAAATCTTATACCATTCTTTTACCAACTGTTTGGCTGAGGAAATGCATTACAGGTGGATATGCAAATAAAATGATTATTTTAATGGAAATAAAATACCATAGTGGAGAATACCAGGGCAGCACAGCTTGTGCTCTTAATAGAAATGATTTGATTTGATTTATTTCGTGTTCCATAGGTCCAACTGTGTTGGATACACAAGGACGTGGAACTAGTCAGTTTTTTACAAATGCACTCTGATATGATAATCTTATAGCATATACAGAAATTTGAGTACATAATTATATAAAAATTTATACACTAAATTCTTTGGGCAGCAATACAGAAAAAGAAAATACATATTTTCTTAGAATCATTAAAACACTACAGAAAACATACAGAGCACACACAGATACACAGCTCAGGTTAAATAAAATTCTTAGTGGCATTATGTCAACTTGTATTATATAATATTAAAATATTACAATTTATTTAGTTAAAGATTCATCTAGACTGTAAAAAGCTTTTTCTAGCAGAAATATTTTTAGTGCTTTCTTAAACTCACTCTTGTTATGAATCTGTCTTTATTTCGGGAGGAAGAGCATTGAAGAGTTTTGCTCCAGTGTAGTGGACACCCTTTTGTGCCAAGCTCAAATTTCTGAGTTCACTGTGTATGTCATTCTTCCTCCGTGTGTTATGCTCATGATAATTACTGTTTGGTTGAAATATATCTATATTTTTACAAACAACACACATGAGAGAAAAAATATATTGGCATGTAGTTGTGTATATTTTAAGATTACGAAAACTATTTCTACACGAGTCTCTTGGGCGTAATCCACATATAATTCTTAAAGCTCGCTTCTGTGCAATGAACACTTTTCTTGCTAATGGCCGGTTGCCCCAAAAAAATAATTCTGTACTCAATGAGAGAATAAAAATAGCCATAGTATGCCACTTTTGCAGTGTTACGTTCAACACATGTAGTGACAACCCGTAAAGCATAGGTAGCAGAGCTAAGCCTCTTACAGAGATCAATAATATGTGAAGACCAGTTCATTTTCTTGTCAATGTGCACTCCAAGAAATTTTGTTGTTTCCATTCTAACTATTGGTTGATTACCACGTCACACTTATCTCTCTCTCTTTTTCTGTTTTTGTACAGAATTGAATAAAGCTGGTCTTACTGGAATTTAATAAGACACCATTCACCTTGAACCAATTAACCACATCTGAGAGTATGTGATTAATGAGTTCCTCAAGATTGTTGTCTGTTCTACTGCTCATAAGAATTGTAGTATCATCAGCAAATAATGTAAATTTACACGGCAGGCTTGTACATGTTGGTAGATCATTTATAAAAATCAGGAATAATAGTGGCCCAAGAATTGAGCCCTGAGGCACTCCACATGTAATGGAACTCCATTCAGAATCTGAGGAAGTGTCACATACTCCACCCGAGCTATTCAAGACAACTTTTTGTTTTGTCTTGGAGGTACAACTGTAGCCAATTGCCTGCAACACCACTTATTCCTACTAATTTTGCTTTTTGGAAAAGAATCTGGTGATGAACACAGTCAAACGCTTTGGATAAATCACAGAAGACACCAAGTGCTAGCATTTTTTCATTAAGGGTTTCTAGGACTTCATTTGCAAGTGCGTAGACTGCGTCTTCTGTTGAACGGCGCTTTTGAAAGCCAAATTGGCTCTTGCTGAGAACTCCATTCTTTATGAGATGATCAGTAATTCTTACATGTATTAGCTTTTCTACAATTTTGGAGAAAGCTGTCAGTAAAGAGATAGGTCGATAGTTAGTTAGTTCAGCTTTATCGCCCTTTTTGCATAGGGGCTTCACAATGGCATACTTAAGTCTACTGGGAACAACACCTTTCTGAAGGGAAGCATTGAAAATATGACAGAATGTCCCTTATCCACACACAAAATATTTCAATAAATTACTGGATATATTATCAACCCCTGCAGAATTCGTACTTTTTAGAGACATGATGATTTTTTTAATTTCTTCTACAGTGACAGGATTAAGGTGCATTTCTGAAATTGTGTTTGAATATACTGCTTGACAAAGAGTTACAGCTTCATCAACATTGGGCTTGCAACCAATGTGTTGAGTTACTGATAGGAAGTGTTTATTAAAAATCTCAGCCACCATTTTGGGGTTATCTACTAGGGTACCTTCATATCTGATATTATTTACATCTTTTTACTTGTTGTATCTCTTCCTTTTTACAATGCTCCAAACTGTTTTTATTTTATTATTAGAATTATCTATTTTCTTCTCATAATAAAGGGCTTTTGATTTCCGTATTAGTTTCTGCAAAATTTTACAGTATATTCTATAGTGTTCCCATTTTTCTACATCTTTACAGAATCTTATTGCAGCATATGTTTCCCTTTTGGTTGTACATGACTGTTTTATACCTTTTGTAATCCAAGGCTTGCTTACAGAATTGGAAGCACTGTTTCTGACCCATTTCTTGGGAAATATTTCTTCAAAAAGAGCACATAATTCATTTATAAAACAGTTAAATTTAGTGTCAACATCATCATGCCTATATACTAAAGACCAATCCATTTGCTGCAACTGGTGGTTGAAAGTTCCTTTTGCCTCTTCATTAATTACTCTTATGAATTTACATTGAGGAAATTCTTTTTTGAATATATTAACGTCATAAATAGTGAGAATTTGTCCATCATGATCTGAAAGCCCAGTTACAACCTGCCTGACAATATAATTCTGATGTCTATTTACATCTAAAAAAATGTTGTCTATCATAGTTTGGCACTCTGATGTAATACTTGTTGGGAAGTTTATTACTGATGTCAGATTATGTAAGGTCATCACAATCTCAAAGTCTATTTTATTCTTATTTTCTGTCAAAAAGTTTATATTGAAATCACCTAAAACTACAATATCCTTCGCTTTTGAAAGTAACCCTGACAGAAGGAGTTCCATTGAATGCAGAAAAGTTTTTATGTCACCTGAAGGAGCCCTGTAGACAGCCAACACTATTATTGGGTAGAATTTAGTTATTTCTGTGGCACATGCCTCAAATTGTTGTTCCACACAATATTTCTTAATATCTATAGCTTTGTATGCTACACTATCCTTAACATAAATTGCTACTCCACCTTTATCTTTACTTTCCCTATAGTAGTATGTTACTAAACTATAACTTACTACAGATGGCAAGGCACATTTATCAGTAACATGGTGCTCAGTTAAGCACAAAATCTGGGCATTATTTATACTGTCCTTTTCACTAATGTTAATAAGGAGTTGATCTGTTTTGTTTAAGAGGCCCCTTATATTTTGATGAAAGAAAGAGATGCCTTCCTCTTGCTTTTTCATTCTATTAGTGCTGTTACCCGACTGAGAATCCATTGGAGTCTGTCTTGAGACTGGAGAGAGGAGACACCTGACACTACCTACTGTTGTCCCTTCTTTTTCTTCAGGCCCACACATAAAAAATCGTTGAAATGAGAAGGAGGCTCAGCATTTCTTCTGTCCAACAGCCTTCTATTTGTTGTTGTCGATGGTGATGTTTCTGAGACTTCAAATGTTGGTTCTACCACGACTGCTGTGTTTCCTTGTGAACTTTGAGTCTTCTCGTTTTTGTTATTTTTGTCTAAAATAATACTTGGCTGATGAGGAACAGTAGTTCTTTTGTTGTTGAAATCTATGTCTATGTCTACTGTTCTTTCTGTTAAAATTTGGTCTTTTTTTACATGTTTTGCTGCTGCTGCTGCTGCTGTTTCTAGTGAATTTTTTTGAAGCGTTTTCATTATGAAGACAGGCGATGGCGATGCAATTATTGTTTTGGTTTTTAATTTATTTTGGTGGTTTTTTATTACCCTGGTTATCAGGCTTGTCAGATATTCTTTCCCCAAGCCATTCAGGTGAAGTTGGTGTTGCTTGTGGAATCTACGTCCAATACTGCTTATATCAACGCATTTCACGTTTTTAAAATGTCTGCAGATTTTTGCAAACTGACTGTTGTCACTTTCTATTTCCCTGTTAACACATGACCATCTTACAAGATCATAGCGATGCGGAATATTGACAAGTATTACGTTAGTGTGAGTGAGGTTCCTCACTGTTTAAGATCGCGCATTGCACTCGCTGTTTCATTTTTGTAGACGTCGTTTGCGCCTCCCAGAAGTACAACGAAGTCTTTATCATGCAGATTTTTTGCCTCTGCGGATTCGGTCATTTTTTATTTTCGCTAAGTGGGGCTCCCGGTTTCACTATACCACACGAAAATGTTTTAGTTGTTTCTTTTAGTTTACTCGCAAGTCCACGACCATGGCTGTCTGAAAACACAAACAGTTTCCTGTTATTGGAGTTCACAATTTGCGAATCGTTTTGTATTGTTTAACTAAACACTTTGACACAATTTTTGGTCGGCACATTTATATTGACCTCCTTCACAGTTTGCGTCAGCAAATTTTCTTCTCTTACCTTATTCCCCACAGTGCCTTTTTGCTTTTCCCATCGTTCATGCGAACTGTACGTTGCATTTTCACTATCGGCAATCGAAAGTACTTGAAATGTGTTTTCGTGCACAAATCTTGCGTAACTTTCGCAGGTTTTCCGAATTTGCACTTTGGTCCTGCTGTTTTTGCACTTTACATCTGACCACTTTTCCGTAACAGATGAACTATCTCGTGCAAGTTTTAGCGTGTACAGTTGACTATTTTCTTGTTGTATTTTCGAAATGTCCATTTTCAAACTGCCGATTATGAACTGTAAGCTCGTTATGCGTTCATTCAGTTTCTTGATTTCGTGTTTACAATTTTCACACGATTTCTTTTTTGCGACAAAATATGTTTTTCTGGAAGGACACTTGCTTAACTTTTACTGTAGCTGCCATGAGATGTGGGTCTATGGTTATGATGTTGCGACCAAAAGTTCAGCCATCACAATTGGTCAGGAAGGGTGCCCCAAAATACCACAGTGAAGATTGCCAGGGCTGCACAGCTTGTGCCTATTTAATGACATCCAAGATGACAATCATGGTTTTCATTGAAACAACACCTCATTCTTCTTATGGTTTCAAGAATTTAACTTATCTTTCACATGGCATTAAAGCTAATTCAGGTTGCTTAATTAATGGTAGTGTCATTCAGGAAGGACCTGTGTAGGTAAATTAAGTTTTGAACACCAAAATGTAATTTTTAATAAAATCATGTCAGAGTATTCGTCTGTATTACATCCATCCATTGTTAGGAACATATATAATCAATTAATTTCACTCAGGAACAATCAAATAATGAAAGACACCAAAAATGCTGTTTTTATAATGTTTGAAGCCTGTGACAACTCTGATTAACATACTGTCAGCTTACTATGCAACTGCTGATCATAATAACACCCAATTACTTCAAAGCGATTATCTGGACTAATGTACTATTATTGAAATTCTTCTCACACCGAAAAATAACAAACGCATATTTGAAACCAGAAACATATTAACAAGATTTGGGTTGGGATAGTTTCAGACCAATTATCAAAAATGTAATCAGCATTGTTCACTTAAACGACAGGTACGTATTGGACCTTCTAACCTACTTCATGTATTTCAATTGTAACCACTGAATGATAACTTTTCTGTAATTTTGAACAATTTCTGTGATTGTAATTAACAAAATTACTATAGGTAACAATTTCTGATGGTCAGCAAACATATTCAAGACCCGCAAGAAATCACTGAGAAAGCCAGTACAGTGTAAGATTTCAGCAAGGACTCTCTGACGTAATAAATAGTACACCCGATACAACAACTGTCTTTATATAATTATTGACAATCATGCAGTTCTCCACCCATTTTCACTTAACAAACTTCTAGAAAACAGCACCTGCAGTGAAGCATGAAGATCAAGAAAAGTTTGCATCATTAATTATTATTCACCAACGCAGGAAAAGACACAATGCTACTTACTGTAAAAAAGACATGTCAAGTTGTAGAAAGGCACAATTAAAAGACAGAGTTTGCAGTTGTGTGTGCGTGAGATGTGCTTGCTTGTGTGTGTGTGTGTGGGGGGGGGGGGGGGGCACGCATCTTTTAATTGTGCCTGTCTGCAACTGTGTCTTCTTTACAGTAAGGCAATCTGTCTTTTCCTACATTGTTGATATTCCTACCTGGAGTTTCCATTGTTCAACTGATTAATATTCTGAAGATACTGCACTATAGCCACCAAATTGCAAGAACTTTATTTTTCAGTGATCATTAACATTTCAGAAAGACAATTAACTTTTTTTGTGGCAATATTCTTTTATTCCCAGTGTTACAGATACTCTGCATTGCCCAATGGAGATTCTCACCAATATTACCATGTCTCTGCTACACAGCATACCAAATAGACCTTCAAGATTAAAACAGCAAATTGGTCATAATGCTAGTCACGTAATGTTCTATGCTCAATTAGAGTTATAGGTCACTCTGCGCAGAGAGGAGTTACCTGCACACAAATTAAATTACACCAAGTAATGTTAGGAGTTAAAAAGAGGGAACTACAAAATGTAACATGGAAAAATTGTTCAAAAAAAAAGGATGGGAAGAATGAAAATTTAAAATATTCTGCATAATGGATTAAAGCAGCAAGCACATGCAATACTTGAGATGACCATCTGCAGTATATGTCATAAAGGTGAAGATAGAATACTAATATTAGGAGAAGATGAAAGAACAGAAATATATTTAAAAAGTCCATTTAATTACTGTGCGAGTTAGACAGCTATCCTGTGCCATAAACGGAAGAAAATATTGGTGTGGAAGTAATCATTGAGCTGTTAGCAATGTACGGGTTCAATATAGCAACAGGACAATGAATTCAAACACCCATTACCAGATGCTATCTACAACACCTTTTTGAAACGGAAAGTTCATTGTAAACAAAGTGGGTAAATGGTAAAGGGGCAATGTTGTTAGCAAAAACCTCAAAAAGTTCTTGACTAATTGCCTTAAATTTTTTACACAGTACTCTGACAAACATTCAGGACTTAGGCTACATATTATTTTTAAACAATAATGTGCAGGTTTTCTGTTAAAATCCAACTGTGAGAAAGAAAATTCTGTGCCCTGAAAATGTATGGTTTAGTTTTCCTTCTTACAGTTAATCTTAATTACAACAGCAGGGCACTTAAATCATTATACAAACTGTTTTCTCCGTATTTATTCCCCTCCACATATATTCCTTCTCTTTACATACTCCCTTTGTCAGAAAAGTTCCAGGACATGTTTGTTTTTTATTTATGAGTTTGCAACACTAAAAAGGAGCAGATGTTTTTATGTTATCTGGTATTTGTGCATCCTTGAAATTACCTTGGCCAGGTTTCTGCACAAACTCACTAGGTAGCAAGGTTGTGCTTAGCAACACACTGTTCGGATTCTTGGTGCATTAGTTACGGTGACAACGGGTGCTGATCGGGAGCAAAGAGTGAACATTAAGTTTCACATTAAGCTCTAGTGAAACATGGAAAATGATGAAGCAAGCATATGCAGGCATGGCTCTTACAAGAAGTTATGTTTTCAAGTGACACAAAAGATTTCGTGAAGGCAGAGATTTAGTGCAACATGATTCCAGAGCCGGTCACCCTTCTAGGCACATAATTAAAGCAAACATGGAGAATATATGGCAGTTATTGCAAGAAGACTGTCATGTTCTTGTGCCCGTTAATATCAGAAGAACGTAATTTGAATCATGATGTGTCAGAAGATTTTAGGCGAAGATTTAGGGAAGTGGAAACTTAATGCAGAACTCTTCCCTAACACACTAACAGATGAATAGAAAGAGGAAAGATAAAGAATGTCAGCTAACTACTGGATAGGGCCAGACATTATCACACAGTTCTGTCAAAGATTATTGCTGGGGATGAAAGTTGGTACTACTGGCATGACTCTCACATGATGCGTCAAAGTGCTGAATGGTGGGGTCCTTGACTACCAGCCTCAAAAGAAGTCAAATGAACTGAATTCTTTACATCAAAGCCTTGAAACAAGCAATCTGACATCACCACCCAGACTTTTGGCATGCTCAGGACAGGTTCTCCTGCATGACTGTGCAAGATTCTGTACCACTTTAATCATTGCTGAGTATGTGGCCAGACATTCTCTTATTGCCATCCCACATCCGCCATATTCACCCAACCTCACCTTGCGATCTTTTCTTGTTACTGCAAACGAAATGCGACACAAAGAAAAGCTTCATCAATATATTATAGACATCCAATTCCCTGCTCGCTTCCAAGACTTCGAGAAATGTTGGAACTGTGTATAGGGGACTACTTTGATAGGAGCAAAGTGCAGTTTTCTACTTTTTAAAAAAACTTTCCTGACAAAGGGAGTATAATGTTAAACAAAAATTTTATACACAACAATGTGCAGTTTTCTTTTCTTCCTCGCAGCTGCTTTTAACAGAAAACAGGAAAGCTGTATTTATGGTTTATAGTCTTATGATTAGAGCACTACTGCAGAATCCAAGCCATCTGAAACTTTCTAACCCTACTCATTTCCAGATTAAAAATATGTGAAATCTATCACTGAAGCTACTGTCTTAGGACCAGCAGCTGCAGACGTCTCTCATACCCCAGTATATACCAGTGACCCAACCAATTTAGCCACTCATTTCAAGCAACTTTAATTCCCAATCAGGGGTTTGTTTGCAATGGCTCATGGTCAGAGAGGGAAAGGAGTGGGAATGGACATAGAGAAAGGGAAGGAAGAAATCAAGTGAGTGAGTGAGTGAGAGAGGGAGGGGGGGGAGGAAGAGTTGGACAGATAGAGGAGGAGGAGGATATGGATTCAGAAGGGGGAAAGGGAGGTTAGGACATATATCCGATTCCAAAACATTTAGCAATTGTGAAGCAATGCTGGGTTTGATAGTGTTGTGTACTCTGGAAGATTCTATATTTGTATAAGACTCAGCATTCTGGAAAATCTGATGTTTGTTTAAGTAACAACATTCTAGAATATTTAATATTTATATAAACAGCTACACTCTCCATCCAGGAGTTCAGTTCTGTTGTGGCTGTAGGTTCGTGTTCTAATGAATGTGGTTTAAATGCTAAGTGTTGTATTTCATTGGTAACACAGCTTTCGGATTTGGCGTTGATTGGGGTTACGACGTGACAGTCTTACAATAATTACAATTACCAAACATGTTACATACTACAATTTTTGCATTTTATATCTATTTTTACATTTATTATTTTGCAGCTGACATACTAATGGTTCATATTACAATCAGTGTCTTAAAAGCCACTGAATAAATATAAACAATTTTATATCAGACAAGATTTCAATTTCATGTTAAAAGATTTTCGTACTCTGTTACAGCAAATCAAACCACTGATGTGTGGTCTTTGATCTGTCATTTTTAATGTTATTCTCTGCTGGAAGTAGTTGTATTTTATCCTTGTGCTGTGATCGTGTACATCACTGCACTTGGTAAGTTCAGTTTCTTGTCTCATAAAAAATGTAACTAATTAAAACTTACAGAGGGATGTGTTGTTAGTCTGTTAGCTGTTACATAGATCAAATTCATAATAAATGTTATGACGTGGAACTGGTCAATAGAACACTTATATACAACTAAATAAAAAAAATATTTATATGGCTACATACAGTCAATTTACAGTATTTTTAATTAAATGATTCTCTCTATTCAAGAATTCCTCTATGGTTAGAAGTATTTGTTACGGTGAACCTTCAGTGTTCTACATTTGAAAACACTTCTGCCATATGTCATACATTTTATTTCTATGGGTAAATCGTCACCCCTTTTTGCACCAAAGACAGATTCATTGAAAGCTAATGCAGATCATTTCTCCATCTAGTGTTGTACTTGTGAATATCTCTGTTAGACTCAAATTTACATGAATTGTTGATAACAAATTGTGTAAGTTAATAAATTTACTGTGGGGCTGTGGTTAAAACTCCCAGCTGCCTAAACAGATACCTGCAAGATGTAAGTATGTGAATGCCACACATAATTTCAATTCCTTTCTTTTGTGCAATGAATATTTTTTGCCTATGTGAGAAGTTACTCCTTAATACATTCCCTTAAGATATTAATGCATGAAAATATGCAAAATATATTAACTCAGTGATTTATATATCCCCAAAGTAGGCAGGTACTCTTATAGCAAAAGCAACTGAATCCAAATGTTTTAGAAGATGTGCTATACAGTTTTTCCAGTTTAAGCTTTCATCAATATGTGCACCCAAGAACAATTATCCACCTTGCTTATTACTTCTTGTTGGTCTACTAGGTTGACAGGAGGAGGGGCATTTTTGATAGTACAAAACCTGGTGAACTACATTTTTTTCAAAGTTTAAAGCTAGCCCATTTGTGCAAAACCATTCAGTAACATTTACAAAAACATCATTTACTATTTCTCAGTTGCGGCTACTCTGACTTCACAATAATGTTGGTATCATCTGCGAACAGGACTAGTCTGCATCCTGAGTCAAACAAAATGACAGATCATTAACATAAAGCAGGAACAGAAGCGAGACCATGATCGAACTTTGTGGGACTCCCACTGTAATTTCTCTCAATGCAGATTATGTGACATCCCTCTCTGTACTACTTAAACAGTCTAAGGCAACTTTCTGTGTTCTATTTGTTAACTATAAGCTAAACCAGATATTTGCTGAACTATGTAATCAATAAAAACTTAATTTCTCTAATAGAACATTATAACTGACACAATCAAATGCCTTCGGTAATTCAGACAAGATCCTAAAGACCCCAATGGGTGATATTTTATCATTCAAAGATATTGTTAAGTAGTTGTGCAGCATGAATACTACAGGACACGATTCCATATGGCATATGGCCTATCCCGTGTATAAGCATTAGTGTTGTTCTCTGTAACAGCAGTATTCTTTTCAAGTGGAGTTGCCCAGCCCCATAATTCAAACCCATACTCAAGTAAAGGGTAAACTGTTCCATAACATGTTTGGATAGGAACTATCTTTGTGAGCTAACTAAGAAGATACAAGCCACCACTGACTTTTCCACATACAAAATTAATGTGTTTATTCACTGCAGATTTTCATCAATGTATACATCCAGAAACTCCCAGCTGCAAGTTTCTGTTGCCAAGATGTTATGTACATTATTTACATTGATGTGTTCAGAATTGTCTTTCCTGAAAGCCAATAATTGAAATTTGGTGACATTCACCTTGGGACCTGGCTGTTGATGTATTTATTTAATTCTGTTAGACCACTAGCAGCAAAATATTTTGACTTCTTACTCTCTCTACCAACAAAGACAAGTGGACCAATATAAATGCAATAGAGTACATCAGTGAAAGAAGTTTTTATGGCCACACAGGAATTATTTGCTCCAATTCATTTACCAACACCTAACCATTTCCCCATATAAGGAAATGATAAAAGGAAATAAATCCATCATGTAAAAAAACAGAAATACAAATTGCAATAATTAATTTATGATCAGGAAGCCCTAGAACATTAAATTAAGCAGCAACAGCAGCATCTTACATAACGAATATGATAGGATATAGATGGAAGGATCAATTATTAAAGATACCTACACAAAAAGGAAAAAGTACCGAAAGTAAGGAATGAAAAGAAAATCTCAAATTTAACAAAGCATCCACTACAGATATGGTAAATCAAAAATGTTAGAAAATAGGAAGAGTATGAAGATAACCAGTATAAGCATTCAAAGATTTCTGTTCTAGTCTGCATAGAAATAAATCAGAAAGACAGATACACTATGTGATCAAAAGTATCCAGACACCCTCAAAAACATATGTTTTTCATATTAGGTGCATTGTGCTGCCACCAACTGCCAGGTACGCCATATCAGCAACCTCAGTAGTCATTAGACATCATGAAGAGACCAGAATTGGGCACTCCATGGAACTCACAGACTTCGAATGTGGTCAGGTGATTGGGTCTCACTTATGTCATATGTCTGTACATGAGATTTCCACACTCCTAAACATCCCTAGATCCACTGTTTCCAATGTGATAGTGAAGTGGAAATGTGAAGAGACATGTACAGCACAAAAGCATACAGGCCAACCTCATCTGTTGACTGACAGAGGCCACCAACAGTTGAAGAGGGTCGTAATGCGTAATAGGCAGACATCTATCCAGACCGTCACACAGGAATTCCAAACTACATCAGGATCCACTGCAAGTACTATGACAGTTAGACGGGACGTAAGAAAACTTCTATTTCATGGTTGAGCGGCTGCTCATAAGCCACACATCATGCCGGTAAATGCCAAATGACGCCTCGCTTGGTGTAAAGAGCATAAACATTTGACTATTGAACAGTGGAAAAACATTGTGGGGTGACAAATCATGGTACACAATGTGGTGATCCAATGGCAGGGTGTGGGTATGGCAAATGCCCAGTGAACGTCATCTGCCAGCATGTGTACGGCCAACAGTAAAATTCGGAGGCAGTGGTGTTATGGTGTGGTCGTGTTTTTCACGGAGGGGGCTTGCACTTCTTGTTGTTCTGTGTGGCACTATCACAGCACAGGCCTACAGTGACATTTTAAGCAAGTTCTTGCTTCCCACTGTTGAAGAGCAATTTGGGGATGGCGATTGCATCTTTCAATATGATCGAGCACCTGTTCATAATGTATGGCCTGTGGCGGAGTGGTTACACAACAACATCCCTGTAATAGATGGGCCTGCATCCCTGTAATAGACTGGCCTGCACAGAGTCCTGACCTGGATCCCAAGGAACACCTTTGGGATGTTTTGGAACACTGACTTCATGCCAGGCTTCACCGACTGACATCGATACCTCCCCTCAGCGCAGCACTCCATGAAGAATGGGCTGCCATTCCCCCAGAAACCCTTTCCAGCACCTGATTGAACGTATACCTGCGAAAGTGGAAGCTACCATCAAGGCTAAGGGTGGGCCAACACCATACTGAATTCCAGCTGCCTGATGGAGGGTGCCACAAACTTGTAAGTCATTTTTAGCCAGGTGTCCAGATACTTTTGATCACAGTGTACTTGTGAATGTAAAAAAAATGACATTCTGGAGGTAATACCAGTTGAGGTGTATAAAGCCATTCGCAGTACAGAGAAAGGAAGAGGTTCCTGGAGGAAATGGTGCTTGACAAAATTATTTGTAGAACATCTTTGGAGGATGAACAGTTCCTCAAATCTGAAACACTAATGTAATTGTTTTGCATAACCAGAAAGGAGAGACGTCTCACACAAAAAAGAGATTACTAATCAAGTGGACAAACATGCTGCCTTCTGAAGTAATTATAGCACAGCACAATGGACCAAATGCTAGTAGTGAACAATACTAAAGAATGGAGAACTGAGTACAACTTATCGCTTTGCATGGGATTGATACATTTTGAGATTTCTAACTCTGTTTTAACAAATCCCATATCAAAAGTGCTTGAGAAACAGGACATTGATTTAGCCTATGTTAATACACTGATCAGCCACAACATCATGATCACCTGCTTAACTGAGCATTGGTCCACCTTTCAAATTCTGCATGGCATGGATCTGACAAGTCCTTGTTAGGCTTTTTTTTTTGTTATGGTTTTAGGGCGCAAAACTGCTACGGTCATTAACGCCCGGTCTGTGAATTAGGAAACAGTAAAAAAAATGAAAACGGAAACCAGCAGCAATGGGAACGAAAGTCATAAAATTGGAGAAACTAAAAGCAGAAGGACACTTAAAAATCCACGACAGAAGGGGGTTGGTTGTCCCAAAAAAAAGCTTCAAATGACTGATGTCATTTCACTGGCACGAATGAACTCTAGAACGCGATCGGCCGATCGGGTGTCATCTGCTAAAATTGACGATAGATCAGGCGACAGCTGTAGACGGGCGCGTAACGGATTAAAATAGGGGCACTCAATTAAAAGGTGTCTTACCGTCCACAGCTGAGAGCAGTGGGGACAGAGTGGGGGAGGATCGCCGCTTAAAAGATGTCGATGGCTAAAAAGACAGTGCCCTATCCGGAGTCTAGTTAAAATTACCTCCTCCCGACGACGCGTTCGGGAGGAAGAGGTCCAAGCACAAGGAAGAGTTTTCACGTCCCGCAATTTATTTTGGGGAAGTGTCGACCAATGCGCGTGCCATAAAAGAGTAACACGATGACATAAAACGCTCCGTAGATCGGCGACGGGAATTGATAGAATAGCTGGCCGGAGAAGAGAGACTGCAGCCTTGGCTGCAATATCGGCTGCCTCATTTCCGAAGATACCAATGTGTCCCGGGAGCCAGAGGAATGCCACCGAGACGCCCCCAGGTGGAGCAAGCGCAGACAGTTCTGAATCCGATGGACCAGAGGGTGCACAGGGTAAAGAGCTTGGAGACTGAGGAGAGAGCTGAGAGAATCGGATCAGATAACGTACTGTATCCGCCGATGGCGGCGGATGTAGTGGACAGCCTGGAGAACAGCGTAAAGCTCCGCAGTATAGACCGATCACTGGTCGGGAAGCCGAAAGTGATTTGGGGTATCGCCAACAACATAGGCACTCCCTACACCTAACGATGTTTTTGAGCCATCGGTGTAAATAAATGTGGCTTCCGTCATTTGTGCACATAGAGCAGCAAATGCCCGACGATAAACAAGTGAAGGGGTACCATCCTTGGGAAATCCACAAAGGTCACGGAGCAGGCAGATCCGGGGACGGAGCCAAGGCGGTGCTGTACCCCAAGTTGTCAAGAAGGTTTTAGGAAAACGGAAGGAAAGAGAATGGAGCAGTTGACGGAAGCGGACTCCCGGTGGTAGTAGGGAGGAAGGGCGGCCTGCATACCCTACATCAAAGGTGGCGTCGAAAAATATATCATGGGCTGGATTAGCAGGCATGAAAGACAGATGGCTGGCATAACGACTCAGAAGGACTGCTCGCCGATTGGACAGCGGAGGTTCAGCAGTCTCAGCATAAAGGCTTTCCACAGGGCTGGTGTAAAAAGCTCCAGACACTAAACGTAATCCACGGTGGTGGAGAGAGTCGAGACGCCGAAGAATAGACGGCCGAGCAGAGGAGTAGACTATGCTTCCATAGTCCAATTTCGAGCGCACTAAGGCGCGATAGAGGCGGAGAAGTACCACTCGGTCCGCTCCCCAGGAGGTACCATTCAGGACACGGAGGGTGTTGAGGGATCGCAGACAGCGAGCCGAAAGATAGGAAACGTGAGAGGACCAGCACAGTTTTCTGTCAAACATAAGACCCAAGAATCTAGCGACGTCAGAAAACGGAAGGTTGACAGGACCTAGATGTAAGGAGGGCGGAAGGAACTCCTTATGTCGCCAAAAATTAACACAAACGGTCTTACTGGGAGAAAAACGGAAGCCGGTGTAGATGCTCCAAGAATGGAGGCGATCGAGACATCCTTGAAGACGTCGTTCTAGAAGGCTGGTCCGTTGAGAGCTGTAGTAGATCGCAAAATCGTCCACAAAGAGGGAGCCCGAGACATCAGGAAGGAGACAATCCATAATGGGATTGATGGCAATGGCAAACAGTACAACACTCAGCACGTAGCCCTGCGGTACCCCGTTTTCTTGGGAGAAAGTACGGGAGAGAGCAGTGTTCACCCTCACCCTAAATGTGCGCTCTGCCATAAATTCGCGAAGAAAATTGGGCAGCCGACCTCGAAAGCCACAAGAGAACAGTGTGCGGAGGATACCTGTCCTCCAACAGGTATCGTATGCTCTCTCCAGATCAAAAAATATTGCTACTGTTTGGCGTTTCCGGAGAAAATTATTCATGATATAAGTGGAGAGAGCAACTAGATGGTCAACTGCAGAACGATGCTTTCGGAATCCGCATTGGGCAGGTGTTAAAAGTCTGCAGGATTCCAGCCTCCAAGCTAAACGGTAATTCACCATACGCTCCAAAACCTTACAGACACTACTCGTGAGATAAATGGGGCGATAGCTGGAGGGGAGATGTTTGTCCTTTCCAGGTTTCGGAACAGGAACGACGATAGCTTCCCGCCATCGTCTGGGAAAAGTACTGTCGGTCCAAATTCGATTATAAAGGCGAAGGAGGTAACGCAGACTATGGGTTGATAAATGCAGCAACATTTGGACGTGGATACCATCCGGTCCTGGGGCGGAGGAGCGAGAAGAAGAGAGTGCATGTTGGAGTTCCCGCATGGAGAAAACAGTATTGTAGCTTTCGCGATTTTGAGAGGAGAAAGCAAGAGATCGCACTTCCGCTGCATGTTTCTTCGGGAGAAACGCTGGCAGGTAATTTGAAGAGCTCGAAATCTCAGCAAAGTGCTGACCCAATGAGTTAGAAATTGCGACGGGGTCCACTAATGTATCATGCGCGACAGTGAGCCCTGAGACCGGGGAGAAACTAGGTGCGCCTGAGAACCGTCGAAGCCGACTCCAAACTTCCGAGGAGGGAGTGAAGGTGTTAAATGAGCAAATAAAAAATTTCCAGCTTGCCTTCTTGCTATCGCGGATGACACGACGGCATCGCGCTCGAAACTGCTTATAGCGGATACAGCTGGCCAAAGTAGGATGGTGGCGGAAAACGTGGAGAGCACGTCGCCGCTCGCGTATTGCGTCACGGCATGCCTCGTTCCACCAAGGAACTGGGGGGCGCCGGGGCAATTCGGAGGTGCGTGGTATTGAACGTTCCGCAGCTGTAAGAATAACGTCGGTAATGTGTGTGACCTCATCGTCAACGCTGGGAAAGTGACGGTCATCGAATGTCGCTAGAGACAAAAAAAGTGTCCAGTCGGCCTGGGCAAACTTCCAGCGTCTCGGACGCATATATGGCAGTTGAGGCTGCAGTCTAAAGACACATGGAAAGTGGTCACTCGAGTGTGTATCATCAAGGGCGAACCATTCGAAGTGCCGAGCCAGCGGAACAGTACCGACCGCAAGGTCCAAATGAGATAAATTTGTCGTGGAGGCAGACAAAAATGTAGGGACCCCAGTGTTGAGGCAAACTAGATCCGCTTGGTGGAAGACGTCTAGCAATAGTGAGCCACGTGGACAGGGATGTGGAGGTCCCCAAAGCGGGTGGTGGGCATTGAAGTCCCCAACCAGCAAATAGGGGGGTGGAAGCTGACCAAGAAGATGAAGGAGATCAGCTCGTGCCATTGGTGTGGACGATGGAATGTATACAGTACAAAGAGAGAACGTGTATCCGGAAAGGGAAAGACGGACGGCGACAGCTTGGAATGAAGTGTTTAAGGGGAGTGGGTGATAATGGAGAGTATCATGGAGAAGAATCATGAGTCCTCCATGGGCTGGAGTGCCTTCAACAGAGGGGAGATCATATCGGACGGACTGAAAATGAGGGAGAACAAAGCGGTCATGGGGACGCAGCTTTGTTTCCTGAAGACAGATGACCGGCGAGTAGGATCGTAAGAGGATCGACAATTCACCCCTATTGGCTCGAATGCCGCGGATATTCCAGTGGATAATGGACATGGGGTGAACAGAAAATGGAGGAATGTGACCAAAGTTGCTGTCAACTCAAAGACTGCTCGGAGCTAGCGACCGACAGCATGGAATGGCATTCAGCCGAAGGCAGAAGATCCTGATCCATACGTTGGTCAGGAGCAGCTCCTGCCACCAGCGATCGGCCGGTTGACCGGCCACCAGCAGTGCGCCCCGGCGACACAAAAGACGGCCGAGGGCGATTTCCACCAGGTGGTGCTGTAGATGGGACACGCCTTGGCGGAGAAGTAGAGGAACTGGGTTTCTTTGTAGCCTTCTTAGAAGTATGATGTTTAGATGAAGGAGGAACCGATGGTTGGGAAGTTGCAGTACGTAAAAACTCTTCACGAGTATGCTCTTTTTTGGAAGGCTTGGTGTCTGACTTTTGGGCTCAAGATTTAGCAGAACCCGATGAAGGGTGAGCCATAGAGTGGGCAGGTGAAAGTGGTGAGGTAGAACGGGCGATCTTTGCGCTGGCCGATCTGACGACCGTGGCACTAAAGGTGAGGTCGCAAGTCTGCGTGGCCGCCTCCTTTGTTGGCCGAGGAGAAGCAAGGACAGTGCTGTATTTTCCTGTCGGAGGCACGGTGGGCTGGCGAGTGGCGAATAATTTTCGAGCAGCAGAGGTCGACACCTTTTCCTTCACTCTTATTTCCTGGATGAGCTTTTCATCCTTAAAAATGGGGCAATCTCGAGAGGAAGCAGCGTGGTCACCCACACAGTTGATGCAGCGAGGGGATGGAGGTGGACAGCACCCTCATGGGCATCCTTGCCACACGTAACACATTTGGTCGGATTGGAACAGGACTGGCTGGTGTGATTGAACCGCTGACACCGATAGCAACGCGTAGGGTTTGGGACATAAGGGCGAACGAAAATTATCTCATAGCCTGCTTTGATTTTCGATGGGAGTTGAACTTTGTCAAATGTCAAGAAGACAGTGCGGGTTGGAATGATGTTCGTGTCAACCCTTTTCATAACTCTATGAACAGCCGTTACGCCCTGGTCAGACAGGTAGTGCTGAATTTCTTCGTCATACAATCCATCGAGGGAGCGTGTATAAACTACTCCATGCGAGGAATTTAAGGTACGGTGCGGTTCCACCCGGACAGGGAAGGTGTGGAGCAGAGAAGTACGCAGCAATTTTTGTGCCTGGAGGGCACTGACTGTTTCTAACAACAGGGTGCCATTCCGTAATCTGGAACAAGACTTTACAGCACCTGCAATTGCGTTGACACCTTTCTGAATAATGAAAGGGTTGACCGTGGAGAAGTCGTGACCTTCGTCAGTTCGAGAAACAACAAGGAACTGTGGCATCGATGGAAGAACCGTCTGTGGCTGGGACTCAGTATACTTACACTTGTGAGCAGACATAGTGGAAGGTGAGGAAACCATTGCGGAAGAATCCCCCATGATTACCGGCGTCTCCGATGGCGCGCTCCTCCCTTGTGGGGGCCCTCTCTGAGGGCACTCCCCCCTTAGGTGATTGTTCACACCTCAGGTCACACCTCCCGACAAACGGACGGAGGGAGCAATCGGCACTTTCGGAAGGTATCAGCTCGGGTAATCACACCTCCCTGGGCCTGGCCGTTACCAGGGGGTACGTACGTGTCCTACCTGTTGACCCGGGGCGGGGAATTACGCGTTACCCCGTCACCGGCTACGCATGGAAGTGCGTGGGTCGGCCTTCAGACACGCACAGGGAGGAAAAAAGAGAAAGGGAAAGGAAAGAAGAGGGGTCTCAAACGCCGCAGCGGAGAAAAGTGCAGAGAGAAGCGGGAAGGAAAAGAGAAGGTCAGAGGAAGGACGAAGACTTGCAAGTATAGAAAGCAAGGAATTTGTAACAGTTTAGAGCGTCCGTCTCCGGACGTAGGCACAAACCATACTCCCAGATGGGGAGAAACGGAAGGAAAGAGCCAGAGGTGAGGGGAGGAGGGGCGAAGATAGGGGATGGGGAAGGATGCGGAAAGGGAAGGTATGCAGCCCAGAAAGGAAGGAAGGCCACATTAGCTCGGGGTCCCGTGCTCGCTACGCACGTATCCACAAAAGAGTTGTGGACCCCCTGGGGGGCCTTGTTAGGCTGCCAGAGATACAGAATATGGCAATAAATGTCTATGCACAGGTCACACAATTTCTGTAAATTACAGGTTGACTGTTTGGGGACACTGGGCTAGCATCCAATAGCGTCCCAGATACTTCCATCAGGTTCAACTCAGGCAAATTTCATGGGCAGGACACAGAATGATTTCACTACTATGCTCCACAAACAATTATAGCACAATTTTGGCATTGTCACGTGAACAGTAATACTGCTGGATGATGCTGTTGCTACTGGGAAAGACATCAAGTATGAAGAGGTGCAGATGGACCACAATAATGCTCACAATCCACAATTTCATTGTGCCTTTGATTACAAGCTCTGGAAAATGCCTCCCATTGCATAATTCTGCCCCCCACTGGCCTTCATTCATGGAACAATGCATATTCCAAGCAGCCATTCTCCTGAATGACATGATATCCAGACAAAACCAACAATCTGGTGTAACAAGAAACATGATTTGTCTAGCCAGGTGCAATGTTACCAAAGATCCACAGTCCAATTTCAGTGATCCTCTAACTACTCTAATTGTAATGATGTCATTTCGCCAACATAGGAATAGGCTACATAGAGGTTGTCTGCCAACCCATGTTCCACAATGTGAGCTGAACCATGTGATCTCAAACACACTAGCATTGTACTCTTGTAGTCAGATCAAGCCACAACTTGCTGCAGGCATCTATGTCATTTTACAAAGCAGGTAAGTCTCCGATCTCCATGTTCTGTGATGAGGAGTGGACATCCAATACTTTATCACCTACTGACTGTAGCATTGTCCCACTTTCTATAGCGGCTCACAACAGAACCATGCAAACAACTGACCTCCTTCACAGTTTCCAAGATGCGTTTCGGGGCGTCAGGCTGACACCGTAACAATCTGCCACCAGTCAAAGTCGCTTATGTCAGTGAATTTACCTGTCTGAGACCCATATTGTTGCTAGAATGATACCCCATTCATCTCTGCCCCATTTATATATTTTTCTTACAAGCCACGCACCCACGACGTCACCAAGCAGTATTCAATTTAATTAATGGAAACGTTTTTTCTGCTTTGTGATTAGCCTATTACAGTCTTTGGCTATGCCAAAATAATGGACCTTTGAAAAATCATCGCACTTTGTTTGACGGTGTCGTGCTCTAACACGGATTTCACAATTGTGTTGATTTTATTCTGCTCAAAGTCGGAATCATTAAAAAGTTAGCTTAGTAGCTGGGAGTACAGTCCACTGATTTCAAGGACATAACATGTTAAACGACATGATAGCAGACAATACTATGAGAAAGAAAGTTGCTACTCACCATACAGCGGAGATGCTGAGTCGCAGATAGGCTCAACAAAAAGTGTTTCACACTTAAAGCTTTCGGCCAATGGTCTTTGTCAACAATAGACACACACATGCACCAACTTTCCCTGCAATACACATCCTACGTTCCTGTAACCCTCCTGACCTCAATCTTCGTTAGTCGCTGTCCTCACCCATCCAGCCCCTCCCTACTCCCATGCCAGCACTACACAGCTGTCATTCCACCACCACTGTCAGTCCATTTTTTTCCCTCTCTCTCTGTTTCTGCTACTCCCCCCCCCCTCCCCAGCCCTCTGCCTAGCATTTCACTCCCTGCCATCCCCACCATACTAACTGCCCTCCTCCCCACCCCAGCCGCCTCCTTACCCCCATCCAGTTGCCACTCCCATCACACACTGGTGCTGCTGCTGCTCGAAGTGTGGTTGCAGCTATCTCAGACTGCAGTTTTGTGTGTGTGTGTGTGTGTGTGTGTGTGTGTGTGTGTTTGTTGTTGTTGTTGTTGTTGTTGACAAAGGCCATTGACCAAAAGCTTTAAGTGTGAAACACTTTGTTGTGCCTATCTGCGACTCAGCATCTCTGCTATATAGTGAGCAGCAACTTTCCTTCCATAATATTGTTACATTCCATCCTGGATTTTCCATCGTATGATAGCAGACAAGGTGGTTAGAAAACAGTGAGACGCCATTACGCTGAAAAAGTGAATCCTGCTCTCCATCTGTGTCTGCCATATTGCTGAGTCTTTATGAGGTGTTGATACTGCTATTCTGCTTTTCAAAAGATAATAATAAATTAGTGTTGCCTAAGGCTGAAGCAATAAAGCTGGGAAGTCAGATGTTACTTTTCACAGATAAGTACATTAGCTAAATTAATATTTATGGTTGCAATATGTACTATACAGTTTGACTAAGTGACTTCAAATTGTTTATAGGATCCCACATGACAATGAAAAAAGAAGCTTGTGGATCAAGGCATTACAATGAAAATATTGCAAAACCATTTGTATATAGCAGAATATTTTCTGATCATTTTTGCAAAGTTTACGTTGATTGAACATCATTGTCATGCGTGCATATCAGAGAACGATGCAATGCCATGCATTTTCTCATCATTTGCGTCATACATGCAGAATGTTTCACAATATGTTACTTAAATTATTGTAATGTTTCAGAGTGTTGTGCACTTTTTGAAATTTTAAGTTTGGCTATTATTCATGTCGTGTTGGTATCCAATGTATCTGTACTGAGTAGTTTTGAGCTAATACAGGGAGTGAATACTGTGACTAAAAATAATTCTTTCAAAATTTTTAATCTTATGTGTTCCTGCATGTGTGTCCAGTGCTTGTTTGAAGATTTCCCTGCTTTCTTCAAAGCCATTGTACTCTGTTAGCAATATGTATGGATAATGGAAAAAAGGTTAGGGTTAAAAAACTACTGTACAAAGGTGTTGTGTATCGGTTGGCATACGTAAACTTTTCCTATTTGGTTTTGTGCAGCTTTCTACAAGCTTTCCTATGATTGTTTACAGTACCTAAATGACATGAAGCCTACTGTGCTCAGTTCATACATACAATACCAGAAACAAAAATGATTTGCACAAGGACTTAAAAGCACTTTAGTTCAAAAAGGGGTCCACTACTCAGGAACACTCATCTTCAATAATTTGCCAGCAAACATAAAAAATTTAGTTAAAAATAAAGATCAGTTTAAAAGGAGCCTGAAAGACTTACTAGTGGCCAACTCCTACTCCATTGACGAATTTTTTAATAGAAACAAATGATGTATTGTATATATTCGTACTATTAGTATTGTTATTTCAGCTTATATATATATATATATATATATATTATATATATATATATATATACCTAAAAACAAAGATGATGTGACTTACCAAATGAAAGTGCTGGCAGGTCGACAGACACACAAACGAACACAAACATACACACAAACATACACACAAAATTCAAGCTTTCGCAACAAACTGTTGCCTCATCAGGAAAGAGGGAAGGAGAGGGAAAGACGAAAGGATGTGGGTTTTAAGGGAGAGGGTAAGGAGTCATTCCAGTCCCGGGAGCGGAAAGACTTAACTAAGGTAAGACTTAACTAAGGTAAGTCTTTCCGCTCCCGGGACTGGAATGACTCCTTACCCTCTCCCTTAAAACCCACATCCTTTCGTCTTTCCCTCTTTCCTGATGAGGCAACAGTTTGTTGCGAAAGCTTGAATTTTGTGTGTATGTTTGTGTGTCTGTCGACCTGCCAGCACTTTCATTTGGTAAGTCACATCATCTTTGTTTTTAGGTATATTTTTCCTTCGTGGAATGATGAGACTTACCAAACAAAAGCGCTGGCAGGTCGATAGACACACAAACAAACACAAACATATACACAAAATTCTAGCTTTCGCAACCAACGGTTGCCTCGTCAGGAAAGAAGGAAGGAGAGGGAAAGACAAAAGGATTTGGGTTTTAAGGCAGAGGGTAAGGAGTCATTCCAATCCCGGGAGCGGAAAGACTTACCTTAGGGGTGTGCTTGTGTCTGTGTATATGCGGATGGATATGTGTGTGTGTGCGAGTGTATACCTGTCCTTTTTTCCCCCTAAGGTAAGTCTTTCCGCTCCCGGGACTGGAATGACTCCTTACCCTCTCCATTAAAACCCACATCCTTTCGTCTTTCCCTCTCCTTCCCTCTTTCCTGATGAGGCAACATTTTGTTGCAAAAGCTTGAATTTTGTGTGTATGTTTGTGTTCGTTTGTGTGTCTGTCAACCTGCCAGCACTTTCATTTGGTAAGTCACATCATCTTTGTTTATATATCTGCTTGTGTCTGTATACGTGTGGATGGATGTGTGTGTGTGTGTGTGTGTGTGTGTGTGTGTGTGTGGGTGGGTGCGCGCGCGCGCGAGCGAGCGAGCGAGCGAGCGAGTGTATACCCGTCCTTTTTTCCCCCTAAGGTAAGTCTTTCCGCTCCCGGGATTGGAATGACTCCTCACCCTCTCCCTTAAAACCCACATCCTTTCATCTTTCCCTCTCCTTCCCTCTTTCCTGACGAAGCAGCCGTTGGTTGCGAAAGCTAGAATTTTGTGTGTAAGTTTGTGTGTCTACCGACGTGCCAGCGCTTTCGTTTTGTAAGTCAAATCATCTTTGTTTTTTATATATATATATATATATATATATATATATACCTAATGGTTTTAATGGAGAGGGTAAGGAGTCATTCCAGTCCCGGGAGCGGAAAGACTTACCTTAGGGGGAAATGGAATGTTTTTTTCCTTCATGGAATGTTTCCTTCTATTATAACTATATATATATATATATATATATATATATATATATATAGAGGGAAACATTCCATGTGGGAAAAATATATTTAAAAAGAAAGATGATGAGACTTACCAAACAAAAGCACTGGCAGGTCGATAGACACACAAACAAACACAAACATACACACAAAATTCTAGCTTTCGCAACCAACGGTTGCCTCGTCAGGAAAGAGGGAAGGAGAAGGAAAGACAAAAGGATATGGGTTTTAAGGGAGAGGGTAAGGAGTCATTCCAATCCCGGGAGCGGAAAGACTTACCTTAGGGGGAAAAAAGGACAGGTATACACTTGCACACACACACATATCCATCCACACATACACAGACACAAGCAGACATTTTCAAAATTTTGAAAATGTCTGCTTGTGTCTGTGTATTTTGAAAATGTCTGCTTGTGTCTGTGTATGTGTGGATGGATATGTGTGTGTGTGTGCGCGCGCGCGCGCGCGCGCGCGCGCGCGCAAGTGTGTACCTGTCCTTTTTTCCCCCTAAGGTAAGTCTTTCCGCTCCCGGGATTGGAATGACTCCTTACCCTCTCCCTTAAAACCCATATCCTTTTGTCTTTCCTTCTCCTTCCCTCTTTCCTGACGAGGCAACCGTGGGTTGCGAAAGCTAGAATTTTGTGTGTATGTTTGTGTGTCTATCGACCTGCCAGCGCTTTTGTTTGGTAAGTCTCATCAACCCACATCCTTTCGTCTTTCCCTCTCCTTCCCTCTTTCCTGATGAGGCAACAGTTTGTTGCAAAAGCTTGAATTTTGTGTGTATGTTTGTGTTCGTTTGTGTGTCTGTTGACCTGCCAGCACTTACATTTGGTAAGTCACATCATCATTGTTTTTAGGTATATTTTTCCTATGTGGAATGTTTCCTTCTATTATATATATAAGTGACATTTTCCACATCCATGAGGACCTCCTCAACACGGATCTATGGAACGAAAAACTAATCTAATCTAATCTGATGAATAGTGGTGGGGAAAGTTATCATAAAGCAGCATAACTGGGTCCAATAGCCTTGAATACAGATTACTCTCTTATTTCATGTAAAAATTCATTTCATGTGATAACACAAGTGTATCTCTTGACACCTTCAGAAGCTACCTTATTACAGCCAAATTAAAGTGGAGTTGGAATATGAGACTGGTAAAAAAGAAATGGATGGTTCAAGCTTAAGATCTGTTGAGAAATACATTATCAGGTCAGTCTCCATGTTAACTTTATAACTCCTTCAAGTAGATAATCCGTTTTTGGACTCTTATATAATCTATAACTGTAGCCTTTTTAAATTGTCTGCATTGCATTATTTGTTTGAAGTTTTTTTGTTTTCTATTCTATTCTGCTGGCGTCCTTATGGATTATACGACTTAATTTTATGTCAATTCAGAGTATAGGTATTGAGCACAGCTTGGTTTAACATCAGCTGCATTTTTTGAGCAAGTATTCCAATGTTGCAAGTTCCCACGCAGAGGCTTATTTTGCATGGGTCAACACATGAAATGACATCTGTGAGATGTAATGTAGAGAAGGGCAAACAGCCATCTAGTTCCCAAGAAAGTAAGGCTCAACTAAATCTCTAAAAACTAATGCAGTAATTTTCAACTTTTTCAATACATCTTTACTTCATGTGTGCTCTACATTAGTTCTTGTTAGCTGCCAGTCTACACATGTCAAGTGTCATTGTACTTTTATGATAAAGTTTTTAGAATAACTTTCAATGGAAAAGCCCCCTCAGTCTGTCTTATATTTTAGGCCTAAGATATGACTAAGCTCAGATGAACACACTTATTAACTTTGTTGATATGTTATCATAACCACTAGAATGCTTTGATTTCAAGGACTTTATGATGGATTCTATTTCTTTGGGTGAAGTAAATGCCTATTCTATTTTACTGAGATTGTTTGTGTGCACTTGTCTCAGATATTCCATTGCATTGTTTACTGAACCTGACAACCCCATGCTATCAGTAACAGGGACAAATACTTGTTTAAATGGTTTGCAACACAACATGCATTTTTTACCAGGGTTTCTTTTATTTTTATAATTATTTGTTCCTCCTCATTTCTGGTCCTATCTGTCTCTGACTTAACTATATCCCATATTGTTTTTATTTCTTGCTGGGTGTATTTATCTTCTCATAATGCAGTTGTCTAGATTTATGGATAACCTCCTTCAATATTTTGCAGAAATTTTTGTAATGAGCTATAATGCTGGTATCAAAGGTGCCCTTACACATCAGATAGAGTTTCCTATTTGTCTCACATGATATCCTTATCCCTTGTGAGATCCAGGATTTCTTATAGACTTCTGTTTAATTTGAGTTACCTTCAGGGGAAAACAGTTTTCAAATAAGGTGCTAACTTTATTAATGAATGTTTTGTATTTTCCATTTGTGCCTTGGATGCTGTAAACATCCATCCAATTGATTTCTTTGAGTAATCTCCTAAACTTCTCAGTTTTTGACTGTTTTATTGGCCTTCTGGACTCAGTTCTGATAGATGTTTTATCCTGACAATTTTCAAAATTTAATGTTAGGTGTTGCATGTCATGGTCAGATAGCCCATTTACTACTGATTTTGTAATGTGGCTTAGTTGCCTAGAATTGTCTATAAAGATATTATCAATGACAGTCTTAGAACATTTGTATACCCTAGTTGGGAAATTTAGAGTAAAAATTAAATGGAGTGACAGTGTAACTGATTTTAGTAACTGTTCACTGACAGTGTTTTTCACGACATCTACATTAAAATCACCAGCAACCACTAGTACTTTATTTTTTTAATTTTAGATGAGACAATAAATCTTCAAGACCGTTTATAAACAGATTGAAATTTCCTGAAGGTACTCTGTATATGGCTACTATTATAAAGGACATGTTATGAAATTCTATCTCTGTTGCACAGTCATGCTTCTAAGTGCTGCTCTAATCAAAATTTATTACTGTCAATATTCTTAAATTTAAAACTGTTTTTAACAAATGTGGCAACTCTTCCTTTCTCCATATTTTGTCTAGATAAGTAAGAGGCTAACAAATTCTTTAAGGTTTAACATATCTATAACAGTGGTCACATGATTTTCAGAGAGGCAGATTATATCAACTGGGTTCGATGACTAATTCATCAATTCACATAAGTAGTTCTTAATTTTACTTCTAAGCCCTCGAATATTTTGATGCACACTAAAGATAGTTGGCATTCCACATTTACCAAGATGAAATCGGGTGGAAATAAAATTTCTGCTGATTGCTGTAAATTTTTAAACAACAGCTGTGTTTGCTGATCCAATATGCCAGGATTATGCTGTTTGATTTCTTTCTCAAACTGAAGGTTTGCTCCAATCTTTATTTCTCTCAGAACTTGACTTTGTTCTGTCCTACCTACCCTAAAAAAGGTGCTGCTCCAACACCTATGACCACTGGTATATTACCACTCCCTCTCATGTTTCCTGCTATTAGCCCAACCAGTTTACACTTGTAGGGGTAATTTCACTACATAAAAGAAAACACTTGTGTGGAATTTATACTATGAACGACCACCTTTATTGTACCGCACAAACACACTTCATACATACGATAACGCGGGAAAACGAACACTACTCGTGTCCTCCAAAGAACCCCGCTCGTCAAGAGAATCTCTCAGTGTCTTGTCAACTATCGACTTGTCACTCCCACACAGCCCCCCCCCTGAAGTGCGGAGCACCCGGTATGGTGGGGTACTTAAACTTCACCTCTCGGCCTGCCCGAGTGCGGATAGTGCGGGTGTGGGTGCTGCTTGCTGATTCTGTTGCTGCATTAGGCCCCCTGGTGTGGGGCTCATGTGGGACACAGCTGTCTGGTTCTGCGTAAGGTGTGGGTTCGTTGCAAGTTGTGTCTGCAGTCGTCTGTGAGACTGTCGTCGGTGCTGGCATTGTCCAAGCGGGTTTTACTCGCTCAATGGAAACTTTGGTCGACTTTCCCTGGAGGAGGATATCCATTGTGTGTTTGTCCCGTCCTAGCACTTGGTATGGTCCAGTGTACGGTGGCTGTAACGAATGACGTACCAGGTCCGTGCGGAGCATGATGTGGGAACAAGTATCGAGGGACTTGTGTATGAACACTGGATGCGTGCCGTGCTGAGACGTCGGGGCTGCACGTAGTGTCTCTGCCTGCTTCCTCATTTGTTGCAAGAGGTGGGGTAGTTGTGTGTCATCTGGGAGGGGAACTGGTGCAAGGAATTCTGCTGGAACTCGGAGCGGTTCTCCGTATACCAACTCTGCTGAGGAACAATTGATGTCTGTTTTTAATGCGGTCCGTAACCCCAACAAAACCAATGGCAACGCTTGAGTCCATGAGTCCTCGTGGCACATCAGGGCAGCCTTTAAGGTCCGGTGCCACCTTTCCACCAAACCGTTGCTGGCCGGGTGGTAGCTAGTAGTACGGTTTCGTTGGAAGCCGCAGAGTTTTGACAGTTGTTGGAACAGTGTTGACTCGAACTGGCGTCCTTGGTCGGTGGTAACAAAAAATGGGCACCCAAAACGAGCCATCCAAGTTTCCAAGAATGCGCGTGCAGTAGTCTCCGCAGAAATGTCCCTGATTGGTGTAGCCTCTGCCCACCGCGTGCAACGATCCACTGCTGTAAACAAGTACCTGTAACCTTCTGAAGGGGGGAGGGGTCCAACCAAGTCAATGTGTACATGCCCAAAACGTGCCGTTGGGTTTGGGAATTGTCCTACTGGAGCGTGAACATGGCGTCCCACTTTGCTACGTTGACACTGATAGCAGCTGCGGGCCCACTCCCGTGTATCTTTCTTGATTGAAGGCCACACAAAACGGTCCGTCACTAATTTCACTGAGGCATTGGTTCCCGGATGTGCCAGGTTGTGAATGCTGTCGAATACCTTTCGTCGGAACTGGGGGGTGATGTATGGGCGTGGTCTAACCGTGGAGGTGTCGCACCATACCTTACATGGGCTGCAGGGGACATCCACAAGTTGTAAATGTAGGCCAGTGGACGGGTCCGCCAACAAGGATTGCAGCTGCGCATCTGAAACCTGAGCCCTTGCCAATTCGGAATAATCTAACATTGGACTTATCCCATTAATACGTGAGAAATAGTCTGCCACAATGTTTTCGGCACCATGGATGTGACGCACGTCTGTCGAAAACTGGCATATAAACTCTATATGGCGGGCCTGGCGGGGGGAACATGAATCGCTGACTTTGTAGAAAGCTGCCACGAGAGGTTTGTGGTCGGTGTATATGGTGAATTGCCTGCCCTCAACTAAGGGGCGGAAGTGCCTGACGCTTTCATACATTGCGAGGAGTTCCCTGTCATATGCACTCCAACGAGTTTGACTCATCTGTAGTTTCTGTGAGAAGAAACTTAGTGGCTGCCAATGACCCTTCACTCTCTGGTGCAGTGCTGCCCCGATTGCGACTTGGCTTGCGTCCACTACTATGGCTAGCTGAGCTCCTGGTGCAGGGTGTGCAAGCCCCACTGCGTTGTGAAGGCTGTTTTGCAGTGCCTTGAAAGCCGAGTCCATCTCGGGTGTCCATGGGAGTGGGCGCTTGCCAATTTTGTTGTGTCCGGCCAAGGCATTGTTCAGTGGCGTCTGGATTGCTGCTGTTCCGGGGAGGTGGCGACGATAGAAATTTATCATCCCTAGGAACCGTCGGAGATCGTGGTAGGTTTGAGGCCGTGGTAGGGTACGCAACACTTCCAGCTTCTCTGGCAGTGGGAAAATGCCCTGAGCTGACACTTTATAACCCAGGAAGGTTACAACGGGTTCCCCAAACACGCACTTGTCCTTGTTAAGTGTAATTCCATGAGCACTAAGCCTGCTTTGCACCTCGCTCACGTGTTTCTGATGGTCAGAAACATTCTCCGAAAACACCAGAATATCGTCTAAATAGGCGAAACAATATGGTAGTCCTCTTAGTACGCTGTCTAGGAACCGTTGCCATGTCTGGGCCGCATTTTTCAGCCCAAATGGCATCACCAAAAATTCAAACAGCCCGAATGGGGTTGTCACTGCAGTCTTTGGTATGTCCTGCTCTGCCATTGGGATCTGATTATAAGCCTTACGGCAATCCAAAACACTGAATATGGATGCTCCGGCCAGTGAATGGGTGAAATCCTGTATATGTGGCACAGGGTATCTGTCTGGAACAGTTCGGGCGTTCAAAGCTCGATAATCACCGCACGGGCGCCATGACCCATTCTTTTTACGGGCGAGATGCAGAGGAGAGGACCACGGACTGTTGGATGGCTGTATAGTTCCTTCCTGTAGCATCTCGTTGAAAATGGCCTTGGTTTCCCGCAAGCGATCAGGTGCAAGCCTGCGAACACGTGAGGAGACTGGTGGGCCCGGAGTTGTACGGATGTGGTGCACCGTCTCATGCTGCGCCCTGCTCTTTCTTGTTCCCTGTTGTGGTTTGGGTGTCGCCTTTGTGGTTGAAACAGCAGGAGCCTGTTGTTGTGTCGTTAACTGTTTTGATGTCGTTTGAGCCATGTGCCGGTCAGCTTCCTTCGTTGCTATGGTGTCCTCCCAGGTGGGTGCACTGAGGTTATCTACCCTTTGGCATGCGTGAGAAGTCGGACGTCCTTGTATTCCCGGAATAACAAATCCACTGACAGAATGGACGAGTTGTGAC
Source organism: Schistocerca cancellata (assembly GCF_023864275.1). Taxonomy (NCBI): domain Eukaryota; kingdom Metazoa; phylum Arthropoda; class Insecta; order Orthoptera; family Acrididae; genus Schistocerca; species Schistocerca cancellata. The sequence continues at coordinate 357,837,307 of NC_064627.1, read as the reverse complement.
TTGTGTAAATCCACGGACAATGCATGTTTTGCCAGGAAATCAGCACCTAGTATAGGTTGGTCGATATCAGCCATAACGAAGGTCCAGTTGCATTCTTCTGGTAGCCCAATGTCCACTGGCAGTGTTTTCTGTCCATATGTGTGGATGACTGAGTCGTTGACTGCTTTCAATGTGGTTTCTTCAGTGCGTTTGTCTGAAGGGAAGAAATTTACAGGCAGAGTGCTGACATCGGAGCCGGTGTCGACCAAGAACATCCATCCTGTAGAGCGATCAGGAACGAAAAGTCTTTGTGAAGCAGCGTACCTTACAGCTGCGGGAGAAGACGATCCACATAACGTAGGCTCGTGCTGAAATGGGGGTGTTCCCCTTCCATGCGTCTGTGAGTTTAGGCGCAGTTGCTTGTTGTCACGGTCGGCTGCGCCTAAAGCAGGCCGTGGGATGCGTTTGGGTGTGAGCACGGCGTCTTACACTTCGTAGCTTGCGCGCCGAAGCGCTGGTGGAACCAGCAATAACCGGTGCCGTTGTTTGCGTGACGCGGCGGTCGCGTCGGCTGGCGACGACGCGTGTGTGTGTCAGCCGCCGCAACGTCGCGTGGCTCTAGTCGCTGCAGCTGGGCGGTCAGCTGATCGATGGCAGCGCGGAGAGATCGGAAATCTTCGGTCGCGTCCGGCGCTCGTCGTGCGGTCGTGGCAGCACAAGCTGGAGGCGCCGCGTCGACCGGCTCCGGCCGTGCTCGGCTGGTGTCGTTGGCCGAGGTGGTTGCGGCGGCGGCCACTGTGGCGCGCGAGTCGAACAGGGAGTGCGCTCTATCGGCTACTTGCAGCAACTCGCTTAATGGCCGGCCCTCGTAAGCAATTAAGGTTAAGCCCACCTGCGGAGGTAACTGCTGTTGCCATATGTGCAAAAGTAATGTGTCTGAGAACACGGAAGGGTCCGCCATAGCACGTAAATGCCGGTAAAAGTCTGAAGGTGACCTGTCACCGCGTTTCTCGTGGTACAGGAGCTGTGATATCCGCTGATCCACAGGTTTTGTACAACGCGAAATTAAAGCCGTCTTGAGAGTGGCGTAGGCTTGTTGTGGTGGGGGTTGCATAATTATATCGGATACCACTGACGACGCACGTTGATCCAGGTTGCATATCACTAGCGTGAACTGTTCAAAATCGTTGACTATTTGTTGCTGCACGAAAATGTTCTCCATAATAGCGAACCAAATTTCCGGACGCTCGGGAACGAAAGGTGGGGGTCGAATTTGTAATCGAGACGCGGGTGGCCCACGATCACTGGCGAACGGAAAGTGCGGAACTCGTGGGAGCGCTTCCGACGCGGGTGATGAAAACGGGAGCACTTTGGGTCTGATATCGGCGTGTCCTGCGCGCTGGTTGTGCGAGGCAATGTCCTGTGGCGGCGGCGCGGGACCCGCCGGCACACGCGGCGCGGTTGGAAACGTAACGTCGTGGGCGAAGTCGGTTTGAGATGTAGGCGTCCGTGGCTCTGTGAACTGAGGGTTTTGCTGCATCGTGTCGAGCTCCTTTTTGATGTTTTGGATGACGCCGTCGATGTCGCGGAAGAGGTTCTGTGCAGACGACATGTCGATACGAGACGTCGCGGAAAATATCTCAAGAAACTTGCCTATTGTCACACTGCTTAGTTACGGGGTCACCACTTATGTAGGGGTAATTTCACTACATAAAAGAAAACACTTGTGTGGAATTTATACTATGAACGACCACCTTTATTGTACCGCACAAACACACTTCATACATACGATAACGCGGGAAAACGAACACTACTCGTGTCCTCCAAAGAACCCCGCTCGTCAAGAGAATCTCTCAGTGTCTTGTCAACTATCGACTTGTCACTCCCACACACTTCCCCATCCTGTTGAGGAGTAGGCCATGTCTAGTATAATCCACCTACATTAGCAGTAAATGATTAAGATTTTACTCTGCACCATTGTGGAATTTGTATATTGTAAAGGTCAATTTGTCTCATAATATTTATTGTATTTTATTATCTTTGTAACACTTTTACTGGTTTAGTGGTATAAGTTTAGTAATATGTCATTTACTTCCAGTGTAATGACTTGCATACATAATTTTAAAAGATTTGCATTTATTTTGTGGGAATATCTTGCAATTACCATTGCATGATGAATTTAAAACAGTTAAAAAGCTGATAGTTGGCTTCCAATTTAATGTATTGTGAAACTGAATAAAATATGTACTTTCTTTTAGATACAAAGGTCATTGGTTAATATACCAGTATGATGTTTGAATGTGGCTTGAAATTATGCTAAAAATTGTATTTCTGCAGCTGGAAAAATTTTGTCATGGAATGTGAAATAAAGATATGGTGACAAAGTACTGGATCTATTTGTTTTTGAAAATAAAATGATTATCTAAGTGCTCACTTCAGCAATTATTTTTACAGATTTCATTGCCGACTATATGATCACCTATAAACATTAAGTAAAATATACTAATGTGTGTATTTCTAAGAATGCAAAACTAAAGATGTAGCGTGTAAAGTGGCCTATTTCTGTAGCTGCCTTATAACTTCAAATTTAATTTTCATACACATAATAGCTAAATATATATGCCATAGTTGGTGTAAAGTTAAATTAAAATTGTAACTGAAATTCTTATCCTGATTAGGCCTATCCAAAACTGAAGAAAAATGCCTGTACACTGATGGTGCTACAGAAAAAAAACCGCAAAAACAAAAAGGATTTATGTGATATTGCCATAAAATTTACTTCAGAAAGGAAACTTCTTGGTATGGAAGGTAAACCGATAATTTTCATACAATTTCGCTTTGTTCCTAACAGAAACCGTCAGCGCAATGCCAAAATTCAATATATCTGACCGAGAAATGATTAAAAAGGTCTTGTTTTGTGTATACTGCGACCTACTACTGTTGAAATTTCGATTTTACTTAAACCAGGAACAAAATGACCGGCTGTTTCGCCGTGATGCACCCCATGCTCGGCTAATGGCGTCAAAGGAGGTGTGGGGGAAATTAGTGTTTAACGTTCCGTCGACAACGAGGTCATTAGAGACGGAGCACAAGCTCGGGTTAGGGAAGAGTGGAGAAGGAAATCGGCCGTGCCCTTTAAAAGGAACCATCCCGGCATTTGCCTGAAGCGATTTAGGGAAATCACGGAAAATCTAAATCTGGATGGCTGGACGCGGGCTTTAACCGTCGTCCTCCCGAATGCGAGTCCAGCGTGCTACCACTGCGCCACCTCGCTCGGTAAATGGCGTTAAAAATGTATGACGCGCGTATTCATAAATGAAAGCACACCATTTCAAACCACATACTCAGAACTGTTAATTCAAACGCTTCTTCTTCTGGAATTTGCAGCAATACTGCCTTGACCACATAGAAACCGTCGCCTCAGTGCCGAAAATCTTCATATTAGTAGTATATCTGGCAGTGAGATGATTAAAAAGGTCTTTTTTGTGTATAATCTGAGTTAGTATTGCTGACACTTCGACCTCACTTTAAACAGGAATAAAACGATCAGCTGTTTTGCCACGATGTACATCTTGCTTGTTGAGTGAGAATTGGCGTTAAAAAATTTAGTTTTCAATTGTCTGATTATCATTATAAATTCACGAAAGTATACTGTTTCGAATTACATACTCAAACCTGTCGATTCAATGCATCAACGATATGAAGGTAGGTTTAACGCTGCTTAAACGGAGACTGGCTTCAACTGAAGTCTGTGCTCGGCGTAGATAACGCCATTTCCCCAGTATTCTGTTCTCATAGATACTAGAGTGCTAATTCTGTTTCTGTTACTATTGTAATTTACACTGTTTAAATGAATTTGAAACAAAATAACTGTCAATTTTTAAAACTACAAGCAGAGTAAACATTTAACTTATGCTGAATGATACAATCTGCTCTTCCCGTATGTGCAGTGGGAATGTAACAAATACATTCTATTTCATAGTCACTTCTCCCTCGTTTCATGAAGAACCATTCTTCTGGATATTTCTCTTCGAATGAATACTTACTCTTTAGAATTTTCTTCACGTGAAATAAACAGTTTAATAACAAATTAACCACGATACGAGTCAGACAGAGAATCTGAGAACCACGAAGTTGTAAAGCTTAAATTAGACTGAGAGAAAAGACAATAATGGAAAACTTCGCAGCTTTCCCGCGTACTAATACTCCTTTACAGACTTCGTAAACTGAGGCAATGACACCTTTCGTTGTTTAGCTTAACAGCCGGGAGTCGACACACAGATCAACGATAGAATTTGGAGAAAAAAATTGATAATACTAGATTATTTCTCTGGGTTCCGAAATCCAGGACAAACTGCCGCCCCGAAAGTATTTTTCGGGACACCGATTTCATTAAGCTGAAATGGGGATTGTCCGGCAAAACTGCGACATCTGGCAACCCTAAGCCCACTCCATAACATTTCCTCAATTCCGAGTAGAGGGTAAGAAGCAAACCTATTCAAATACCAGACTAAATTAACTTTACCTTGTCATAGCCCATTCTCTGAAATCTGCCGCCTATTGCTTCTCCGACTCCTGCTAACTCAGTTACAGGTTTGTTTCCCATAGGTTCAGCAACAAAGTTCCTGTGTTTCTGGGAAGTGCTCGACATGGTAACCTGTAATTAACTAATACACTTAACACATACAGTACTCGAGATTCAATATTTTAACAGTATACAAACATATGAATGTAGGTACAAGAAAGAAATGCACTTGCACAAATTGATGACTCCTCAGGAACACGACTGATATTTCGAACTACAACTCCTTGCAGCTCTACGCAGAACTGTGACGTGGCACTACTTCGGATTTCCTACCGCTACAGCTCTGACACGCCCGATCACCAACATGACAATCTACAGGGTCGCCAAAATGAAACTTGATCAGAAAATATTAATAAATTTGACGCAAGAAGAGCTACCCACGTAAGTGAACATGAGAAGTATTACTTGTACAAGTTGCTGGAAATGGTCATCGTTGCATTTACTGCACGGTCCGTTTCTTAATTAAATTGCATATCGTGAAAAATGAACGCCTGGACTAGTGTTGTTGTGGACAACCTGTTTACGTATCGTCAAATGCAGATCGCGACAGAACGGCTGCATTCCGTTGTGGGCTGCAGTTCACAATCGAGAGGTGGGTTTCGACTGTGGAGTCGTGAGCTAGCGTGTAGTTCGATTCATACTTGACGGAACGGAACGAGACGGAACGTAGCGTCAAAACAGTCCGCATTGCATTTCAAATAGAGTCAGTCACACAGGCCATCAACGGAACAGAATATCACCATCGAAGTTTCTCAGGAAGAATGTTTTGACGTTGACGTTGATAAAAAAATGTAGTGGAGCGACGGTATCGTCGTCTGCTAACATTGCAGGCGCTCACTGATGCTATAGTGTTGTAGTTCGATTCATATTTGACGGAACGGAACGAGACGGAACGTAGCGTCAAAACAGTCCGCATTGCATTTCAAATTGAGTCAGTCACACAGGCCATCAACGAAACAGAATATCACCATCGAAATTTCTCAGGAAGAATGTTTTGACGTTGACGTTCATAAAAAAATGTGATGGAGCGACGGTGTCGTCGTCTGCTAACATTGGAGGCGCTCACTGATGCTATAGTGGCGGATTTTGTACTTAGTCTATATTTTTATTGTTTCCGTTCTTTTCATGATACCTTGTGAAGATTTCATGAGGACTTTGATATCTCTCCCTTGAATATTCTTACAGAAAAGAGGCCAAATATCTGAAAGCGGAAAATTATACTACCAAATTGATGAAACAATGGTTCCTACATATTAAAAATAGCCCTTTTTTCACGGCGAAAAAGCTCAATTGGAAAGTCTCTCTTTAGGAAGCAAAATATTGTTGTTTATGACGTTCGAAAAGAAAAAAATCTGTGGATAAGGCAAAAAGACTCCACATGTAGCCTGCAGAAACACTGTTTGTGTGTTCGTATGTATATATTTCCTCTGTAAAATAAATGTTGGTGTTCTGGAATGTTGTACAACGCTTTCATGTGCGTTTATTCCGTCAACCTAAAAGTATAAACAACACAGTGGCGTCAAACGAACTCATAATGGACATTCAGTTCGTAAACAAGCAGTGAATTACTTTCGAATAACAACAGCCGAGTTCGAGTACTTGTAGATCTGCGACTCGACGTCTGCTAAAAAAAATCGGATACTCACATTATACATACGGTCCTGACTTGAGTGAAACTGAAAGCGACACTTCAATATTCGATATATGGCACTTATCTGTCATCTTTTCTATGTTTATGCCCCGTTCTCGAAAGTGCAGTTTATAATACCCTAAACACTCATCAAAAAACCAATAATTTCACTCTTACATGTCACTTCAGCTAAATAAGACGAAATATTTAAGTTATTCTGCACCGAATTTTGGAGTTATGCTTCTTGCAATTGCACTAAGTGACACTTATATTGTTGGTGATTTCCCTCACTAACAGTTACACTGCAAGTGAAATTACATTGCCACCAAGAAAGTGTTACTTCCTTTCTCAAATCCATTGGTCAATTATTTAAGAGCAATGAAGTTACCATATACTTTCACCACATAAATTAACCATTATTTTGTGCTCATAACTGCAATGTCAAAACTTGTAACTGGCAGCAACCTTTAATATAGAAAGTTAATATTAAGTTCCTCTTAAAATACAATGTTTTCATGGTTCAGGGCACATGCAGCCTAGAGTAGCAGAGTTGTTTGATAGTTAATATTAAGTTCCTCTTAAAATACAATGTTTTCATGGTTCAGGGCACATGCAGCCTAGAGTAGCAGAGTTGTTTGATAGTCACTATTCAGAATTAAATCACACTCCACATCATTTTGTAGTCGTCATAGCTGTGTATTTGCCATACAGCATAAAATAATCAATTATTCATTTTGGCTCAAGTATAGCAATAGCAATATTTTCATCAGACTTTCACAACTGTCTCAGTCGCATTTTAAAGAAAATGGAGGAATATTTTTCTAAATGCAAACAGAAGAAAGCAATAAGTTATTTAAATAGGTTGTACTTTATTATTTACGGCTACAGAAATTAGTCTTTTTGAATGACAGTTCAACCTGCAGAAGGTCCACTCTTATACGATTTTAACTGTTTATTGTGAAGGTTGCTGTACGCAGTGCGAATACGTCTTGTTTAAAAGTTTGTTGTGAAGGTTGATGTACACAATGCAAATGCTTTTTGTTTTAGTTTTTGCAATATGTAAACCACAACTGTGGGTCATTTTTCTCCATACCATTCCCAGATTCAACAAATTCTTGATGTTTGTCTTTGTAGCATCCGTTTTCGTCTTTCCATAAACAAGGTTTAGCTAACAATCATTTTATAGACATTTGAAGACTGCGAAATACACACATGGTAAAATTACTGACACAAAAATCAAAACGTTGTGATTCCATTTCAAAATTCAGCGATAAGATGGCAGTCAAAAGGTGCTATTCCATGGTGGAGGAAGGAAAGTGGCATCACAAAGTTCATGCAACTTTAATTTCTGTGGCATAGCTTAAAGTCGAATTGCACAAGAAGCACCACAGGAATGGGGGTGTTTCCACAGGCAACTGCAGTGAAACCACTTGAGTGGCTGTCAAGTGGTACTATTTTTGTAGCATGTGGAAACCAAGCTTTATGTACACTGTAGGTAATTTTGTTCTCTGTCCAGGTATTGTAAAACAGAAATTATTATTATCTGTCTGTTTTGTGGGAGCATATCCAAAGAAAAATATCGAGTCCTGATGCTACCAGCGCAAAATCTCACAAAAAAACGCCATAAAGTAAAACCACCAGACTCAAAGGAATGGATTGCAAAGTCACTGTCAAATTGTTATGTAATGTCAGTACTAGCTGCAGATTGTCATTCAACCATTATAGCTTGTGTGTACTAAATACGATGGAACCAGACTATACAAACACTCCCTCAAAGAATTAAAGTTAGCTTCATTGATAGCAGCCACAGGAGACGGAGATAAATATATGGCTTTTTCGATCGTTCTGACCTTGCAGTTCAAAATAGTTTGCAGAGAACAAACAACAGAGTAATCTCATAAACATGCACGAACTAAGTGGCTTGGTCCCCTCTCTCAAATCAACCAACCAACCAACCTAATAACAACATGCATGGAAGATACAAGAAAATAAAAAGCATAATCAAAGACTAACAAAACCAACACACAAGCATACAGTAAAAACGCACACGCCAGACACAATATGACACTTCGTAACTGCGTGATGTTTCCACATATTCACTGCAGAGGAAATGTTGCGACAGCATCACTTTGCATAGCCAAGTGGCAAATGGTGAAAGTGAGCTTACGAAACGTCATCCATGATGCAGAAAATCGGGATATAGCATCAGAATTATGGAGCTAGAAACGATAAAGTTTCTTAATCCACAATTTAATAGCGAATGTTCTTGATAAAGTTTGCATGGCAAACTCTTGAAGCGTAAAGCAATAGTTTAAGTGTCATGAATGCTTATTTCCCCGAGTTTGTTTGCAACGCTCTGAGCTAAGCAAGTGACATTAAAATGATGTGGCCAAACATTTAGAGTGTATGTTGACACCTTGATCGGCGAATACAAATCGAGTTGACATGAAAGTAGCTTATGCCAGCTTAAGCCAGCCAGTGACGTTTGGGTGCAGTCTTTCAGGAGTCTGTGTGAAGACGGAGTGGCTACTGACTAACAATATAACCATGTTGTCAACATATGGATAAATCATTAAGTCTTCTGTTGTATTCTAATCAACTATACTATGTCTGTTGATTCATCCACAGTAAAATATCCACGCAATATGTGTCTAGGGTTAGCGTCTTTGATTAGTACTCAAAATGTCCTCAGTCCCAGGTTCTAAATCCACTACTGCTTAAATTTTGACCAATAATCAGAATGGGCGACTGAAGACTTTCGGCATACGAAGTCATCCTCATTCTTCCAACAGAGAATATGGGCTTGGGACAGGGAATAAGAAAGGAGAAAGGCTAATTGAGTTCTGTAATAAATTTCAGCTAGTGACAGTGAATACCCAGTTGAAGAATCACAAGAGGAGGAGGTCTTCTTGGAATAAGCCAGGTGATATGGGAAGATTTCAGCTAGATTACATCATGGTCAGACAGAGATTCCGAAATCAGATACTGGTTTGTAAGGTGTACCCTGGAGTAGACTCAGATCACAATATAGTAGTGAGAAGAATAGGCTGAAGTTTAAGAGATTAGTCATGAAAACTCAGTACGCAAAGAAATGGGATACAGAAGTACTAAGGAATGATGAGATCTGCTTGAAGTTCTCTAAGTCTACAGATACAGTAATAACGAACAGCTCAGAAGGTAGTACAGTTGAAGAGGAATGCATATCTCTAAAAAGGGCAATCACTGAAGTTGGAAAGGAAACCATAGGTACAAAGACGGTAACTGCCAAAAAACAGAAGAAACACCTCAGATGATCGATGAAAGAAGGAAGTACAAAAATGTTTTGGGAAATTCAGGAATACAGAAACATAAGTATCTGAGGAATGAAATAAATAAGAAGTGCAGGGAAGATAAGGCAAAACGGCTGCATGAAATCAATTTCATCAGTTTCTGACTTTTGGTGTAATATGTGACCTATGATTAGCAAGCTTTCCATTTCATTTGACAAAACAACTATACACTACATGATCTTTCCAGTGGAGCCACATAATAGCTAAGTAACAATACCTGAATGCATGAAATCTTACAGCTGCATACACCTTCTGACACAGATGAATCTTCATCAGGTTTGATTCTGTGGGGATTTTTGTCCTACATATGAATCTTCTACCAAGTGGTGCCTCAGTTCCAACAGAAAAAACAGCGACCTCAAGTATTTGAAAGCAATCGTCATCCTTGTATCTCCTCTGTCCACAGTTGCCACCAAAACATCCTTGTTCTTCCACCCACCATCCTTGTTCTTCCTTCCATGATAGTTGTTAGTACCTACATGTGCAACCAATTACAAGTTACAAGAACCTGACAACAAAAACCAAAACTGAAGACAGACAAATACTTATCTGTAGATAACTGATGCATGATGGACAGATACATGTAAAAAGATCTGATGTCAATTTTTTGAGCTGTTGATATTTTGGTAGCTTGAAGGTTCTAGATGAGACTTACACAAGAGTATTAGAACAAGGGCGGTACCATTCCAAAGTACCGTTATCCAAGATGGCGGCTGTGACATCAATCAAGATGGCGGATTTTGGTGGGAAGTACGAATTTTGATGGAAAAGTGCCACACTCCCCTCCCCCAGAAAAATCGCGCGAAGTTCAAATTCCAGCAGGATACTGCACCACACCACAGTTATCTCCACTAAGCAAAGAAAATGGTGGGAAAAAGTAGTTGTCTTTATTATTTAACCAATTTCAAGCAGATGTGTTCGCCACTAGGTCTGAACTCGAACTGGCTTAGTTCATATCAGTGCTATCAGAGGGCGCTCTCCTGACGTCAGGTGATGACACAAGTACCGTTATTCAAGATGGCTGCACCCTGTGTGTTCACCATGAGCTCCATAGCCCAGCTGACTTAGTTCTTATCGTGGCCACCAGAGGGCGCTCTCCTGATGTCAGATCATGATGCAAGCACCGTTATTCAAGATGGCGGCACCCAGTGTATCCACCACGAGCTCCAGAGCCCAACTGTTTTAGTTCATATCGTCGCCGCCAGAGGACGCTACCGTGAAGTTGGGTGATGACACAAGATCATCTGCTCTCTCTCTCTCTCTCCCGGGCGTTATAACCAGCCACACGTCGCGGCAGCGGCCCGAGAGCGCGCGATCGCTAATGTCACAGCCTCAAGCCCACACCTTCATACTCACGCTGGAAATAGTCTTCCGTAAATACGCTAACTGAACACATGGGACACCAACATCACGCATCTAATGTACGAATTACCCACGTACTTAATTCCATTTCAATTTTAATAATATTCAATAACTCAATTTACAATTTCAATATTCAATGATCAAATGAGAAGTTCCACATTTTCCCACTATGAGCACAGTGTTCATTCATGACCTAGCATCCCCCACCCCTAGAATGCTGCACTCCTATTGGCTACTGCATTAGTCACGTGATTCGACTTCATAGAACCTAGGACTTTGAATCAAATATCGCGAATGCCACACCCACCTGGACTTGGAATCAAATAGTTAAAGTCTACACCACTATCTTCAACCGACAGCCACGTCCCCTTACCAGCCCAAGAGGTCAGGCTAATGTGCACTAACGTGTACTAATATGCATAGTGCATGACTTAATCCAAGATGGTTGTTCAAAATGGCGGAAAACAGATCTGAACACAAGTTCTTATTTTGCAATCAATCTCTCCACCATGAGATCTAGAGTCCAACTGACCTGGTACACATCAGATGGTACTGTCATCCCTCCTACGACCTAATCCCAGATGGTGGTCTGTAGGGGTAAAATGGCGCGAAAATGACTCATGCTGCGCTGGGCTGCTTGGGAGAGTAAGGAAGGAGTGCTCTCTATTTATTTTGAAACAACTTATTTAGGCATAGAGTATATCTATCACACTGATAAAAAACACTCGCCATCTTATGCTTGGGGACCATGTTTCATAGCGCACAGACACGCAAACAACTCCTAATTTCAGTACAGACCTGTAAACTGCTCCTAAATAATGCTTCACACTGATGTGTAGACACGGTCAGTACTCGTAAACTGTCGAAATAGCGCATAGCGCGGCTTACAGACCTGCTCGCCAAATAATGCAATCAACGCACGCAAGCGCAGTCCGCCGCCCCCTGTCCAGTAGAGTACACAGGAGATAGCAATAAGTGACGTATCCATCAGGTGTCAAACTGTGCACAGGCCCCTGCTCAGCTTCTGCAAGCATGAGGTGGCGGCACCCCCATTCATACGTAACACCTGAGAAATTCCTAACAGCTAGACACCGATGATGACACGATCGCACGTACGGTCGACGCGGCCGTCAGCTGCCAAAGCACTCACAGACATCCATTTTGGGCCACACATGCCACAAGCCCCGCAAAGTGAGGCAGCCGTAGCTCGGGTCCCGCGCGCTCTGCCACGGTCTCCAAGCCGGCGTCATTGAACACCAGCGAAAGTTCCATGCCTCTATACAGTCATGGTTATACAGACGTCATAGCATTCCAAAGTGCGCTCACACCAGTCTCATATGCGAGGCATCTCCAAGTGCCACTTGTCTTTACCATTGAAGGCAGAATAGCACAGAGCGTTTTGACACACGTGTTCAGCCGCGCATACCCGCCCAAGCCTGACTGACACCTCACCACCTAAAACATTGTCAATCTTACTCTTACATCACATAACTTTGGGAAAAAAATTATCATCCAAGTCCAACTCTCCATAATTTTATAGTACCCCAGAAATAGTTAACACTCGCTTTCTTGTTGTCTCAGCTTGTATGCGCCAAAATTCCTACCCTAACAGATCTTGTTTACGAAAATATCGCCGAATCCAGTCTTCCTCCCGGACATAACGTGATAGCCTTCCTGTTCTCAACATACGCAAATGTTCTCACCACTCCTATATCCCACCACAATCAATCGAGCATTGTCATTGGCTCTTATCGAATGTACCAGTCGAATTACTAATGCCGTTGGTATGGAAGCACCATCCACCTTTTCTTTCTGGGGCTTTCTGTGGTTATTTTGCACAGATTGCTAAACTGCACCGACAGTTCCCTCAATCTATACGTCCCTCACGATAGGACACGCAGTCACCCTTTCCAGTCATCCATTAACATAAACCATACTAACTTTACAATGCAATATACACACAGTTTACACAGTGTAAGCCACAGTAACTTTAGAATACAATATATACACATTTGACACAAACATTGCACTTATCTCTTATATCTCTATATCACCCGAAAAAATTATCCTACACCTACACTCACACCGTCTATATACCACAATGCTCTCCATTCCTAGGGAAGCACTGTCAACCTGTTCTTTCTTTCTACAGACACGACACTCAGGGGTAATAAACTATTTTACACTGATCACCATTTTTCACAGACAGCTAAACATCGCAAAGTTGTCTACAGATCATCAAATACACACGAGACTCATAAGAATATTGGAGCGTCAAACCAGTCTCCAACCAGGGAATATATCACCACCTACCGTGTTGATGTAGTTAACATACAGTTCATATCCTTCACCATACAAAATCATCCCTTTTACATCAGCGGATCGAAGTCGCTCTCAGAACTCGTCAACAAATTCGGGATCGTTTCCCCTTGGCACAAATGAGTACTGTTTCCTCTTTCTTGTCGCTTTTCTACAGACATCTCCAGACTCGGGGATTACAAGAACACCCATATTTTTGCCATAATATTATACAATTTTCGCGGTACTTCTCTATATCAAGCACTACGCAGCATCCTACCGATCGCTAACACAACATAATGCGCAAGATATAGACTGTAAATTATTTCTCCACAAACACCAAACTTTATCGAGGTGCAGCGTGCTGTAAACCATTGACTAACTAGAAACAAATACAGTAAACTGATAGTTGCACTCTCTAATACCAAAGTCGCTTATGTAATAGATTCCAGATGATCAAATAGTTTACAAACCAACCATGGTTTGGAAAATATTTCGAGTAGATTTCCCCACCATGTTATAGTTCTGGGTGGAGATTTTAATTTGCCGGATATAGACTGGGAGACTCAGACGTTCATAACGGGTGGCAGGGACAAAGAAGCCAGTGAAATTTTTTAAAGTGCTTTATCTGAAAACTACCTTGAGCAGTTAAACAGAGAACCGACTCGTGGCGATAACATATTAGACCTTTTGGTGACAAACAGACCCGAACTATTTGAAAAAGTTAACGCAGAACAGGGAATCAGTGATCATAAAGCGGTTACGGCATCGATGATTTCAACCGTAAATAGGAATATTAAAAGGGGTAGGAAGATTTTTCTGTTTAGAAAAAGTGACAAAAAGCAGATTTCAGAGTACCTGTTGGCTCAACACAAAAGTTTTGTCTCAAGTACAGATAGTGTTGAGGATCAGTGGACAAAGTTCAAAACCATCGTACAATATGCGTTAGATGAGTATGTGCCAAGCAAGATCGTAAGAGATGGAAAAGAGCCACCGTGGTACAACAACCGAGTTAGAAAACTGCTGCGGAAGCAAAGGGAACTTCACAGCAAACATAAACATAGCCAAAGCCTTGCAGACAAACAAAAATTACGCGAAGCGAAATGTAGTGTGAGGAGGGCTATGCGAGAGGCGTTCAATGAATTCGAAAGTAAAGTTCTATGTACTGACTTGGCAGAAAATCCTAAGAAATTTTGGTCTTATGTCAAGCGGTAGGCGGATCAAAACAAAATGTCCAGACACTCTGTGACCAAAATGGTACTGAAACAGAGGGTGACAGACTAAAGGCCGAAATACTAAATGTCTTTTTCCAAAGTTGTTTCACAAAGGAAGATTGCACTGTAGTTCCTTCTCTAGATTGTCGCACAGATGACAAAATGGTAGATATCGAAATAGACGACAGAGGGATAGAGAAACAATTAAAATCGCTCAAAAAAGGAAAGGCCTCTGGACCTGATGGGATACCAGTTCAGTTTTACACAGAGTAAGCGAAGGAACTTGCCCCCCTTCTTGCAGCGGTGTACCGTAGGTCTCTAGAAGAGCGTAGCGTTCCAAAGGATTGGAAAAGGGCACAGGTCATCCCCGTTTTCAAGAAGGGACGTCGAACAGATGTGCAGAACTATAGACCTATATCTCTAACGTCGATCAGTTGTAGAATTTTGGAACACGTATTGTGTTCGAGTATAATGACTTTTCTGGAGACTAGAAATCTACTCTGTAGGAATCAGCATGGGTTTCGAAAAAGACGGTCATGTGAAACCCAGCTCGCGCTATTCGTCCACGGGACTCAGAGGGCCATAGACACGGGTTCACAGGTAGATGCCGTGTTTCTTGACTTCCGCAAGGCGTTCGATACAGTTCACCACAGTCGTTTAATGAACAAAGTAAGAGCATATGGACTATCAGACCAATTGTGTGATTGGATTGAGGAATGCCTAGATAACAGGACGCAGCATGTCATTCTCAATGGAGAGAAGTCCTCCGAAGTAAGAATGATTTCAGGTGTGCCGCAGGGGAGTGTCGTAGGACCGTTGCTATTCACAATATACATAAATGACCTGGTGGATGACATCGGAAGTTCACTGAGGCTTTTTGCAGATGATGCTGTGGTGTATCGAGAGGTTGTAACAATGGAAAATTGTACTGAAATGCAGGAGGATCTGCAGCGAATTGACGCATGGTGCAGGGAATGGCAATTGAATCTCAATGTAGACAAGTGTAATGTGCTGCGAATACACAGAAAGATAGATCCTTTATCATTTAGCTACAAAATAGCAGGTCAGCAACTGGAAGCAGTTAATACCATAAATTATCTGGGAGTACGCATTAGGAGTGATTTAAAATGGAATGATCATATAATGTTGATCGTCGGTAAAGCAGATGCCAGACTGAGATTCATTGGAAGAATCCTAAGGAAATGCAATCCGAAAACAAAGGAAGTAGGTTACAGTACGCTTGTTCGCCCACTGCTTGAATACTGCTCAGCAGTGTGGGATCCTTACCAGATAGGGTTGATAGAAGATATAGAGAAGATCCAACGGAGAGCAGCGCGCTTCGTTACAGGATCATTTAGTAATCGCGAAAGCGTTACGGAGATGATAGATAAACTCCAGTGGAAGACTCTGCAGGAGAGACGCTCAGTAGCTCGGTACGGGCTTTTGTCAAAGTTTCGAGAACATACCTTCACCGAAGAGTCAAGCAGTATATTGCTCCCTCCTACGTATATCTCGCGAAGAGACCATGAGGATAAAATCAGAGAGATTAGAGCCCCCACAGAGGCATACCGACAATCCTTCTTTCCACGAACAATACGAGACTGGAATAGAAGGGAGAACCGATAGAGGTACTCAAGGTACCCTCCGCCACACACCGTCAGGTGGCTTGCGGAGTATGGATGTAGATGTAGATGTATGGTATTTCCCACGTCTAGAGAACAGGCAAACGTGTGTCCAAAACACCACAATCGATCTTCCCTCAACTAAATAAAGCCGCCAAATGTATAGAAGCAGTCGACCGAACAATTTACATGGGAGGGACTAACGCTCCACCGCAAACACACCATCTTCTCAAAGTTTCACTTGATCACGAAAGCTGCCCAACAGATACTAAGTATTAGTTCGCTGTTCGGTCGTCTAGAGGATGGTAAAGTTAACTCTGATACATTCCTACACTCCAACAGGCCTCTGAATTCAGAAGACTGCTACCGTTAACATGAGAACGCGAATCAATACCACCACATACTTTACATACATGGACACATTCTAGAAAATCCCTCACATATATATTCTATAATTATACTTACAATTAAATGTTACGATCGCGGTTTCAACTGAACGGTATTCAGCAATGGGTGAAGTATGGGAAATACACTCTGTTGACCCTTGTGGCTCTTGAAATACCTGTACCTTCCTTACAACTAGACATACTCTTCCCTTCGCAATCACAATACTCCAAGTCAAATCCATACCCTCCCTACAACAGGACATAGACATTTCCTTCACACAAACACATATACTTTATAAACCTGATGCTCAAATGCGAACATATCACACACCCAGCACTAATACTAAGTATAATATTACCTCGTCAATGACTGGATGCATATGATACGAAATAATACTGACCGAAAATCAACGATGGACGTGCATGTCTCTTATGTTCTTCCTGCGAATCATACCATCGTGTCATAGACATAATCGAGCAGATGTTAAAGAAAAAATCCCGATCCCAACAACTACTGCGTGTTACTCTCAAAAGAGCTCTTGGTTCTACAGGTGCATCCAAGTATCCATGTTAAAACCTATACCCGCTTTACGAATCGAGGTACGACATTAACTCTGAATGAGGTGGTGTTTTCCGGACAAATACCGTGACGGTGATCGTAAAAATGTGTGTAGTAACAGCCAACGATGCAACCTCGGGATAAACTCAATGAACTTTGAAAGTGATTCGGCTAAGGAACTGGGTATGCAAGCGCTATTTGCGACGCCGTCACACCGCACCTAAGTAGTTAATTCATTAGTTTTTGCAATGCATTCTGTCTGTAGACCATATCAGAGGTTCCGCGATATATCCGCTGAGTTATAGGCGATGACAGACAGTAGTAGTAGATGATGTGCTGATTGAGGTCATAAGAAGAAAAATATACACTAATTTCTCAGATCTCTAGCGTTACGCTATATGTTAGAAATTATGTCCATTCAAACACATACTTGCTTAGGCTCACACCCACAAGTGAATCATATTTCATGCACTCACATATCTCTAAACGAGTCACCTGCCTCAAACCTGTCTGCTACATTAAAATTACAATCTGTTTTTAATCACACCCTACACATCTTGCAGTCGCACCCATTTCTACAGCTTTCCACAAGTGCTCGTTCCAATTTTAGTGCGAACTGAGCAGAAGTCGGAGAAAGACATATTCAATACCTTCTGCAACCCGTGCAGAAACAGATCGAGCTAAGTTACCGTAACAGGACCATGTTTTGAGCATTCGGTGGAAATGCGCGCAATGTGGTACGTCCCCAAACTAAGTACAAGTACTACAGATCCCCAAATTGCTATCTTCGTTATTCTATACCCATCCCATCATAGAAAAATTACGAACTATAAAAGCTCATCCTATTTACAAGTAACCTAGGCGTCGATCCGGGCGCAATGACATATAGCTGTGGTAGACCTCCAGCAAAGAAAAAGAAATTTCACAATACTTCCCCAGAATGGCGTAGCGTGCAGCCATCCAGGCATTCCTAACAGTTTACCGAGTCCGACACCTCAAACAGAAGCTGCCTATGTGGACACGATCATATTAAATACACAGACACCGCAGAGAGCACTTTGAAGTTTGATCACCTATACTCTAAGCGAATTATCATGTGAGACGCTCCCTCTGGTCCTGAGTCAAACATTGTTTTCTAACTTGCTTTCGTACATTGCCAAACATTTCGTTTTATGCCACGACTTTGAGGTCTGTGTCATATTCTAAACTGACATTAAGACGCTTTGATCCACGACCTCTCACAGAAAACTAGACATCACACGGTGTAAATCATATTCTTACGGCGGATAGCATAACACTAGATCATTTTTAAATAAAAGACAGTTTCAACATAACGAAACTAGAAGAGTTTGGCAGCGTTGTGGAGAGTTTCCGAACTACCGTCCGAAAGTGACTGACGACCTCTACATTTAAACTCATATGTCACAGTGACGGAATAGATGATGGCTCTACGTTCAATTTCGAGTTATTCCTAATTTTGCACTCATGTACGCGATCGCTGTTTAGCTGCTAGCAACCCCCAGAAGTTGTCACCCATCCACAAAACTTCATCCCCAACGCAAACAAGTGATGTCACTCAATCATTATGTGGTAACCAACAGCGCGCCATGCATGGACGTGGTGGAAAATACACCGCCAATGTACTGTAATATTAAGCAACACACTTGATAGCGTGAAGAATTTTACGTTAACTCCAACACCGGTCAGTCATGTGACAGCATGTTTCCCCAATTTCAGTATCATAGCTAAACAATCCCTTCTCTACTTTGCGAGTATCATTACGAACATGGATAGATGACCTCTCAGCACGCTCATTCACAGTTAATTCTCGAACACATAAATCATCAAAGTATACCAGACGGCGCTCTACATATTTCTAAGACCTCGAGCATAGTACTTAATTTACGATCCATCACTCTGCGTATGGAAGTCACAGAACACTCTCGCCATCTTAGGGTAAAAGACCATCCTCACACTGTCATTGAGCAACCCGCCCTGCAGCACCGTCACCGACTTAATATGTACGGCTACACTCCACGTCTCGTGGATGAATAGAGCTTTCCGAGTCTCAACCAATCCAAGTGCATGACATTTCTCGAGATGCGGCCACGTCGAGGAGCTAAGCACTCCTTATCGATGTATAATAACAGATCTTAAAGTGCCATCATGTAACAGCATACAGTTAAGAATAACAAGAACCGACTGATTTTTATACGCGATGGAGTTCCAGACGAATGGAATTCGACACATTTTTACTTAAATCACCCAAGCTATCAACTCTAAAGTATTATTCTGGAGTCTAGGATCGATACCTGGAAGGTATTGGTAAGAGAGAGAACATAAACTCATGCACTCCTAAGACTAGAACGTTCTGCACTTAAAAACAGGCAATAATGTTAGCTCGCATAAGTTTCAGACCTATCAGACATACATCCTCCTTCTCGGTTTCCCTACGCTGAACTATGTTATCGAATCGTAAAACGAAAAAACTACGTCCGTAAAACATTTGCTTTGCATGATACGAGCACAATACAGCTTTGCGGAGGTGTGTAGTGTCCACAGTTCACATCCGATCATGGTTCAGAAATTATACGATGCATGCACCAGGCCTATATAAAATGATAATTAGTAGCCGGGGATACAACCTGTCGTGTCCCACTGACGTGTCCTGAGAGGGAGTGGAAGGACTGCGTTGGTGCGCGTCAGAGAACTTGGCGTGAGGTCTCGGTGGTGTGGGCCGCCAACTCCTCACTGCTCCGGTGAGCTAGAGTACGGAACTCGGATAGGATCTTAGGGAAGCTTTCATGTATGAACACTCGATGTATAGAACGATTATACTGGAAGTACCCCTGGCACTTTGTGATTTAAATAAGATTCTATATACAGTCTCCAATGATTGTCTATCTGGCTATGCAGTTGCCATTCCTAACTTCCCAAACCTAAGTCCTAATACAGCAGAGGCGAGCGCACCAGTATAAGAGTCAGCAGTGTCGATTCAGCTAAGTCCCTACTTGCTGCTGTGCTCAATACTCTCCTGCAACTCTTGCAGCATCCCGACGCAGACTAACGTGGACCGGCGTCCTAAGTACCTCATTCCATCACTGTCCTTCGATCTAGCGGCTATCCGCTTTTATAGGGGGTAGTGCACCCGGCACCACTTGTTCTAGAAGGTTCTAGCACCCCCGAACTTTGAGCCCTGAGTAGGCTAGTCACGCGGCAGCATGTGATGCCTACGTGATGAACTAGCCATTCTCCACTGTTTGCTGTGTCCAAGGGTTGCCACTAACTGTGCTTGAGCCTCGTGATACTGCATACTCCGCTCTTGTTAGTCGAGTACACATTACACATTACACATGAGATAGTCTGGTCACGTCCGCCTCGCTTGATCTGTAGCAATAATTTTCCAGCCTACAGCCTACATGATTTTAATTCTATTTTCTACTATTCGCGACAAACCTACAAGGAAACAGATAAATGCACAGCGTCAGCGTCTGACATGTGAAAATTACAAGTCATTCCATCACTAATTCTGTAAAAAGCACATCTGTCGGGCAAATGTGTACACGGTGATTGCAATGCCTCAGAAGCTCCTACCGCTAACTTAGTTATTACGCTGAAGTCTCGATTTTACACCCAAGATGCGACAGGAGGGGTCGCATAAATCAAAGTTCGCTTAGAAGAGTGTGTCAAGTTTCATCACACATGAGATGGAAGTCGTTCATCACTCACAGGTTTACCGTTAACGATCGCAAGTAGACAACGCTTTAAAGGATATACAGAACACGTAGCTGTATACAAGTAGAACGCCGGCCATGTCACGTAACTGATGCATTCGGACAGAACACTCGAAAAAAAGCGATCTACAGCAACTTCTCCTTCTCTAGAATGAATCAATCAGCCATTAAATCGCACTTCGTTACGGCTCTAACTCAATCAATCAATCCATCCACTCTCTGTTATCCTTTAACGCAGGATGCAAGTAAGTGTAGAGGTGAATGGTTCTCTATCATCCTGAAAAGCACCAAATACAGTAGTCAACTCGCGTATATCCCTAGTACCTCAATAGACATACAGTATAATACTGCCTCAATGGAAAAAAATTGACCGCCTCGCTCATTCCCCTCATTTCGATGTCACCGTTTCCCCGGATTCCTCTTGTTGCTGGATACTTGTTTCCATGAACAAATTGTTCGGCGCGAACCAGAAGATATGCGAGCACTTCCTCAATTTCCCCGCATTTCGGTGTATATTCGGTCAATTTATGCCTATGCCCTCGTCATTTTCCGAAATTCTATCGATTTTATGTCAGATCTATCCATGCAATCACGACATAACCTCCCATTATACACTACTGGCCATTAAAATTGCTACCCCACGAAGATGACGTGCTACAGATGCGAAATTTAACCGACAGGAAGAAGATGCTGTGATATGCAAGTGTAAGGAGGAGAAATGCGTACTATCACGTTTCCGACGTTGATAAACGTCGGATTGTAGCCTATCGTGATTGCGGTCTATCGTATCGCGACATTGCTGCTCGCGTTGGTCGAGATCCAATGACTGTTAGCAGAAAATGGAATCGGTGGGTTCAGGAGGGTAATACGGAACGCCGTGCTGGATCCCAACGGCCTCGTATCACTGGCAGTCGGGATGACAGGCATCTTATCTGCATGGCTGTAACGAATCGTGCAGCCACGTCTCGATCCCCGAGTCAACAGATGGGGACATTTGCAAGACAACAACAGTCTGCACGAACAGTTTGACGACGTTTACAGCAGCATGGACTATCAGCTCGGAGACCATGGCTGCGGTTACCCTTGACGCTGCATCACAGACGGGAGCGCCTGCGATGGTGTACTCGACGACGAACCTGGGTGCACGAATGGCAAAACGTCATTTCTTCGGATGAATCCAGGTTCTGTTTACAGCATCATGATGGTCGCATCCGTGTTTGGCGACATCGTGGTGAACGCAAATTGGAAGCGTGTATTCGTCATCGCCATATTGGCGTATCACCCGGCGTGATGGTATGGGGTGCCATTGGTTACATGTCTCGGTCACCTCTTGTTCGCATTGACGGCACTTTGAATAGTGGACGTTACATTTCAGATGTGTTACGACCCGTGGCTCTACCCTTCATTCAATCCCTGCGAAACCCTACATTTCAGCAGGATAATGCACGACCGCATGTTGTACGTCCTGTACAGATGGCTTTAAATATTTTTGTTATTTACTCTTTCAGTACGAACTTTGTTGTAGAACCTCTTATTTACGCGTGGTAATAAAAATTCATTTAGACAGAATTAAGCACATTTAAAATTACGTGAACATTAGCAACCCTCTCATGCTGATAAATTCATACTAACTGATTAATAATATTTATGACTTTAAAAATTGTATAAATTAATTTTTTACGTATTTCGGCCTTGGCACACATTTTCTAAATGCAGTGGTTTTTTAAATATTTACTGAATTCTTTCCCGGCGTTAGCTATGGAACACAAGACTGTCTCTGTTAGCATAAAATGGTTAAATATTGCCAAGCCGACCTGAACGTTTAATTATCATTGACAAAACACACTTCACTATACGTTTAAGTTATTTGCTTCAGAAATTGAAAGAACCAACAGATTAACAACTTCAACGTTAATTATCCGCCTATGAATGCACAAATGTAAAACCAGTAATAAATTCCGTCAGGCTCAGGATCGCTGTAAAAGAAAAATATTTCGTAATTCACTGCTAATTTTACCTGCTCCCGATTTACGGGTTTGGTTAATTTTATAGCGGAACAATTTTTTAAATGTGCCGCCGCTGCAAATCGTTCGGTCGCGGCACAGCCCAGCAACACCAACGATAATCGCTAAAAATGCTGAAAATTCTTTAAAGAAATATTATAGATGACATGGGCAAGCTAATTTACATTAGTAATACACAATTTTGATAAACTATAATGTATTTAGACCATAACAATAATTAAAATTACACACCTTTATAATTTCTCCTCTAATGGCGGCTAAAGATAGATACAGACAAAAGAAGTCTACTCATTCATATAATGCTACGTCACAGGTTCCCCTCTCTCTCAGCTCTCGAGGAAGACGACAAAGAATGCATATTATGTAGTGCTTTTTATACTACTGCTGATTTTTAATATCTCTTTGTAATCTTACAACATTATTTTCCTCTGTGGCTATATTTTACATTTTTTCATCGCAGATATTAACATATTTCGTAATTACATTATGAGTATAGAAATATTACAATCATAAATACATCGAGAATATTATTACAGAAAATATTACAATAATAACGAACGTCCTTTATACAAAATTAAACAATATTTTTTGTTACACAATTACAGTACATACGAATTGCTTCATAGCGGCGTACATAGTACAATTAAATGTCATTTCATTTTATTAATAGTGTGTGTGCTGCCAGGGAACTTTTACTTCCCCTCTGGCAGCATTTGGCAAAGAGTTTCTATACTTTGACACAATGGTGCCAGTAACGTTCTTTACAATTCTGTTTTTCTCCCCCATTTGGGCGAAGGCAGACAGGAAACCTGGGCAAAACTGTGCCGGAGCCCAGCCATCCCAGTTGGTTCATGGTTAATCTTGTCTCTTTAACAGTCATTGTTTTGAAATGATTTAGCAGTTTGTCATCAACGGTAACATAACATCACAGTCACATACAGTTCAACGAAAGTTTGTTGTGTGTGTTTAACAACTCGTAATTATCATTTTTGCGATATACTGCAAGGTCACTTGTCCTACGATATATCACATAGTTTTTTGAACTCATTTAGTACAACGTCACTTTTCATAATGTTCTCACTACCTACGTGTTACAAATCCATCTCCTACACTTGTTAGTGTTCATTTTCTCTCGTCAATTTACGGGTATACATAATAAGTGTTCAATGTTTGTCAAAAATCGA
This sequence comes from Schistocerca cancellata, assembly GCF_023864275.1. NCBI lineage: Eukaryota > Metazoa > Arthropoda > Insecta > Orthoptera > Acrididae > Schistocerca > Schistocerca cancellata. The sequence continues at coordinate 357,813,401 of NC_064627.1, read as the reverse complement.
GTTCATTGACATGTTATGCGTTTGTGTAAATACACTCCTGGAAATTGAAATAAGAACACCGTGAATTCATTGTCCCAGGAAGGGGAAACTTTATTGACACATTCCTGGGGTCAGATACATCACATGATCACACTGACAGAACCACAGGCACATAGACACAGGCAACAGAGCATGCACAATGTCGGCACTAGTACAGTGTATATCCACCTTTCGCAGCAATGCAGGCTGCTATTCTCCCATGGAGACGATCGTAGAGATGCTGGATGTAGTCCTGTGGAACGGCTTGCCATGCCATTTCCACCTGGCGCCTCAGTTGGACCAGCGTTCGTGCTGGACGTGCAGACCGCGTGAGACGACGCTTCATCCAGTCCCAAACATGCTCAATGGGGGACAGATCCGGAGATCTTGCTGGCCAGGATAGTTGACTTACACCTTCTAGAGCACGTTGGGTGGCACGGGATACATGCGGACGTGCATTGTCCTGTTGGAACAGCAAGTTCCCTTGCCGGTCTAGGAATGGTAGAACGATGGGTTCGATGACGGTTTGGATGTACCGTGCACTATTCAGTGTCCCCTCGACGATCACCAGTGGTGTACGGCCAGTGTAGGAGATCGCTCCCCACACCATGATGCCGGGTGTTGGCCCTGTGTGCCTCGGTCGTATGCAGTCCTGATTGTGGCGCTCACCTGCACGGCGCCAAACACGCATACGACCATCATTGGCACCAAGGCAGAAGCGACTCTCATCGCTGAAGACGACACGTCTCCATTCGTCCCTCCATTCACGCCTGTCGCGACACCACTGGAGGCGGGCTGCACGATGTTGGGGCGTGAGCGGAAGACGGCCTAACGGTGTGCGGGACCGTAGCCCAGCTTCATGGAGACGGTTGCGAATGGTCCTCGCCGATACCCCAGGAGCAACAGTGTCCCTAATTTGCTGGGAAGTGGCGGTGCGGTCCCCTACGGCACTGCGTAGGATCCTACGGTCTTGGCGTGCATCCGTGCGTCGCTGCGGTCCGGTCCCAGGTCGACGGGCACGTGCACCTTCCGCCGACCACTGGCGACAACATCCATGTACTGTGGAGACCTCACGCCCCACGTGTTGAGCAATTCGGCGGTACGTCCACCCGGCCTCCCGCATGCCCACTATACGCCCTCGCTCAAAGTCCGTCAACTGCACATACGGTTCACGTCCACGCTGTCGCGGCATGCTACCAGTGTTAAAGACTGCGATGGAGCTCCGTATGCCACGGCAAACTGGCTGACACTGACGGCGGCGGTGCACAAATGCTGCGCAGCTAGCGCCATTCGACGGCCAACACCGCGGTTCCTGGTGTGTCCGCTGTGCCGTGCGTGTGATCATTGCTTGTACAGCCCTCTCGCAGTGTCCGGAGCAAGTATGGTGGGTCTGACACACCGGTGTCAATGTGTTCTTTTTTCCATTTCCAGGAGTGTATTTTTCAGAAGACGCCTATTGTACATATGACGAGTGTGCATGTGCAGTACTAATAGAATGAACCTGTGGGTCAGAAAACAACTAAGATGTTGTTCGATTCTTGTTTTGGATATTGTTGTCTAAAGCTTTGCGTAGTAATTCTGCCATACGAATACTAGTTGCTACCTAAACGGTAAATGCTTTGCTTGTTTTACCGCTCATCGGCCTCTTTTACAGAGGTGCGCTTCCTGCTATTTTGTTTGCGTTGGCTCTGACTGCGGGACAGTCCAGCGCAGAGCAGTGCTGCGCGGTCTCACTCGCTCCGCAGCTCTCTCTCTCTCGCTCGCTCCTATGTTGGCACTAGCGATACACGGTGGCGGACGGGGCGCTGTACTACACTGCCTGGCGCCCGCCGGGCGCAATTCTTGGATGAGCCTGTTCTACACTTTGGCTTAAATATTAGCACAGACGTATTTATATCAGCTTTGGACAGGGTCTTAGGACCAGAATTGCTCAGTAAGGTTACCATTTATGTTAATGATATGTTAATAGCCACATCAACTTGGGCAGAACATATCAGTATAATGTGAAAAGTATTTCAGAGATTTACAGAGTACAAAGTAACAGCAAATCTTAAAAAATCTAACTTTGGGAAAGAACAAGCAAAATTTCTAGGACATATTGTATCAGAACAGGGTACATTACCAGACCCAAAGAAACTAGATGCCATATATAATTGCCCACCCTCAAGGAACAAAAAACAATTGAAAGTATATCTAGGACTAGCCTCCTTTCTTCGAAAATTTATACCACAACAAAAAAATTGTTCAAATGCCTCTGAGCACTATGGGACTTAACTGCTGAGGTCATCAGTCCCCTAGAACTTAGAACCACTTAAACCTAACTAACCTAAGGACATCACACACATCCATGCCCGAGGCAGGATTCGAACATTCTACCGTTGCGGTCGCGCGGTTCCAGACTGTAGCGCCTAGAACCGCTCGGCCACAACTGCCGGCGTATACCACAACAATTTATGAATAGCGATGCCCTACATAACCTATTGAGAGAGGAAAAACCTTGGATATGGGATGAAAGATGCCAGGAGGACTTAACCAAAATTAAAAATGCATTAATATCAGCGAACATTTTGAGTCATCCTGACATGTCTAAGGACTTTTGTTTAAGCTAGAACGCCTCGTTTCAGGGGCTGGGGGCATGTCACGAAGTATGGAGACACTACAGAGTAACAAAATGTACAGACAGGATTTCCAAACTTTGTTACTTTCCTAGTTTACGACGATGTGTTTTACAAATATTAAAAAAGTGTGTTATTTGCCAAAGAACAAAACCATCCAATATGTCAAAGTTTACAGAACTACATCCCATACCAAACAAAGCTCCACTGGAAATGGTTTCTCTGGACATCATAGGGCCATGTCCTCGAGCAAAAGGAAGTGTCAAATACATAATAGCTCTTATGATATTTTCACAAAATACATCAAACTTTATGCTATCAAAACCACTACAGCCAGTACTATCATAAGAAGAATTGAAGAGGATTATTTACGGAGAGTAGAAAAATCCATATTAATATTAACTGACCATGCAGCCTATTTCGTAGGAAGAAAATGGAAACAATTCATAAATACACAGGGCATTAAACACATCTTGGTAAGTTTTTCCACCCAGAAGCAAGTCGCATGGAGAGGGTGTTTAAAGAATTCAATAGATTTATAATGATATTACGCTCATAATAAGCATTCAAGTTGAATACATGACTTCATTTATGCAGATAGTAAACAATCTTCCCCACTCTTCCACAGGTTTCACTCCTAATGAGCTGATGTTTAACAGAAAGCAAACTGACGAATGGGAATCACCCATACCAAAATTACCTACTAAAGAGTTAACATTACAGGATAAAATCAAACGAGCAGTAATTACGCTGGAAAATAGAGCAGAATACAGAAAGAGAATATACAACAAAAGTTAAAAGGACTTACACATTTTTTTGAAGGGCAACGCGTCCTCTAGAGGACACATCCCAAGTCGACAAAGGTCGGTAAGTTGAACAAAAAATGGCAATTACTATACTCAGGGCCATATATTATTGCAAAAATACCTTATCCTTGAACTTATAGGTTGGTATATGAAAGAAAGGCGAGAGACAAAGGTCTCCACCCTCACAAAGACTTAAAATATTTTCACGAGTAGTGACACAATATCACAGCAGCTTTCTTGTCATAAAATATATTTATAAGTAATGCCATAGTTTTATAAGTAAAAAAATTTATTATGTGTATTTTTGAATGAAATATGAATAGGCTTAAGTAATTTTCTTGTTTTGTAAGCAAAGACAAACATTTGACTAGAAGGAAGTGTAAAACACAGCTTCACGCGAAGCGAAATCCAAACTGGAGCAGCATACAACTCAGCCGTGCAACAATGCATGCTTACGTCAATACTAGGGAAGAGACATTGACCTTCCGCAAGCGCAACAGGCTAACTCACGGTTTATCCAAATAGAAACGCGACACTACACAAGTACCAAGCCCAATTTCAAAGTAAATAATAACACGTAACAACTATATTTACTATCAGGGAATGAAAGAATATAATATTACATTTATGTCAACATGCGAAGTTGCGTCAATACTAAAATATATACATTGTAACTAGAATTAAAAGACATCATTATAATGAAACATACAGGGCGTGTTAGCTAACAAAAAGATGAGATACCGTAGGAGATGTCAAAGTAACTTTCTTTGCAGGGTAAATGAATAAAAGGAATACAAATGCAAGTAAATAAATATATAAACAAATAAGAATCAAATATGTAAAACGACTGCAAATGAATGTGATGACCGAGTATTGCGTGGCCTATGAGCTACAAAACACAATTAGTTTTTAAGTTAGTTATAAGATTTTTATATTGCAGCGACCAGTGCATCGACACAGCGCAGAAGAAGAGATTTACGACGGGTGTTATAGGTACCATATGAAAAAACGGGCTGCACCTCATAGAAATGATTTAGTTATTAGTATGTCTATCTGTATATTTTGGTCATCAAGCAAATGAAGAATAAGAATATACATCATTACAAAGCAACTGAAGATTAGATGGGTAGTTCACATAACTAATGAAGAGGTATTGAATAGAATTGGAGAGAAGAGAAATTTGTGGCACAACTTGACTAGAAGAAGGGATCGGTTGGTAGGGCATATTTTGAGGCATCAAGGGATCACCAATTTAGTATTGGAGGGCAGCGTGGAGGGTAAAAATCGTAGAGGAAGACCAAGAGACAAATACAGTAAACAGATTCAGAAGGATGTAGGTTGCAGTGGGTACTGGGAGATGAAGAACCTTGCACAGGATAGAGTAGCATGGAGAGCTGTATCAAACCATTCTCTGGACTGAAGACCACAACAACAACAACACAGTGCAACTACAAAACATTTACTGACTACAAAGTGCACATAAACATAGAGGCATGTGACCTCAAATTAAACTAATCAATTCATATCGCGTCACATGCGAATATAAACGACGACATTACCACATAATCGTAAAGAGGTAAGCATGACATAATGCAAAAATTTTTGCATTAAAAACACAAAGCTACATGTGGACAATTATAAGCAACGCAATGGTATATAGTACATGAGTCATTAATACGTTTTGGCTCCATGAAAAGGGAGTTCCCTAAGTGATTTAAGAAAGGACAAATAGCATTTCCATATAAATCCATAAACCAGTAGAATAGTATTCCTTATTCCCTCCCCAATGCAGGAGGCGCACCAAAGCGTAGTTAAGCCAGCAACAGGTAATGAAGAATCCTGATGTAAATGTTTTTCTCTGTTTCTCCCTAGAAAAATATTAAACTCTCATAACTGATGTATGCATGACTGGAAAATAAAATGTGGATGCATTAAATGTATATATAGTAACATGATGTAATGGAATGTAAATAAGTTGTGTGTATTTATGTACAAAGGATTTTTTTTGAAACCAACAAACAAACTATACTAACTAGCAACTGTAATTTAAAAAGGAATTCTGTAATGTTTTAGTATTTAAGAATTTTCTACATTTGATACAAATAATGGGTGGAATGTCAGCCTTAGATGTAAGCCATTGTAATATGCATTGTTATGTCAAAATGTTTGTGTGAATTTTATGTGTATGTCGAGCCATACGTAAAAGATGAACTTGAAATACTAACAGAAGGGGAAAAAACCTCAAGGGCTAAAAACAATTTTCACGCCAAAGTGAATGACGAAATAGATGGTGGTACCCAAACGTGTGTGCAATAGTGCAACATATCAGTTATGGTAATGTCATGCTACGCAACGTCTGATACATCAATCAGCAAACTACAATTGTGCAAACATCACTTACCTTGATGTCGGGTGTTGATGTGCTGTATTCACCCCACTGAAAACGTTGATACGACGGAGAAGATCCCTCCCGGGCCGTATCAAAGGTGAATTACCTGCTGCAGCATCGGTTCTTGGAGAGTAAACGCACATGCACTGCACGCACAATGGAAGACCATGCCACAGCAAATTATTCGACGGGTAGTACGGCACTCAGTGTGAAAGTCACACTAAAGCGGGAGTGGAAGCGCGAGCAACTGTACACAGTAATGCGTGGAGCATTACTGGCTCTTACACAGCCAAAAAAAAAAATATTTCGTGTGTGCATGCACACAGAGACTGGCAATGTTGCCAAAAGGACAAGTAGCCGCTCTAGCAGCGCTCTCATGTAAATACCTAATGAAGTGTCATTCTGTATGTAAGTTATGTATTTCCTGTAAGGTAATGTGTAAGCAAGACAAGCTGACATCTCCAACCCAAAATACAAAGAAAAATACGCCGACAAATAAAGGTCATTGTACCCCTTTTGGCAAAATTTAAATTTAAGCTGTATGAGTCTATACAAAATACTGTGCGCCCCCATTGAATGTCACCTCACAGTGTGGGGGCAACTGTATAGGTACATAAGGAAAAGCTCCAACAACCTACGACAAAAATTTAAAACCAATGACAATAATCATTAGCACGGCTACTGTAAGCGCCGGAAAAGATGTAATTTGCTACGTCGGAAGACGAATGACAAATGATAAAAACTCCATTCAGTTTGTTTTGTCAGTTATTACATAGACTCTGTCTTTAGTTCCCATGGCGAGAAGATGTATTTCTTGTGGTGCAGTGTGTTGTCTGAAAAACAATTCTATGAAAATATGAAGTCTGAGAGTTCGTTTTTGTGGAAAACCATGAAAGTTTTTCTTTCTTCCGCGCATTATCCTAGTGTCATGTCAACATAGCTGCCTGCATCAGAAGAGGAAGTCCGATTAAGAATTAATATTGTACACACGGTCAAGAAGGAGAAATACTAATGGTGGAAGAAGACGAATATAACCAAGGATACCAGATTTGACGTTAAGTTCGAGACACCACTGGCTCACAATTTACGAAATTTGTGAACCAAAAGTGAAAGATAATTTATTCGCTGCAAAATTCATAAAAAGCAAATACGTCCATGATGATGATAATGGTGACGATGATGTCCCATCCTCCTTGACAGAGCGTTGGGGAATGATGCGGGCGACCCGCACCGCTGTACTAGGCAAGGTCCTAGTGGAGGTGGTTTGCCATTGCCTTCCTTCGACCGTAATGGGGATGAATGATGATGATGAAGACAACACAACAACACCCAGTCATCTCTAGGCAGGTGAAAATCCCTGACCTGCTGGGAATCAAACCCGGGACCCCTCACTCGCAAAGCGAGAATGCTACCTCGAGACAACGAGCTGCGGACATGTCCATAGTATAATTAATTTATTTAGTTATATATATATATATATATATATATATATATATATATATATATATGCACATGTTCTAATGATTTAAAATGAGCACGCCACCTTTGTCTCACTTCGAAACTTGACAGGTCTATCCACTATGATAGTGTGAACACATAAAGTCCGTGACTATGTTTTTTTGCTTACGCCTCCTGAAGACTCTCAAATGCCGATGAATCATTACCATACATTTAATTACAACAAATTATACCAATGTCGACGTGTTATCGTCAATATCTGAAACAGTATACAGCCATGGAACATACACTACTGGCCATTAAAATTGCTACACCAAGAAGAAATGCGGATTATAAAAGGGTATTCATTGGACAAATATATTATACTAGAACTGACATGTCATTACATTTTCACGAAATTTAGGTGCATAGATCCTGAGAAATCAGTACCCAGAACAACCACCTCTGGCCGTAATAACGGCCTTGATACGTCTGGGCATTGAGTCAAACAGAGCTTGGATGGTGTGTACAGGTACAACTGCCCATGCAGCTTTAGCACGATACCAGGGTTCATCAAGAGCAGTGACTGGCGTATTGTGATGAGCCAGTTGCTCGGCCACCATTGACCAGACGTTTTCAGTTGGTGAGAGATCTGGAGAATGAGCTGGCCAGGGCAGCAGTCGAACATCTTCTGAATCCAGGAAGGCCCGTACAGGACCTGCAACATGCGGTCGCGCATTATGCTGCTGAAATGTAGGGTTTCGCAGGGATCGAATGAAGGGTAGAGCCACGGGTCGTAACACATCTGAAATGTAACATCCACTGTTCAAAGTGCCGTCAATGCGAACAAGAGGCGACCGAGAAGTGTAACCAATGGCACCCCACACCATAAAGCCAGGTGATACGCCAGTATGGCGATGATGAATACATGCTTCCAATGTGCGTTACCCGAGATGTCGCCAAACACGGATGCGACAATAATGATGCTGTAAACAGAACCTGGATACATCCGAAAAATGACGTTTAGCCATTCGTGCACCCAGGTTGATCGTTGAGTACACCATCGCAGGCACTCCTGTCTGTGATGCAGCGTCAAGGGTAACTGCAGCCATGGTCTTCGAGCTGACAGTCAGTCCTTGCTGTTGCAAACGTCGTCGAACTGTTCGTTCAGATGGTTGTTGTCTTGCAAACGTCCTCATCTGTTGACCCAGGGATCGAGACGTGGCTGCACGATTCGTTACAGCCATGCAGATAAGCTGCCTGTCATCTCGACTACTAGTGATACGAGGCCATTGGGATTCAGCACGGCGTTCCGTATAACTCTCCTGAACCCACCGATTCCATAATCTGCTAACAGTCATTGGATCTCGAGCAATGTTAGCAGCAATGACGCGATACGGTAAACCGCAATCGCGATAGGCTACAATCCGACCTTCATCCAAGTAGGAAACGTGATTGTACGCATTTCTCCTCCTTACACAAGGCATCACAACAACGTTTCACCAGGCAACGCCGGTCAACTGCCGTTTGTGTATGAGAAATCGGTTGGAAACGTTCCTCATGTCAGCACGTTGTAGGTGTCGCCACCGGCGCCAACCTTGTGTGAATGTTCTGAAAAGCTAATCATTTGCGTATCACAACATCTTCTTTCTGTGGGTTAAATTTCGTGTCTGAGGCACATCATCTTCGTGGTGTAGCAATTTTAATGGCCAGTTGTGTAAGTTATTGCAAGCTTAAACTAAAATGACGAAATCCAATATGGCGTCTCCTCACAACTCGATACGACCGAGAAAGTCGATAGATGTCCCAAGCTATCGAAACTGGGCATGTACACGCCATAGTGCTGTCACTGTGGTGAGCCCAACATCTCCCACCAAAAGTAAGATGCATCGATCGATTTGAAGGGAGAGTGACATCTAGTGAAGATCTACAAAACTAAACATGTGTTCTTTAAACTAAAATATCAGAGATGGCATTATTAGTAAGGATGGGTAGATAAAATACACTGAGTTGATGAAAGTCATGGGATAGTGTCATACACATGTCTAGGGCGGTAATATCATGTAGACACGTTATAAAAGGGCCGTGCATAGGGTGGAGCTGTCATTTGTACTCATGTGATTCATGTGAAAAAGTTTCCAACATGATCATGGCTACACAACATGAATTAAGACTTGGAAAGCACGGAACGGTAATCGGCGCTAGATGCATGGGAGATTCCATTTCGGAAATCGTTAGGGAATTCAGTATTCCGAGATCCACAGTGTCAAGGCTATGTCGAGAGTACCAAGTTTCAGGCATTACCTCTCACACGGGAAATGTAATGACCAATGGCCTTCACTTAACGGCCAAGTGCAGGGGTGTTTGCGTAGAGTTATCAGTGCTAACAGACAAGAACCACTGCATGAAATAACAGCAGAAATCAATGTGGGAAGTATGACGAACGTTTCTGCTAGGACAGTGCAGTGAATCTGGCGTTAAGGGCTATGACCGACATGAGGGCCTAACAGCACGACCTGCAGCGCCTCTCCTGAGCCTGTGACCACATCAGTTGGATCCTAGGTAACTGGATAATTGTGGACTGCTTAGATGAGTCCTGATTTCAGTTAGACAGAGCTGACATTAGGATTCGAGTGGGATGCAGAGGTGCAGAGCACATGAATCCGTGGACTAAAGTTGTCGACAAGATACTGTGCAAGCTGGTGGTGGCTCCAATAGGTGTGGACTATGTTTACATGGAAAGGACTGGGTCATCTGGTTCAACTGATTCGATCACTGACTGGGATGATTACACAGCTCAAAAAAAAAAATCTTGTTGCCAGGGATATTTGAACACATACAGGGTATATTTGGTATGCTGAATCTGAATCTGAAAATAGATTTCCCTAATTGGCTCTAGTTTCTTATATACTGGTTATCTCTGATGTGCAGCGTTTAATCGTTAAATTATCAGTATATCAGTTGTGAATTCCATAATTCTCTATGCCTATTTATTTTATATTTTGTGACCACATATGTAGAAATGTAATATCTTGTATGTTACACGTCATAGAGTAGAAGGTGAGATTATGGGATGTGGTAGTAATTTTAGACACCTTCTTGTATTTCACAATTTCAAGGAACGTCAGTTGGTCACACTGATGTATTGAAGGTCAGGGTCTCTCATTCCTTTGTTCGCGCTCAGAGCAGCAGTCACTATCTACTTCATTGTATCAAGAAAAAGGTATGTCATGGTTAGTTATTACATTATTGTTACCGGTAGTTAAATGTAAGTTATAGATCATATTGTAATATATATTGTCTTATTAGTTCCACCTTATCATACTTATAATATAATTTTTATTTTATTCTTTTCATAAACAAACATGAGTTCTGTGTGTAGAGATTGTTTCAACACTTCTGATGTGTTCTGCTATATTTGTGGAGAATATACTCTGCAAGAAAAATGGAAGAACATCACTGAATTTATGAAACAGGCCTATCATACCTATTTTGGGATTAAACTGGGAGACTAAGATAAACATTGGGCTCCTCATAAAGTTTACAAAAGCTGCGTCGAGTGTTTACGACTGTGGGCTAATGGTAAACGAAGGGGCTTAAACTTTGGAGTGCCAATGGTGTGGTGAGAGCCAAAAACCCACCACAATAACTTTTATTTTTGCATTGTCAATGTAAAAGGTTTTAATCGCTACAAGAAACGTAAGTTGGAATATCTCCATTTAGAATCAGCAAGGCGACCTGTGCCACATAACGATGGCATTCCTGTACCAGTGTTTTCACCACTTTGCCAAAACTACTTCCTTCAGATGATGCTGATTTCCAGGACTTGAACACTAGTAGTAGTGAATCTGAATATGAAGGAAGTTCCTCAAGATATCAGCTCTTCAGCCAGGAAGAGCTTAACGACTTGATAAGAGGTGTCAGTCTTTCTAAACAGTCTTGGCATCTTGACTAAATGACAAGAAGAAACTAAAATCACAGCTTACCAGACAAGAGAAGAAGATATACTTTCACACTTCAGTTAAGATGATGCACTCGTTTACTTCAATGACATTCCTGGTTTACTACTTAAAGTGGGCCCACCAAAATATCAACCTCAAGACTGGAGGCTTTTTATCGATTGGCCAACCAGAAGCCTAAAATGTATGTTGCTGCATAATGGTAACTGCTAGGCATCCATTCGAATTAGCCACTCGACGAAACTTCATGAGGAATACGAAAGTATCCAGATGATTCTCCAGAAACTTCGTTATAGTCAACACCAATGGCCTATCTGTGTTGATTTAAAAATGGTTAACTTTTTACTTGGACAGTAAAGTGGATACACAAAATTCCCTTGCTTTATTTGCATGTGGGTCAGCAGAGCAAAGCTGACCACCGGGAAGAAGTTTCATAGCCATCAAGAGATAGCTTTACTGTAGGAGCCGCTAATATCCCAAAAGAACCATTAGTTGACAGGGACAAAATCATTCTTCCGCTACTTCATATCAAGCTTGGTCTAATGAAGCAATTTGTAAACGCATTGGGCAAAAATACTGATTGTTTCAAATATATATGCAAATCATTCCCTGGACTCAGTAATGAAAAATTAAAAGCTGGTATATTTGATGGTCCCAAAATTCGGAAGCTTATACATGATTTGGAATTGATTATAGTTATGAATTGCATTGAAGCATCTGCCAGGAGCAGTTTTGTCTCTGTTATCAAGAATTTTTTGGATAACCACAAAGCATATAATTATGAGGAACTGGTGCAAAGCACGCTCAGAAACTTCAAAAGCTTGGGGGCTAATATGAGCATTAAGGTTCATTAACTCCACAGCCATCTTGATAGATTTGCGGACAATCTTGGTGACTACAGCGAGGAGCAAGGTGAAAGATTCATCAATATATTTAGGTGATGGAAGAACGACATCAATGTAGATAGGACAAGCACATGATGGAAGACTGTTGCTGGAATCTTCAGGATGACTGTCCTGACGATCAACACACAAGAATATCACATAGGCGGAATTTTTCCATATGCTGAGTGTAATGTTTTTGAAAGACTGTATCTTTTTTCCTTTCTTCTTGTATTATGTGCTGAATCAACAATGAAACTGCATTTTTGTGATTCTTTTCATGTTTTTTCTCATTTTCATTTGATAGTGTACACAATGTATCTCAACTAATATTCTGAATTTTTGTTTGTTTTTTATCTACAATTGTATGTTACCACAATAAATAGAGCCAATCTAGCAAAACGAATGACATATTCGAATTCAGGGCCATAAAGTTATCCTAAATTCGCTGTCAATTAATTGACAACAAAATCACTGTTGAGCAGTTTTATGCTCGACTACTTGGAGACTATTTGCAGCCATTCATGGACTACATGTTCCAAAACAAAGATGGAATTTTGGTGATGACAATGCCCCATGTCACTGGGGCACGATTATTCGTGATCGGTTTGAAGAACATTCTGGATAATTCGAGCAAATGATTTTGCCACCCAAATCGTCTGACATAAATCCCATCGAACATTTATTGGACATAATCAAGGGTTCAGATCATCCACAAAATGCTGCATTGGCAACACTTTCATGACTACGGACGGCTATAGAGGCAGCATAACTTAGTATTTCTACAGGAGACTTCTAAAGACTTGTTGAGTCCATGTCACACTGAGTTGCCACATTACAATGGGCAAAAGGAGGTCCAGCACAATAATAAAAGGTATTCCATGACTTTTGTCACCATAGTGAAATTCCCCTATCTGCCCAGTGTCAAAATTTTCTTCCCTAAAATTTTTCCCCAAAATTGCGAGAAAAAAGTTAGTGTGGAGTCGCTGGTTCAGACATGTGATTATGTGAACACATGTGCGGCCACTGGAGCCGGGCATGCAAGGCGTGCGCCACATGTGGTGGCCCCTCCAGGAAGCAGCAAGTTCAGTCAACTTGTTATCTTGAGACTCATTTTAGTGCGTGCATATGGTGGTGGTGGTGGTGGTGGTGGTTAGTGTTTAACGTCCCGTCGACAACGAGGTCATTAGAGACGGAGCGCAATCTCGGGTTAGGGAAGGATTGGGAAGGAAATCAGCCGTGCCCTTTCAAAGGAACCTTCCCAGCATTTGCCTGAAACGATTTAGGGAAATCACGGAAAACCTAAATCAGGATGGCCGAAGACGGGATTGAACCGTCGTCCTCCCGAATGCGAGTCCAGTGTGCTAACCACCGCGCCACCTCGCTCGGTGCGTGCATATATGCATGCCACAGTTATTATTGTTTCATTTAGCTCATAAATACGTAGAATTTTTCTAACTACAGCCGACCTGGAGAAGTTGGTAAGGTACTTACGAAAATGGCACCTCTAACCAAACACCAGCAAAATGGTGTTTATGTGCTTTCAGGGGCAGTGGCATTGGGGGGGTGGGGCTATGATGGCTATAGACACACCCTCAATGGAGTACCATATTACACTGGATAAAATGACTTCAGAAATCAGAGAATATATTACTTCAACAGATTCAATCATTTCTTTTATAATTATGTAGCAATATAGGTTGCAATGTATTTTAAACACATTTTAACAAAAGAATAAGAGCAGCAGATAGCTTACTATCTAAACCAATAAATATCATTTAACTTAAAATGGGCATCTCATTATTTGTTAATATACATTGGATGTATATTAATGTACAAGTACCACTTACAATAATATGCCAGGTATGCTCTACTAACACTAATTGCTGACCCCAGACAAAAACTTAAAAATCACCGGACATCTGGGTCAAATCGTATTATCACCGGGCACACACATTCTGTAGACACGTTTTTACCGTGAAGTCCAAAACAGTTACTAAAAACTACTTTAAGCAAAACCAAATTTTACCAACCCTCATTCTGTTAAGCAATATTCCATCCCCCCCCCCCCCCCCAATTAGCCCCCTCCCCTCTTGAGAGACTTGTAGAATCACCTGTGCATGCTTTTCTCTGAACAACAAATTTGCCAAAAGGGAGCCTAGAATACAATTTCAGAACACATGACTTACACTAAAGAACCAAAATGTCTGAGTGTGACACTCGATAGATGTCTCACATTTAAAGAGCATAAAACAAAAATAGCAGAGAAATTAAAATCAAGGAACAGTGTTATACAAAAATTCTGTGGAACAACATGAGAAGCATCAATCTCTGTCCTGCACTCATCTGCTCTGAGCCTTGTCTTCTCAACTGCTGAATACTGTGTGCCAGTGTGGCTTAACAGTCCTCACACTCATAAAGTTGAGGCTCAACTCAATAACTCAATCTGCTCCTATGGAATGGCTCCAAATACTAAGCCATATACCGCCGCCAAATTTTCTTTGCATAAACGCACTCACGACACAGCACAAGAAGAACTTGAATAACGGTAACCTACCAGTACATGAGAACATTGAATACGTTACCCACAGCTGCCTTTGATCGAGAATGTTCCATAGCAAAATGACAATTACAGCTACAGAGGAAAAATTAAGCTTGACTAAAGCCTGGCATCAACAATAGATCACAAAGCAGAGTAACAAAATTCCATCTATTACCCAAAAGCCTCCGGCTTTTGATTTACCATGTAAAACCTGGTCAACCCTGAACAGTATAAGGACTCAACATGGTAGATGTGCCTACTTCCTGCATAAATGGAGCAAGCAATTGACACGCTTCTGCAAATGTGGTGGAATCCAAACCATAAAACACATCATAGAAGACTGACCTTGGACAGCTTATGAAGAGAAACCTAAAGGCTTCCTGATGGCGACTTGATAAGCAATAGTCTAAATAAATATGTTAGATGTTTCAGTTTTAACTAATTGTATTGTCATTTGTGTCTTAGTGCCACATACAAAATAAATAAATTCATTAATACGGTGTCTGCAAATTTGAACCACTTTAACAACAGTAGGCATTTGCAAAGGAACTTCCTTATGTTTCCATGTTCCTCATATAGGGGAATCCCCATGTCATATCGCCCTGTATATTTGACTGATGAGACTGTTCTCCATGGGCTTGTTATGATTGATTGATTGATTATTGACATGATCTATGCAAGCAGTTGTGATGTACCCATTTTTTAGTGCCAGTACTTAATTCTCTTTCAAATACCATAGTTAATTAAGGTCATAAGTGCACTATCAGTGATTATTTTAGAAGTTCTATAAAATACAGGTGGAGAAAGAAGCACCAATATAGCATTTACAATTTTCTTTATGCTATCTGTTCTTAGCAATACCTATATGTTCCATTATTCTTTTAGACAGTAACACTCAGCTGGGCAAAAAACATATCTTAACACATTTACGTGCAGCTCACTGTGAGATTAAAAATTAATTTAATTTATTTGACTTAACAAAATGTTTAGAGTGATGAGTTACTGTCTTTTCCAAATACCTTTTTGCAGTGATAATATCTTTAAAATCGATGCTAATTGTGATACATGATTCATGCCCCAATCAGTCACAGTTTAGTCAAAATGAATTTTCACGGTAATAGCATGGCTAATTTTTAAGATAACGTAGCCATCTTGGTTTTGCTTTTAAAAAGAAGGCCACAAGATAGTGCCAGTATTTGTCCAATATTCATGGCTAACCAACACCTTGAAATTCGCAGCGTAAGTACAACCCAGAATCTGCGACTTATCGAACTCGTTATCTATACATAAATATGAACATATATCCAGTGATACTACTGAAGTAGTGTTATCTTGAAGGAAAATGTTGAATACATGTTTTTTTGAAAGAAAGGAAAATGTTTGAAGATCAAGAGCAAGGTGTATTATGACAAATGTTTTGTTCAGTGTCTTTGGTGGGCATAATTCAGCTCACAGATCATCTCACATATTTCATAAAAAATATGGACGAAGACCTCTAACCAGGCTGAAAAAGAGATGGAGAGACCAGTTTGCCAAGGATCTCCAAGTAGTCGAAGAAAGAAAGCAAATGCCGAAGACAAATACTGTGGAAGAGGCTACATATGGAGGCCAGAACCGATTACAGTTTGTGGGGCCTGGAGAGTAAAAAATATTCATACACTGATCTGAAGTCTGAAACACTTGTCTGCAAACAGTTGTAGGTACCCTATATAGAAAAGAGATACCAGGAAAATTTTTGGAAATTAAAGCTCTCCAAAACTGAAGCTATTAGATGACCCACCCATTCTCAGGAAACAAGTCTTCAGCCTATGTACATACACATATATAGTGATAATAATAATTTCACAGATTAGTGGTGTCTAACTGAGGGTTGATAAAATGTGAAGTCTGTCTCTCTGTTTTTATACCCCTTTGTGGCTTGACTATATAACTGATATCCCTGGTTAAGCCTGTTGTAGTACTGATTTTGTACAAGGGTTGAATGAAAAGTAATGCCTCCACCTTCATTAATTGGGTTTGGGTGGGAATATTTTAATAAATCAAATGCAGAAATAATGCTTAGAATGTGATCTTTAATTACCAATATTCACTTTTCCACATAATCACCAGCCAGTTGGAGACATTTCTGAAGTCGTCATGGAAGAAGTCGACACTCTGTTTCTGCAACCACAGTCTCACAGTTCACTCAACGTCTTCGTCAGAAGCATAATGATGTCCCATGATCGAATGGAGAAAAGTGTCACCTTCATTCTCGTAATGCGAGAGGTATTCCTGGCAAGTTTCAAGTCTGTGCACTTTCATTTCAGCAGTTAGCGTCTGGGGTACCCATCGTGCACAGATCTTCCAATAGCAAAGTAAAGCAATAATGTGACCCACATATTCTTGTGAAATGCCAACTGTGCTTGAAATTTCTCTCTGAGTGATATGACAATCGTCCTGAATCGATCTGTCAACATTTTGCTTGTGAAACTTGGTGGTTGCTGTCACAGGACGTCCAACTCTTTGTCATGCAGGTCAGATGTTCCCACCTCAACATCTTTAAACTTACTTGCCCAATTACGCACAGTACTCATATCAACACAATCACCTTTAACTGCTTTCATTCTCTGATGAATCTCCTTTGGGGTGACACAATTTGTTGTCAAGAATTCAATGACTGCACGGTGCTTAAATTGCATTGACTGACCATCTGTGCAGGGTTCCATACTTTACACTGTAACAACACAACTGTTCAATGCTAAGGCTTCCTGCCAACTGGAGATGTAGAGAAGAGGCTACAGAACAAGCCAGTACCTGCCGCATACCAATGCTGCCAACTGTTGAAGAGTTATGAAGGTGGAGGCATTATTTTTCAGTCAACCCTCGAAGATACACCGCTTTGTTAGTTAGCATAGTGTGTAGGGAAATGATTTTGCATGAGTGTAGACATGAAGATGGATAGTTGTGTAATAAAAGTCATCATTAAATTCTATTTTACTTAAAACTTAAGCAAATGGAAAATTCATGTTATTCTGTTCTAGGAGGAGGAGATTACAGTTTAACGTCTCGTCGACAACGAGGTCATTAGAGACAGAGCACAAGCTCGGACTGGGGAAGGATGCAGAAGGAAATCAACCGTGCCCTTTCCAAGGAACCATCCCGGCCTTTGCATGAAGCGATTTAGGGAAATCATGGAAAACCTAAATCAGGATGGCCGGACGCGGGATTGAACCGTCGTCCTCCCGAATGCGAGTCCTGTGTGCTAACCACTGCACCACCTCGCTCGGTATTCTGTCCTATAGTACTTTATTTTCTGTTATAAAATGTGGGGGTCACATGAAATAAATTGGCTGCTAACTACCTACACAGATGGCAGTGAGGATACACAGTAGTGGGTGGGGGTTACATTCAGACACAAAATAGACAGTATACAGCAGGGGATGTCTCCTTTGATTTTTATGAAACAGTGTAAACATGAATTGATAGCTGTTTACTACTATGGCTTGAAATTGACAATACTCTGAAACGGATGTAATCTGACTGACTAAACGAATACTTTTACGAAAGGAAACGCTAATGAAACAAATTGTGATGAATATTTAGTTAAAACTTATCCCACAAGCTTTTAAATTCATTACTGTTGACATTTGCAGGCTATGAACTGCCACTACTTTCACCTTTGTCTATTAAGTATCGGGTTTTTCTTCCAGCATTTTTATTTTGCTTCTTAAGTTTTCTTTTCTGGGACTTTGAGCTGCAGGAGTTTCAGTGTTTATACTAGTGCTGAAATTTTCGTTCATTTTTTCAACCTGAAAGTAACACATGGGTATTATTTACTTATCTATATGAAAAGTCATTAATGACAATTGGCAGCCATCTGACATTAATTCGAAATAAACTGGCATGCACTCATAGCCAAAGTACGATACAATGGCACTATGGCTGCTACAGCCATTATGAAATTCATGAAATGTATTTGCAGTTGCAAATATGGACCACCATCAGCAACATAATGGAATGATGACATTGTGCAGATTGGGACTTGAACCAGTAATTAACACTTATCGCAAGTGGTCACCTTACCAGTAGGCTATCTGAGGATGCTTCAAGGCCAGACCCAAACTTCCATATGTTGTCAACCATATGTCTGCAACCTGCACTTGTGCATCCATTATGTACACTCCTGGAAATTGAAATAAGAACACCGTGAATTCATTGTCCCAGGAAGGGGAAACTTTATTGACACATTCCTGGGGTCAGATACATCACATGATCACACTGACAGAACCACAGGCACATAGACACAGGCAACAGAGCATGCACAATGTCGGCACTAGTACAGTGTATATCCACCTTTCGCAGCAATGCAGGCTGCTATTCTCCCATGGAGACGATCGTAGAGATGCTGGATGTAGTCCTGTGGAACGGCTTGCCATGCCATTTCCACCTGGCGCCTCAGTTGGACCAGCGTTCGTGCTGGACGTGCAGACCGCGTGAGACGACGCTTCATCCAGTCCCAAACATGCTCAATGGGGGACAGATCCGGAGATCTTGCTGGCCAGGGTAGTTGACTTACACCTTCTAGAGCACGTTGGGTGGCACGGGATACATGCGGACGTGCATTGTCCTGTTGGAACAGCAAGTTCCCTTGCCGGTCTAGGAATGGTAGGATGATGGGTTCGACGACGGTTTGGATGTACCGTGCACTATTCAGTGTCCCCTCGACGATCACCAGTGGTGTACGGCCAGTGTAGGAGATCGCTCCCCACACCATGATGCCGGGTGTTGGCCCTGTGTGCCTCGGTCGTATGCAGTCCTGATTGTGGCGCTCACCTGCACGGCGCCAAACATGCATACGACCATCATTGGCACCAAGGCAGAAGCGACTCTCATCGCTGAAGACGACACGTCTCCATTCGTCCCTCCATTCACGCCTGTCGCGACACCACTGGAGGCGGGCTGCACGATGTTGGGGCGTGAGTGGAAGACGGCCTAACGGTGTGCGGGACCGTAGCCCAGCTTCATGGAGACGGTTGCGAATGGTCCTCGCCGATACCCCAGGAGCAACAGTGTCCCTAATTTGCTGGGAAGTGGCGGTGCAGTCCCCTACGGCACTGCGTAGGATCCTACGGTCTTGGCGTGCATCCGTGCGTCGCTGCGGTCCGGTCCCAGGTCGACGGGCACGTGCACCTTCCGCCGACCACTGGAGACAACATCGATGTACTGTGGAGACCTCACGCCCCACGTGTTGAGCAATTCGGCGGTACGTCCACCCGGCCTCCCGCATGCCCACTATACGCCCTCGCTCAAGTCTGTCAACTGCACATATGGTTCACGTCCACGCTGTCGCGGCATGCTACCAGTGTTAAAGACTGCGATGGAGCTCCGTATGCCACGGCAAACTGGCTGACACTGACGTCGGCGGTGCACAAATGCTGCGCAGCTAGCGCCATTCGACGGCCAACACCGCGGTTCCTGGTGTGTCCGCTGTGCCGTGCGTGTGATCATTGCTTGTACAGCCCTCTCGCAGTGTCCGGAGCAAGTATGGTGGGTCTGACACACCGGTGTCAATGTGTTCTTTTTTCCATTTCCAGGAGTGTATATTCCCGTACAGGGGAGACATTTGAATTCAAAGTTGCTTGTCCGGAATTGGCAGATAAATATGTATTTCACAAAACATAGAAACATTTTCATATCTAATATAGCATAATGTTCACACAACAACATAACGCACTGTTTCTCATTGTCCTAAGAGCTTACTAGCAAGAGCAACATGAACTGAACATCTGAACTGATGTGAAATTTAATTTTATTCTAGAAGCATCCTGAAAATTTTAAGATTTAAGACAGTATTAAATAAAGTTATATATTTTTGTGAATCAAAAACTTAAAAATATAATGAAAATAAAAAATTGTTTATGTGAGAATGAAAAAATTAGGTTATTTCAAAACATTTGCCATATATAAGTTTTACATATGTAATAGACTAACTTTAAACAAGACAGAGCATTGCTAGAGAGCTTGTGCAATAATGGAAACACGTTAATCATATACTTCATACCTGAAAATAGGTACAACTGTATCTGAAAACAGAGTGATATCGCAAGAAAGGTAGTTGAAAATCTGGGTTCATTATAAAATGACTCCTCAATGAATAGTGCACACAGCTCACTTTACCTTCCGCCTACTGCTGTGCACCTGCACTTCACTCATGTGGCATTGCAAGCAAATGCCACAGAGTGGGTTTTGCTATGGCTGGTTTTGTGAACACAGCAAAATTTGAAAATTGTGGTGAACCTATACACATTGTAGTCTCCATAAAAGACTGCAGTAATGCAAAATAAAGAATTACAGAACAGGAGAAAGTGAGCATTTGATAGTCTCTGCAATATCTTTCTACAAATGATTTAATGTCACCTTTCCCCAACACAGCAATAGTATTAAGAATATTTCTTACTCTATCATTTACTGTTGTATCTGGTGAAAGAAAAGAACCATTTAAAAATTAAAAATTATAAAACATTATTTAATATCACCAATACATCAGCCAAGGCTTCCTAGTTTGTCTGTTATTTCAATAGAACATAAGATCTTAAGACAGTTTAGATACTACACCAACAACAGAAGATTTTGCAAATATAAAGGTAAGAAAACTTCAGTCTTAAAGCAACTTTAATTCTCAAACTAAATCAACAAACATACGCAAATTAAAACACTCTCAGATTTAGCAAAATAATAGTTTGTCGCAGATAACACCAAACAAATTATGGCAAACAGAATCTCTGTTTCTAAAATTTTTGGCTTAAGAAAATT
Source organism: Schistocerca cancellata (assembly GCF_023864275.1). NCBI lineage: Eukaryota > Metazoa > Arthropoda > Insecta > Orthoptera > Acrididae > Schistocerca > Schistocerca cancellata. The sequence continues at coordinate 357,791,962 of NC_064627.1, read as the reverse complement.
CAGTGTCATTAACATACTAATAACAGTAAATTGTTTGGTAATGAAAAGTGTTTCTTTGCCTTATCTGCATACTTCTAAATAAGTAAACTGATAGCCCTTTATGCAACTCTGGTCTTGAAGAAGAGGTTTGATGGGGGTCGGGGGGATGGGGTGGGGGAACAGACAGCATTATCAGATTACATCTGTACCGAGACACCAAAGGGGCTCATGACAGGCCTAACCATGCAAACTGTGTGCAGAGTGGAAAGTTAGGTCCATGGAGACCAATAAGTGGTGTGACAAATATGGGCAGAAGCATAGGGCTCCAGGAACATGAGGATCCTGCACCATAACTGGTCGTTGCTAATGAAAGTGTGCCTGTAATATGTGGGCTTAAAAATAGCATTATCACTGATCATGAAGACATCCTCTCAACTTCTCTGATGAGCTGTATGACTGTTCATTTTAGTTCAAACTTTAAATGTTGTGAGGCATACCAAGTGGCTTTGAGTGAACTTTATTTTTAAACTAGCCTTTTTCCAGTGGCTTCACCTACAGGTGCATTTGACACATATGCTGAACACATCTCCTCCCCCTTCTCTCTGTCCACCTCTTTCTCCATCTGTCTGTCTACCTCATCCTCCCAGCTCAATCTGTCTATCTCCTCCTCCACCTATCTTTGACTATTTTCACCTCCCTTCTCTGTGACAATATCTTCCTCCCCCTTTCTGTTTCCTTATTTGCCTCCCTCTCCTCCTTTTCCACCTGCCCCCACACCTCTACACTTTCCATCTGCCTCATGCATTTCCCCCCTCCTCCCTTTTCTCTGATCATTTCCTCCTCCCCCTCATTCTGTCCATTCCCTTTTCTGTCCATCTCAACCTGTCCCCAGCTGTGTTCTTCAGCACAGGCAATGCTGGAAACGGAAGCCAGGTGACACACCAAGGGCTTGAAAATCATTTATTTGCCCCTGATTTACAGGTCACCATGAAAAGCAGGTCAATAAAGCAGGCTGATACTACTCCAACACAATACACCTGTGATGCAAAAGCAGTCTACACGATGGGGTCTGGGAAACTGTTTCTTGCCCTCTGACAAGTGGGATGCCCCGCAAAGGAGATTGCTTTCACATGCCAATAATGTTCCCATACAACATACCCATTGTGCAGGACAGCCTATATGCCAAGGGCTGGAAAAACACTTTTTCCTCGTATCTCTGCTCTTCATTGGATCTAGAAGGTTGTAGACATGACAGCAATATTACTTGTGAGGCCTGCTGTTACTGTGCCAAATTTGGTTGAAATTGATCCAGGGGTCGGGGAGATGATCTCAGACATAAACACATACACTCAGCTTATAAAACAGACAGATGATAGTTGTTACTGCATCTGTTAAAATTTTGTTTCACTGATGTCTTCAGTCTCCTATGTCATTGTCACATTGTCTAGAGTTCCAAACATGTCCTACTATTGAAAACCTGATTGACTTCAATTATTAAAAGACAGTTTTAAAAGAGTAATGCTGTCAGTTTTGACTTTTTGTTTAAAACATGATTGAAAGTAATGACACCTCAGTAATTTAGTTATTCTTTTCCATAATAATCAGAGATAGTGTATGTTACTAAGACCCAGCTGAAGTAAAAAGTAAAGTAAATTTAACTAGAGTATTACTGGCATACTAATATTCAGTCTAAAGATACACATTTTGCACATTTCATTTTATGCTATTTGTCAGAATGTAATTTTGTGTTGGCTTGCTTGGTTTGTATTCTAGTATTGCAAATGTGCTGAAGGTTTATTGTTATTTGTACTGTAAATGTGTGCTCTGTTCATATAAGTAAATGTTACTGTGAGACAACATAATCCTTATTATAACAGTGCTTCCACCAGTCTATCATTTCAGAACAATGATTTAAAGCAATTGCTAACAATTTAATTGTTATTTTGACCGTATTGTTGTGCAGGTTGTGTGTGTGTGTGTGTGTGTGTGTGTGTGTTTTCCTTCTGTTGTCACGCATTTATTCCACACATTTATTTAAACAGACATGTAATTTTTGCTGCTCTCAGTATTGATTATATAACAAACAGATCTCGTCCAATTACTGTTGACCGTTTAATTTTTCAGATTAATTCCTTTTGATTTTGCTTTGTGCTACTTAGGATTTCTTGGTGCTCCTTTTTGTTTTGTACTTCATCGTGTGTGACTGTACTGTTTCATATACATTATTCAAAACTGAAGTACGATGAGGATACCTGAAGTTATTTGTAAGAATACCTTGCTATACATTTCTTCCCACTAATAAGTTATCCACTTTGGAAATGGTTGGCTTAAAATTTTCTTTTTGTGATTAGGCTCATGTGATCTCTATCAATGAATTCGCATTAAGCGATTAATACAGAGAGACTAATTTTTTCCTACAGGTTTTTATTTTATTATTTTTTTTTAATTTTTAATTTATTTCATTTTTATTTTTTTTATAATAGACTTGTGGTGTTAACTCCTTCAGGTATTTTAACCTTAGGTGTTGAATAACCGGAAGAAATTTTTTAAACTTCGTAGTTCGCCACATTAATATTAGGTGTTTGATCTATATGGTTTAGTGCACAATTAAAATCCCCAGCAACAATCGTTGGGGTTCCAATACTGTTTTTAAGTCTGACTATTTCTGTGGCAAAAAATTCCTTGTATGCGTGTTTCATGTAAATCTTAATAATTTGAATTCCTAAAAAGGCAACTGCAGTCTGATTCGTTAATAGCTACTGGTGCACAGTGTGGCCTGTCTCCAAAATTACTGACGTGCTGGGTGCTGGCTTCTCTTGTGAGATTCAGTATTGCATCATATTCTGACATCCATTAATTTAGGGGTGGTAATTTCCTCTAATAAAATACAGCTGACATCATTGGAAATTTATTATCTTAGACACCAATTCCGTTCTCTTTATGTTAACTGTTGTAAGAGTTAGCACCCTTGCATGCCTTTAATTGAACTTATCTTCCATATCATTCAACAAATCTGATCTGTGTTCATGATCAGATTTGCGCTTCTCCATATTTTGCTCCATCACTGACAGGGAACGATTCTGTTCTTTTTCCCATTTTGCTAGGCCATACCATTCTTAGTGATATTGGTGTCTCTTTCTCCATTTGGTTTGCTGGTTAGCCTACAGTGTGCAGTGTAATTTCCTTTCTCATTCTTTATGCTGAGTGTCAGTACACATTCTCATGATGTATTTGGTGCCACTTGTTACCACTGACTCGGTATAGTCAATGTCAGTCATATCATCTAGACATACAACCTGCGAAAGTCATATTTTTCGTCCGGTTCTCTGGTAATTTCACAATCATGTGGTGAAGTGTAATCTTGTGAATCAAAAGCTTCAGCCCTTCACAATCATGTTCTCTGTCCAGTTTCCCCTCTTCTAGTCACTTTTAATGAAATGTTACCTATTCCCTGATAATACATCTTCTCCACCTTGCCTGCACACTGTGAATCAGTCTGCATTGGTTTTTGTCAGTATTTACACACATTACATTTCCGGATTTCCGAGAGTGTTGCTTTTCTCGATTACTGATATGGACTTTGCATGGCTATACTGTTTACCCTTACTAATTGAAAACTGTAGGCTGACTGATCGATAATGTTGGTTGAAGGGAAAATCTATGTTGTTACACTGTGTCGTGTTCGTCTTCAAGTTTATTGACAGTTGAAATTTTGACCCCTCTGCTGGGATCTTCTGAAGTTTCTGGTTAGCTGAACACCATCAGAGACCAGTGGTGTGTTCATTTACAAAATAGAGGTTTTCTGTGCTTATCTGAAGAACTTGTGTTATTGAATAAAATTTTTCCAGCTGCTTTTGGTGAGCCATTGTTATTGGACAGGTAGTGATGACAGACAGAAAGAGTTGGGGGGGGGGGGGGGGAGGGGATGTTTACTAAAATACTATTGTCACACTACAGAGTTGGCTTCCTGCTAGTTGTTTGTATCTATTCCTCATGCACCATGGATGGGTATTTACTTCCTTGATGAGACTAAGTCATCTCTACCAAAATTACTTTTGTTCTAAAGGATCTCAATTGATTCTCAGACTTTACTTCTATAAATGCTGTCTTCTTTTGCTAGCACTTGTACCTTGTTTTAATATACATTCTGGCTGCAGTTCTCCTGATGTTGTTCTACCATATTCACACTTTCTTTTAAACATGTATGACATTTCTGCTCTTTAATCCATTCTTTATTGTCCTCCCAGTTTCACCTATATGCATTTTGCCACAGCCATCCTCACTTCATAGACTTCCAAATTGTGGAGATGATCAGATGCATCCATTTAATGTTGGAAAAAATCTTATTTTGTACTGACAAAATAAGAGTTCTGCATGCCATTTTTGTGAAAAGTTTTGCTTATTGGACAGTAACTATAGAAACAAAGCTTAGAAAGTAGAAGGCGGTTCTCACCCTTATTAGCATAATTAATACTACTTTGTTTAAGGCTCTATCTATGGTCAAACCATTACAGCCATTGGCCTTCACTATGTTCAAGAAATTCAGCTCTGACTGCCACTGATAGGGTAGGCACGCGAAGACTTTTTAACACTACTTCCTTCTGGGCTATGTGGTATTGGTGCAAAATGGCATCTAAATGCCTTTCTGTACACACAGTCCCCTAGAGTACTGTCAGATCTTCTATAGCTCAACACATCTAGGAATGGGAGACCGAAAGAAACACACACACACACATACACAATACAAGTAAAGAACGCATTATAGACAGGGAATCCACAGATGTAAAAGGGAAAAGGCTAAGAATGTAATGGATACCAGTTGGTCCATTAATAATAAACCAAGATAAGAGAAATAATTAAGGTCACACATGGGCTCTGCATGCAAAGGAGACACTGGCCCTCCCCTCCCACTGCCCTCACATCCCCTATCAATTACAGGCATAGTGTTAAAGAGGAGAACAGTGCTCACTAATCAGAAGAGAGCTACTCCTAAAACATGAAACAGGGTGCAGCAGAAAAAAACCTCCAGAAAGCAATTAAGACAGAGGAATCGAGGGATGGCAGAGGCAGTATGCAAAGGAGGCAGGGTCAAGGGTCCCCAGACCCAGCATGTGACCCCCCCAACCACAGCCACCTTGACCCTGCTCCAAAAGTAATTTAAAATGTTGTACCTGAGAAAAAAACCACTGTCACAGAGAAATTGTAGAACCAGTTCATTTATGTGTGAGCTGCCCACTGACTGAGAGGGTAAGACCATGCTAGAAGGGAGCATTCTGTCAGTATATGAGCAACTGTCAGTAAGACTCCACCACCACAATGTGGGGGTGACTCGTCACCTAAAATAAAACTATGGCTCAGTGTGGTATGTTCGGTGCAGAGGCGACATACAATGGTGGACTCTTTGTAGTTGCAGAGACCTTACTTTCATCCACAAATCCACACCTGTGATCTTCATATCAAATGGAGGGCCCGTAATTGCTTCTCCAGCCAAATGTTTGGCCTGTTCATTTCTGAGATACCCACATGACTTGATACCCAGAAAAAGTTAACCGAGCAAGGTGTGTGATTAAATTCTGAGAGGAGATCATGAATCGTTCCAACAGCGGATTGGGGTCCTTTGGTTTGGAGCTGAGTGGAGGGTCTCAACCAGAGGCTTCGTCGACTCTGTGATGGTCTTGGCTGCAGATTTCTAGACTTGCGCTATTGGGTGGGGAATTGTAGGACAAAGGAAGCGGCTACTCGGGTAGCAGAGTACTTGTGGTGCGCACGTGGGGGTTTTTTAGGCTAGGCAGTAGTGTGAGGTGTCCTGATGAACACTCACCAGTCGATGTGCAGGCAAGGAAATCAGGATGCACTCAGTATAAAGACACTTCAACTATCAAGATATTAGCAGTAAATTTTCAGAGTGTTCGGAATAAAGTTGCTGAATTTACTGCCCTCCAGGAAGCATGTGGCGCGCAAGTTATTGTCAGGACTGAGACCTTGCTGAACCCTGAGATAGGAAGTTCTGAAATATTTAGTGAGGGTTGGAACGCATATCGGAAAGACAGATTAGACACTGTAGGAGATGGTGTCTTCATTGCAGTTGACAAAAATATTGTGTCTACTGAGGTCAAAGTAGAGTGAAGTTATCTGGACACATTTAACAGAGCTAGGGGAAATAAAGTTAATTGTGGGGTGTTATTACCGGCCACCAGGTTCCACCGTGACAGTTCTAGAATCATTCAAAGGGAGTCTACATTCTGTATCACAGAAGTACCTGGATCATGCTATATTAGTCGGAGGCGACTTCAACCTACCTAGTATAGACTGGGATGACTATGGATTCATTACAGGTGGTACAGACAAGCCGTTGTGTAAATTACTTTTGAACACATTATCCAAAAACTGTCTTGAGCAGCTAAATCGACAGCCAACGCGTAATGGAAATATTTTAGATCTGGTAGCCACGAACAGACCAGACCTCATCGACAGTGTCAGTGTTGAGACAGGCATTAGTGATCATGATGTTGTCATTATGACTATGGTTACAAAAGTTAAAAAGTCGGTCAAGAAGGCTACGAGAGTATTCTTACTAGAAAGAGCAGATAACCAGTTGTTAGCATCCCACTTAGTAAATGAATCGACTTCATTTATTTCCGGTATGATGGACGTGGAAGAATTATGGGCCAATTTTAAACACATCGTAAATCACACATTGGACAAGTATGTGCCAAAAAAGTGGGTTATGGACGGAAAAGACCCACTGTGGTTTAACAGCGCAATTCGGAGAATGCTCAGGAAGCAAAGGCAGTTGCACTCGCGGTACAAGAAAGATTGGGAGAATGAGGACAGGCAAAAGTTAGTAGAGATTCGTGCTGCTGTAAAAAGAGCGATGCGTGAAGCATTCAACCACTATCACCGTCATACCTTAGCAAAAGATCTTGCTGAAAACCCAAGGAAATTCTGGTCTTATGTAAAATCGGTAAGCGGGTCGAAGGCTTCCATCCAGTCACTCACTGATCAGTCTGGCCTGGCAATGGAAGACAGCAAAATGAAAGCTGAAATTTTAAATTTAGCAGTTGAGAAATCATCCACACTGGAGGATCATACAAACATACCGCCGTTTGAGTCTCATACAGATTCCCGTATGGAGGACATAGTGATAGACATCCCTGGGGTTGTGAAGCAGCTGAATGGGTTGAAAATAAATAAATCGCCAGATCCTGATGGTATTCCAATTCAGTTTTACAGAGAGTACTCTACTGCATTGGCTCCTTACTTAGCTTGCGTTTATCATGAATCTCTTGCCCAACGTAAAGTCCCGAGCGACTGGAAAAAAGTGCAGGTGACGCCTGTATATAAGAAGGGTAGAAGGGTGGATCCTCAAAATTACAGACCAATATCCTTAACATCGGTTTGCTGCAGGATTCTCAAACATATTCTCAGTTAGAATATAATGAATTTCCTTGAGACAGAGAAGTTGCTGTCCATGCATCAGCACGGCTTTAGAAAGCATCGCTCCTGCGAAGCGCAACTCACCCTTTTTTCATATGATACCTTGCGAACCATGGATGAAGGGTATCAGGCGGATGCCATATTCCTTGACTTCCGGAAAGTGTTTGACTCGGTGCCCCACTGCAGACTCCTAACTAAGGTACAAGCATATGGGATTGGTTCCTAAGTATGTGAGTGGCTCGAAGACTTCTTAAGTAATAGAACCCAGAATGTTGTCCTTGATGGTCAGTGTTGATCGGAGGTGAGGGTATCATCTGGAGTGCCCCAGGGAAGTGTGGTAGGTCCACTGTTGTTTTCTATCTACATAAATGATCTTTTGGATAGGGTGGATAGCAATGTGCGGCTGTTTGCTGATGATGCTGTGGTGTACGGGAAGGTGTCATCGTTAAGTGACTGTAGGAGGATACAAGATGGCTTGGACAGGATTTGTGATTGGTGTAAAGAATGGCAGCTAACTCTAAAAATAGATAAATGTAAATCAATGCAGATGAATAGGAAAAAGGATCCTGTAATGTTTGAATAATCCATTAGTAGTGTAGCACTTGACACAGTCACATCAATTAAAAATTTGGGCGTAACATTGCAGAGCGATATGAAGTGGGACAAGCATGTAATGGCAGTTGTGGGGAAGGCGGATAGTCATCTTCGATTCATTGGTAGAATTTTTGGAAGATGTGGATCATCTGTAAAGGAGACCGCTTATTAAACACTAATACGACCTAGTCTTGAGTACTGCTTGAGCATTTGGGATCCCTATCAGGTCGGATTGAGGGAGGACGTAGAAGCAATTCAGAGGCGGGCTGCTAGATTTGTTACTGGTAGGTTTGATCACGCGAGTGTTACAGAAATGCTTCAGGAACTCGGGTGTGAGTCTCTAGAGGAAAGGAGGCGTTCTTTTCGTGAATCGCTACTGAGGAAATTTAGAGAACCAGCATTTGAGGCTGACTGCAGTACAATTTTACTGACGCCAACTTGCATTTCGCGGAAAGACCACAAAGATAAGATAAGAGAGATTAGGGCTCATACAGAGGCATATAGGCAGTCATTTTTCCCTTGTTCTGTTTGAGAGTGGAACAGGGAGAGAAGATGCTAGTTGTGGTACGAGGTACCCTCCGCCACCCATCATATAGTGGATTGCGGAGTATGTATGTAGATGTAGATATAGCAGATATCACAGGTTGACAAGAGTAACACCAGTCAGTACCCTGGATTTGCTCATTGAGTCACTACATATAACAGATTGGTCAACGGATGCCTGTTTAATGAAATGGAGGGCTCTGGTAATGGCAATCAGCTCTGCCAAAGACACACTACACTTTCTCAGCAATTAATGGTGTCACTGACTGGCAGGAAACGCAAAGCATAAACTGTCCTAGCCATGGTTTTAGAGCTGTCAATGTAGTCAGCAATTGCACCCTGATACTCCCGAGGAACAGACAACAGAGGGTCATGAAGGTGACAGACTAAGTCCTTGAAACAGATCGTTCCTAATTTGTGGCTTGGTTACCAACCAACCTAGATGAAAAAGGGGGGGGGGGGGGTGTTGTGAGAAAACGTGGGGAGTACATTCCAAGGAGTACAGGTGGAGGGCCTGGAAGATGGGTGCAAGGCACATACCAACTGGTAATCCCACCAGAAGGTGAGTATCGGAGTTGATGCTCCTCATATGCAAAAAGGATTAGATGTAAATTATAGAGTGCAGCAATCAGTCATCTGTTTTTAAATTTTATTACGCAAATCCAGATTTCAGCTAGTGGCTAGCCATTCTCAATGCACTATTTTCTATTCTTGATGCATGTAAGTTCCTGTTGTTTGGGTGACAGTCACATTTCTGATGCCCGAACATCAGGGACTTACATGTATCGAGAATAGAAAATAGTGCATTGAGAATGGCTAGCCACTAGCCGAAATCTGGATTTGCATAATAAAATCTACCAAAGGATGACTGATTGCTGCACTCTATAATTTATAAGCCACATAACAGTTGCTGAGTGCACCCACTTTCCATATGGAAGGTAACCTGATGAAAATTGGATATGTTGGCTAATCAGAAAACTGTTGAATGGTGATTGCATAGGTGAGCAAGATTTAGTACTGTCAGACCTGAAGAGAGAAGGTCCCCACTTTGGCAAGGAGAATGTTTATGGTACTAGTCTGGAAGGGGACAGTGGCCAGTCTGACTCCACAGTAATGGACTGGGTCTAACAACCAGAGATGGCACCGAGTCATAAACCAATTGAAGAGGGACTGGACCAGAGACTGGTAGATATCAAAGAGAGCAGCAGGATCTGCACCTTGAGAGGTGTGGGTAAGTAAGCAGAGAGATTAAGCTTTCACCTGCAGCTGGTCTTCAGTTGTCAAATATGAGGAAGTCATTTCAGCTTCCTGTCAAAAAGGAGTCCCAAAAATCAGGAATGTGCAACAATGTTCAAGTGCTGGGTACCTAAGTACAGTTCTGTGTCCAGCTCATCAGTGGTATGATGACAAAAATGCATGACCCACACATTTGCAATAGAGAACTGAAAACCATGGAAAAGGGCCAGGCAGAGGACCCTCAGATGGCACGTTGGACTGGCATCTAGCCAAGGCTACAGAGTAGGAGCTGTACCAAATGCAGAAGTTTTTGACACATAGCATGGGGGTGACCTTGAACTGACAGATGTCACTAGCCCATTGATGGTGTTGAGGAAGAATGTGACAGTCAGTATGAAGCCCAGGGGGTTGCCATTGTCTTCGACCAGTGGAGTGCTGATTGAAGTGGGATAAAAACTGTTGAAAGCCCTAGTCATGGAGATGAAGTAAAATGTGATGGCACCAGGCCATGTCACATGCCTTATGCAGGTCAAACAAGACTGAAATGAAGTTTTACCATTTAGAAAAAGTCTTTCAGATTGTGTTTTCAACCTAACCAGATGTTTGATTGTGAATCATTCCACCCATAAACCACACAGATAGGGGAGCAGAAGATCCCAAGACTAGAGAACTCAGCATAATCTTAGGCAACCATCCTTTCAAGGAGTTTACAGAGCACCTTGATGAGGCAAGTCGTCTGGAAATTGTTAATGGATTAAGGACTGGAGTGATGATACTATCTCGCCATTGCGAAGGAAAGACACCATTGAGCCAAATATGGTTGAAGACTCTGAGGAGATGTAGCTGTTGAGTAACAGTCAGATGTTGTATCATCTGAATGGGAATAGAATATGGGTCCAGAGCCGTGTTATGATATGAGGTAAGAGACTGAAGCAGTTCCCAGTCAATGAAAGGTTGACTATATAATTCAGTGTGCCAAGGGCGGAAGGAGAGGTTGATGTCTTCAATTCATCGATTACACATCTACAAGGCATCCACATAAGAAGAGGATTCTGATACTGTCACACAGTGAGTCACTAGGTGTTCAGCAAGAGCTGGCACATTAGTAAAGAGAGTATCTGGGAGGAAGAGACCTGGTACAGATGCGATCCTTTGGTGGTCCAGAAGACTGTGGATCTTGGTCCAAAAGAGGGATGAAGAGGCATGTGTTCCCAGGAGGGAGACATAGCTTTCTCAGCATTCTTTCTTACTGTGTTTAATTAGATAGCACACCTTAGCACAAAGTTACTTAAAAGAAATAAAGTTGGTCTGTGGGGGACGTTGGTTGAAATGTTTAAAGGCTCTTCAGCAATCCTAACTATCTGCTGCAACATCTTTGGTCCACCATGGCACCAAATGGCAATCGAGGGGACTACCAGAAAGAAGAATAACAGTTCCAGTGGTATTGGTGATTGTGTCAGGTACATCTTTCACAGCATTCACCGATGAAATCTGCTTGAGAGGGAGTGGAGGTAACAGCAGAGGCATACAACTACCAGTTGGCTCCGTAAAACACCCAGCATGGTAGTTCATCTGTATGGTGGTGGCAAGGAAATGACAGGATCACCAGAAAATGGTCACTGTCACAAAAATCGTCATGTAGTGACCAGTGTAGCGAAGCCATGAGATTGGCAGAAAAGATCATTAGATCGATAGCTGGGAGGGTGCCATGCCTAGCACCGAAGTGGGTAACAGTACCATCTCTGAAGAGACACAGATCATGATCATTAAGAAACTGATGAAGTAGAAAGATCCTACCAGATGAACTGATACTCCCTGCAGGGGAGTGCAGCACACTGAAGTCTCCAAATAGAAGGAAAAAAAGGAGGAAGTTGTTGAGTTAAGATGGTCACTTACTGTAAGTAAGTGGCCTGCCTGGAGGTAAATAAATGTTACTGGTTCCAAAGAGGTTCAAATGGGAATCCATTCTTTGATGACTACTGTATGAACCAATGTACAGATCCCTCAAATGCTCACTTATGGCTAGCATGGTACCGATAAAATGCACGATAATGATGGAGCATTGGGGAATGGGCATCACTGAAGTATGTTTCCTGCACAACAACGCAAACTGCAGAAGAGTACAAAAAAAGGTGCTGTTGTTCTGGCAATGATAGTAATATCCACTGATGTTCAGCTGAATGATCATGTTACGGGTGTCCAGGTTAAGTGTGGAGTCAGCAGGTGGACTGGTCACACTTCAGGATCACTGTCCATCACTGATGGGGACGGAACCATAACCGTGTCAGTGAGCATTGCTTCAGAATCAGACAGCTTTGAGGGATCTGGTGTATCCTGAGTAAACTTGTCCTAATTCTCCTTCTCCCCCTCCTCCTATTCCTCTTCCTTTGCAGCCTCTGGTGATTGGGATACTCGCAAGGATCTATCCGTGATCAGCATGGAGATGGATGAAGAGTGGACAGCCCTGTCACCCACAGGCTGCAGTTCCTTCAGCCACTGGCTGGTTTCAGTAAATTTCCAGGGAGAGGACTTCTGAGAAGGAGTCTTGTCACCAGTAGACACCAGAGGAGGAAGCTGCTCCTCTGGCTGGGTACAAGAAATGGTTCCAGAAGATGATGTCATAGAAACCACAAGAAAGGAGGGCCGGGAGGGGGGGGGGGGGGGGGGAGGACTTGGTATGGAAAAAAAATAAGGTGGTAAGAGTAATAAGGGCTGTACCTTTTGCATAACTGGTTGTCACATCAACAGGCTGTAAGTGTACATATCTCTTTGCCTCCGTATACAAGGGCTTATTAACAGATTTATGCCCCTGTCTTTTCTTTTCTTTCTTGAAGACTGGGCGAACTGGTGAATGTAGAGAATGGTATTCCGTGCAATTGAAACACAAAGATGGTTGTTCATAAGCACTACCTTTGTGGAATGATCATCTGAAGTTACTGTGTTAAGGGTCTGCCATGCAGTGGGATAATACGTGATCAAAGTGGTGGTGCGTAAGGTTTCATGACATAACTGTACACCAGGACTTTAAATTTTCACAGGAGCACATTGCCTTCAAAGGCTAAGATAAAGACATATGTATCAGTTTGATTATATTTGGGACCGTTTAGATGGAATGGTAAAAATGTATGACTAAGCACTAAAGACTGGCTTGTAGCTCCTTGTCTGTTTGGAGCATAAGGTTTCTGAGGACAATGATTCCTTTGACCATATTCAAAGTGTTGTGTGGGTCAGTGGTCACTGATACGTCACCCACATTTTCACACGCCTGAACAGCTGTAGATTGTGCAACAGAGGCAGCTTTAAAACGTTGACTGCAACGTGGCCACTAATGGCCACAGTGGAGGTGGTGGTCTTGGTGGTGGTGGTGGTGGTGGTAAGTTCCTACGGGACCAAAATGCTGAGGTCATCAGTACGTAGGCCTACACACTAATTAATCTAACTTAAACTAATGACAACATGCACACCCATGCCCGAGGGAGGACTAGAACAGCTGACAGGGGGAGCCATGTGAACCCTGGCAAGGCGCCTCAGACCACGCAGCTATCCGACATGGCGCCACAGTAGAATCACACTTCTGATGCAATGTTGCCACCAGGGGCCACAGGAGAGCCTCATGCCTAATGCACTGGGCCTGGTCTGGTGGTGCAAGTTCCGCCTGCCTGAAGTGCTTACATCTGGTGAGCAAAGTGCTGTACACATTTCCTCCTGCTGCAGCAACCAAAACAAGGATGTTACGGGTGATGTTCTTACTGACTGCATTTCTGCATTGACTCATGATTGACCTGCAAAGCCTTACTTCTGATAGTACTTGTTGTTGTTGTTGTTGTTGTTGTTGTCTACAGTCCAGATGCCAGTTTGATAAATTCTGTACTAGTTTGTCCTATACAACAATCATCTTTGCATAATTATTGAAACCTACTTCTACTTGAACCTGCTTACTGGACAGTCCCCACTCTTCATTCCATCACCAAACTGACTATGCCTTGATATCTCAGGATTTGCTCTATCAACCAGCTGCTTCTTTTGGTCGAGTTGTGCAACAGATTATTTCTTACTCCCCTCCCCCATTTTATTAAGTAATTCTTAGTTATCTGATCTACCTGTCTTCAAAATTCTCCTGTAGCATCACATTTCGAAAGCTTCTATTCTCTTCTTGCCTACACTGATTATCACTCACATTTCACTTCCTTTCAGGGCTACACTCAGGGCAAATACCTTCGGGACAGGCTGCCTAATACTTAAATTTATATTTGATGTTAACAAATTTCTCTTTTTCAGAAATACTTTTCTTACAAATGCATATATATCCTCTACACTTCAGCTATCATCACTTATTTTGCTGCCCAAATAACAAAAATCATCTACTTTCTGTTTCTCATTTCCTAATGTAATTCCCTCAGCATCACCTGATTTAATGTGAAAATTACTATTTTTAGTTACATACTTATTACAATAATATATTTTACAAAACATGTGGCTATGGTCCATAGCTTAGAATAGTATGCATTGTGGTTCCTACTGTGGTTAGTATTTTTAATGACACAATTTTTTTTTTTTTTTTAATTTGACTGAGTGTGATGTCTGCTAACTGTCTCTGTCATCCACAATTCTTGCCTTCAGGTTTTCAGGAAGCAACTTTCCTTGGTCCAGAGAACTCCAGTCTGGCTTTGATGTGAGTTTTTTAATACCTAAAATATGCAATGAAGAACCAAAGAAACTTGTACACCTGCCTAATATCGTGTAGGGCTCCCGTGAGCACACAGAAGTGCCACAAGACAACTTGACATGGATTCAATTAATGTCTGAAGTAGTGCTGGGGAGTACTGACACCATGAATCCTGCAGGGCTGTCCATAAATCTGTAAGAGTATGAATGGGTGGAGATCTCTTCTGAACAGCACGTTGCAAGGCATCCCAGATATGCTCAATAATGTTCATGTCTGGGGAGTTTGGTCCCAAATGGAAGTGTTTAAACACAGAAGAGTGTTCCTGGAGCCACTTTGCAGCAATTCTGGGCTTGTGGGGCGTTGCATTGTCCAGCTGGAATTGCCCAAGTCCATCAGAATGTACAATGGACATGAATGGATGCATGTGATCAGACAGGATGCTTACATATGTATCACCTGTCAGAGCCGTATCTAGACGTATCAGGGATCCCATATGACTCCAACTGCACATGCCTCACACTATTACAGAGCCTCCACCAGCTTGGACAGTCCCCTGCTCACACACAGGGTCCATGGAATCATGAGATTGTCTCCATACCCATACACATCCATCCGCTTAAAACAATTTGAAATGAGACTCGTGTGACCAGGCAATGTGTTTCAAGTCATCAACAGTCCAGTTTCAGCGTTTATGAGCCCAGGCGAGGCATAAAGCTTTATGTCATGCAGTCATCAAGGATACAAATGTTGGCCTTCGGCTCCAAAAGTGCATATCGATGATGTTTCATTGAATGGTTTACATGCTAACAGCATTGAAAACTACAGCAATTTGGGAAAGGGTTGCACTTCTTTCATGCTGAATGATTCTCTTTAGCCATCGTTGATCACATTCTTGCAGGATATTTTTCCAGCTTCAGTGATGTTGGAGATTTGATGTCTTGTTGGATTCCTGATATTCACGGAACACTCGAGAAATGTTCTTAAGGGAAAATCTCCACTTCATCGCTACCTTGGAAATGCTGTGTCCTGCACTTGTCCGCTGACTGTAACACCACATTCAGACTCACTGAAATCTTGATAACCTACTATTGCAGCAACAGTAACCGACCTAACAACTGAGCTGGACACTTGTCATTATGTAGGTGTTGCCAACTGCTGTGCCATCTTCTCCCTGTTTACATATCTCTGCATGTGAATATGCATACCTGTATCCATTTCTTTGGTGCTTTAGTGTATTTACTGTTTATCAGTAAAAATAAGTAAAGTCATATGGCACTGTTAGCAGGGAGACCCACATACACTCCTGGAAATGGAAAAAAAAACACATTGACACCGGTGTGTCAGACCCACCATACTTGCTCCGGACACTGCGAGAGGGCTGTACAAGCAATGATCACACGCACGGCACAGCGGACACACCAGGAACCGCGGTGTTGGCCGTCGAATGGCGCTAGCTGTGCAGCATTTGTGCACCGCCGCCGTCAGTGTCAGCCAGTTTGCCGTGGCATACGGAAATCCATCGCAGTCTTTAACACTGGTAGCATGCCGCGACAGCGTGGACGTGAACCGTATGTGCAGTTGACGGACTTTGAGCGAGGGCGTATAGTGGGCATGCGGGAGGCCGGGTGGACGTACCGCCGAATTGCTCAACACGTGGGGCGTGAGGTCTCCACAGTACATCGATGTTGTCTCCAGTGGTCGGCGGAAGGTGCACGTGCCCGTCGACCTGGGACCGGACCGCAGCGACGCACGGATGCACGCCAAGACCGTAGGATCCTACGCAGTGCCGTAGGTGACTGCACCGCCACTTCCCAGCAAATTAGGGACACTGTTGCTCCTGGGGTATCGGCGAGGACCATTCGCAACCGTCTCCATGAAGCTGGGCTACGGTCCCGCACACCGTTAGGCCGTCTTCCGCTCACGCCCCAACATCGTGCAGCCCGCCTCCAGTGGTGTCGCGACAGGCGTGAATGGAGGGACGAATGGAGACGTGTCCTCTTCAGCGATGGGAGTCGCTTCTGCCTTGGTGCCAATGATGGTCGTATACGTGTTTGGCGCCGTGCAGGTGAGCGCCACAATCAGGACTGCATACGACCGAGGCACACAGGGCCAACACCCGGCATCATGGTGTGGGGAGCGATCTCCTACACTGGCCGTACACCACTGGCGATCGTCGAGGGGACACTGAATAGTGCACGGTACATCCAAACCGTCATCGAACCCATCGTCCTACCATTCCTAGACCGGCAAGGGAACTTGCTGTTCCAACAGGACAATGCACGTCCGCATGTATCCCGTGCCACCCAACGTGCTCTAGAAGGTGTAAGTCAACTACGCTGGCCAGCAAGATCTCTGGATCTGTCCCCCATTGAGCATGTTTGGGACTGGATGAAGCGTCGTCTCACGCGGTCTGCACGTCCAGCACGAACGCTGGTCCAACTGAGGCGCCAGGTGGAAATGGCATGGCAAGCCGTTCCACGGGACTACATCCAGCATCTCTACGATCGTCTCCATGGGAGAATAGCAGCCTGCATTGCTGCGAAAGGTGGATATACACTGTACTAGTGCCGACATTGTGCATGCTCTGTTGCCTGTGTCTATGTGCCTGTGGTTCTGTCAGTGTGATCATGTGATGTATCTGACCCCAGGAATGTGTCAATAAAGTTTCCCCTTCCTGGGACAATGAATTCATGGTGTTCTTATTTCAATTTCCAGGAGTGTAATTAGAAAGGTTTTTCTGTTCTTCACCATACAATAGCACTTCTCCTCTGCAAAGTGTGAGACTTGTTTCTTTAAGAGAGTCTGGTAAGTGTATGTGACTTAAATGTATATTATTTTGTGTGTGTGTGTTTATGTGGGGACAGGCAGGTGCACACACACTCACACTGAAGAGATTTGGAATTTAATACAGGATACTGGCACAAAATCTGGTGATCAGGAACATTATGCTTTAAAGGCAAAGAGAAAGCTTTTTTGTAAGTGTGTCTACTTTTAAAGTTTTATAAAATAGGTATCAGCCATGTGTGGAAAGTTGGATGTTGCCTTACAGTAGTTGAACTATGAGTGTTTTGAAACATTGTAGCTTGTGATTTCATTGGGGCAATTACAATGCGGTAAAGAATAGTGGTGCTTAATGAGGCTCTTCCAATCATGTATAATACTAGCAAATCATAGAACTTGAGAATATTTTTGACTTTAAGACAGGCAGTGAAAATTGAATTTTGACTGTTAAATGGTAGAAAAGAGAAGGGGTAGTGGGAAAAGTTGACCAAGTAAAGGATGAACAGGAAAACATTTTTTTATAAATTCAAAATTTAGGTAAACAATAGATTTCTCCTGCCATCAGAATTCAAGATGCAAGAGCTCTATGCTAATGGATGATTCCATGTGAAACTAAGCCTGAAAGTTTTTAAATTTTTTTAGTTAAATTATGTTGTAGTTTTCTGAATCTACAGAAGTTAAATTTTACTGTCATGAAAAAACATTATTGAAGTTACAAAACTGTGTTTGAAAATATAGCTAAACAAAGTCAGTACTTCTGTAGATGATGATGATGATGATGGAGGGCAAAAAGTTTGCTTTTTTATATTGGCGGCTATTTAAATTTAATTTGCAGCCACTGTAGTTTGAATTGTTAATTTTCAACAGCACAACTTCATCTTTAGCACGAACTTCAGGTTTTAAAGAAAGGTAAGGTATTAAGTATGCAGCTAATTTACAAAAACAGCTATGCATTTACTGTCCCAGCTGGGGGGGGGGGGGGGGGGGACATGAAAGAGTTTACTCTTTAACTCAGCAATTCTGTTAATTTTAGGTTAGGAGTGAAAAAACCCAATCATTTAACACTTCTTGTCATTTTTAAGTTATGTTGGTATAATCAGAGCCTTGATGGTTTGCAATAATACTGAGGTGTTATTTATTCAGAAAATGGGAAAAACAATATCAGCATAGCATACAAGAAAATACAGAAAAAAGTTGCAGGAAGATGCCAGCAAATACAACACCACAAAGAAACAGAAAGAACTGGGCATAAAATGACAGGAAACAAGAAAATAAAAACATCCTTCAGTCAAAAATTTTAATTCAACATCGTAAGAATGAAGCTGAAAGAAAAAGGCTGTGTAGGCTTTAACTAAAACCTGTTTCAACTGAAGATGAGTCAGATACCTGTGCTTCCTAGATAGGATCTTCTGCCCTTCAGCAATGCTGTTTCTCAGGTAAAGGAAGTGCTTCTTTCAGTCCCTCGAAAAAATGAACAGCAATCATAAAACAATGCTTGCATGGGAAAGCCTGCCTAAAAAGGTCAAAAGCACATTTTCTTAGAAGACAAGAAAAAAGTATTAAAATCAGCAGGCAATTACCAGTATGAAGCATGTCAAGTCCATTCGAGACCCAGCAACTGAGGTAAGAGTTAGCTTGCAGGAATATTAAATGAAGAGAGTAAAGGAAGCCCCCTCCCCCTGTAACGCTACCGCCCTGTCGGACGTGCGTTAGCTCTATAAAGCCTGTACTGTAATAAGTTCACGGACTTCACCTTGTAAACAAGGATTTAGTACATAAATTGACCGCGTGTACCTAATGGAAGCAAGATCGGACCTATACTCAGTCAGTAACTACAGTGATGCGTCAAGCAAATGTAAAGTATAATTACGCGTTCGCATGGACAAGAAGTACACACAGTATATAATACCAATGATTAATAATACGGTCGCCAGCCTAATTAGGCATTGGGTGAGTTTTTCCTTGTACAAGTGTGTGCATGTACAAGCATAACAACACGTAATACTGTTGCGTTATAAGACAAAGTTTGGCATAGGAAAAATCCACTGAACTAAAGTTCTCTCCTTTTGTATTAGTTTGGACGAGCTAAATTTACACAACACCACACAGCAATGATTACTACGAACTGTACTTTGTATATTGATCAGACTGGAATCGGGCATAGATTACCCTAGAATTAGCAATTTTGAAAACACACATACAATGTCACTATTAAAATTGGAAAAACACTAATACACTTAGGTTTGATATAGAAATTGATTTTACTGTTCAAATCTGACCAGTACACTTCAAGATGTGAAAGAATGGGCAAGAGAAGGGGGGGGGCCCTGAAACTGTTATGGTCGTTATATTGAAACTAGTAAGTCCTGAAGGTAAATTAACACTCAAAATTATCAATCTGTGGATAACTACTCTTTTGTCTCGCTTCTGGATTAATTAATTGTCATTATTTCAGTCACACATTAATTAAATAACATCGCTAGCTCAATTCAAAATTTATCTTTCAATTTAATCACACTGTTGTTCTTTACTAACATTTACTTTAACACACCTACATTTAAACTGCTTTATAGCATAGCTTTGTCTACTGATAATTCTCGTTAATACTATCTTTGAACTTTCAGTTCGGGATACTCGGGTTGCACAATATGTGGTAAGGACCCTATCTAGGTCAGTGATAAGGATAAGTAACGGCTAAGGCAATTCTGGTAAAAGTCACGTTATTATTGAACAGTTAGAACAGTTTCGACACTGGTCCACACAGATACACTTCTAAAGATGAAATAAATGTTTGACCTGTGCACGTTGGTGCGGCGGATGGCGGGCAGCGAGATAGCGGGCAGCACAGCACACATACAAGCACGGCTAAGGCTCTCACAGTATCGGCACTTTCATTCTTCTTAGCGTCGTAATCTTTCCAATTTTGTGCCTGAGGAAATAGCCATGCCAAGTAGTCGTCGGAATCGGCTCATCCGAGGCTCAATGGAATCCGCTTTTCCTAGATAGCCTCCTCGTTACAGTACATGTTCCTCTGACCGATGCCCAACTCCGACTGTTATACTGAGCCCGTTGTGCCGAACCGCACCAGTGTGCTTTTTCCCGCGCTCGCCTGCATCCACCTTTTCCCGCTCCCCTACAGGTAGGGTATTCACCACAGGTTTTCTACTACACATATCCTCATGCATTACCTACGTATGGACCAAGTGTATAAATTACAATTTTCACATCATACAATAGTTTTAACATTACATACATTTCCCTTTGGTTATCAAATTGCTTGAAATCTAACATAAATAATAAAATTCATTTCAAAAGTTGTTTACAGTTTCTTTAACATGACACGAAAAGAAAAAGAAATTCAAAACATTACTTATATTACTTTACATAAATTCAGAAAGAAAAATTTATCTAAATTCATAAAGAAAAAAATTATTATAGGTACAGTTGTTATTGTTACACCCCCCCTTTTTTTTAAACACAAAAAAAGAACAAAAATACCCAAACACTGAAATCAAGTTTTTCAACTTACACCCCATGTACATTCCCCCATATATAAAGATTCTGAGATGAGTGATGAACAAAAGAAAGAGATCTTGTGGCCTTGCTGGCCAAGACAGTGTCTGGCAAACATGAAGACAAGCTGTAAGTACTCTCACTATATGCTGGCGGGTATTGTCTTGCCGAAATATAAGCCCAGGATGGCTTTCCATGAAGGGCAACAAAGCAAGGTGTAGAATATCTATGACGTACTGCTGTGCTATAAGAGTGCTGTGATGACAACCAAAGGGGTCCTGCTATGAAACAAAATGGCAACCCTTACCCTCACTCCTGGCTGTCAGACAGTAAGGCAGATCACAGTCAGGTTGATATTCCACTGCTGTCCGAGGTGGCTCCAGACATGTCTTCAGCCTGGATCTCATTGGCTAGAAAAGAATCATCTTCAGCAATGAGTCCCACTTCGAACTGATCCCTGATGACCAGTGAAGATGTGTCTGGAGGCACCCCAGACAGCAGTGCGATACCATCCTGATTATTGCCTATCATACAGCTCGACATCAAGGAGTGATGGTCTGGACTGCCATTTCATAGCAGGACCTGTTTGGTTGTCATCCATGGCACCCTTACAGCACAGCGGTACATCAACAATATTCACACACAAGGTGAAAGTACCTGCAGGTTATTTTCATGCTCGCCAAACTCTACCTTGGCCAACAAGGTCACCAGATCTCTCCCCAGTTGAGAACGTTTGGATCGTTATGGGCAGGGCCCTCCAACCAGCTCAGGTTTTTGATGATCTGATGTGCCAATTGGACAGAATTTGGTACAATATCCCTAAAGAGGACAGATAACAACTTATCAATCAATTCCAAGTCGAACAACAGCTTGCATTATGGCCAGAAGTGGACCAACACATTATTGACTTGTTCAATTATTGAGGCTCTTTCGTTTGAATAAATCATCCAGTTTTTCTGAAACTGTATTCATTTGTGATTCTTAAGTTTCTCCCGGTGTATTTGATAATCAAGGCCGGCGTGTACCAGATTCCATGTCAATGTGGCAAGTCGTATATTGGTCAGACGATGTGTACCATCGAGGATCGATGCCATGAACACCAGAGGCACACTCGACTGATGTATCCGAGCAAGTCGGCAGTCGCTGAACATTGTTCGTCAGAAAATCACGCTATGGAGTACGAACGCATGAGGATTCTGGTACAGATGTTGAGATACTGGGACAGCGTTGTTAGAGACGCCATCAAAATTCGCACCAATGATGACCTCATAAACCGTGACTGTGGCTATAATCTTAGCAAGGCTTGGGAACCAGGGATTGAGTTAATCAAGAGTAAATCGAGCAAACTTATAGTTGTGACGATCACGGCGGACAGAGCCATCACACCAACGTCATCTCAGACGCCTTCGCAATCTGTTCCACCGCGTGACCATGGCGCGGGGCGCGAACGGCGGAGGGAGTGCGCCGCGGGTGGAGGGTATTTAAATCGGCCGCCACCGTGATCGAAGCCAGTTCCCCCTGAGCAGCCATAGCGTACGGATCTCCGTACCTGCACATTCACAGGAGCTCAGTCCGTCAGTTCACCTGATGATGGCGACATGTATGATCGCCGAAATATTGTGCGCGTTGGACACTGTAGACCAGCAGTACACCCATGGATATTTTGATTGTATTCATTTGTTTGTTCATGTACATCACATCTACCAACTGCCATCCCAGTCTGATAATTCTTTCATGGTGCATTGTATTTTTTGTCTTAGAGTGCATATATTTTCCTTAATTGCTCCAATATTAAGTTAAAGTTAACATCATAAGTATTTTTGATATTTTGTTATTGTTCAGCCTGAAATGTTACTATCACTGGAATAGTTTGTGTTCAGATTAGGAGTGCTGTTACTATAAAATTCTCAACTGCTGCTTCTTGTTTAAACATTCTAACAAACTGTGTATTTTCTTTGTTAACGTGGACTTTTTCACCACTGCAGCTCTGCCTGTGCAGGGCTCTGAAAACTGTTCTCTATCTTCAACTTCCTACAAAATAACAGAAAGCACTCCTTGAGAAATACAATTTCATTGCTTTTTCAGTTACTGTATAGTAATATTTCATAAAATGTTTGTGTTCAAACATTTCAGTTAATGCTTGAGCTATAAATACATATAATAATATTAAGTTTTTAACTTATAAAAACAGATTCTACTTAACATGGATTCCACATGTGAAGGTCTTCGACTGGAATTTTTAGAAAGGGAATATTAATATTATGTTACATTTACTGATATTTCAGTATGTAGAGAATTGTTTTAATAGTGCTAATTCACTGTTTTCAAACAGGAATGAGTGCATAATTCATAGAGTTCTTTCTGCTGGACATTGAATTCCATCTCCTTTTGCTTCGCATGTGTGACAAGGTTTTAAAGATGATTAACTGCTCACTTTGTAAACCACTGTTCTTCATTTTTAAAGGGAACATAAAACATTTTTGTTGTATTAACTTCTGAGTGTTGAAAAATGTAGTTCAGCTGTCCTACACATGACAATGGAATGCCCCAAATGTAAGGTGCAGCACAACAAATCTGGAAACCTTACACAAAAGTTGGGAGAAAAACAGAATAGAAAAAGAGGTGTTCTTGTGCGAAGTAGCAACCGAAAAGGGGGCAGGGGTTGAATCCCAGAAGCTAAAGGAAAAATTACAGATTTGGCCAAGCTGGAAACAACTTGGCTATAAGTGTAAAATACAATATGGTGGGTGACTATATAAAATAGAACCAGTTACGAAACACACAAATGTGAGTCTTTTGAAGGTTCTGGATTTTCTCTGTTGTGAAACAAATAAACACAAATCTGGGATAATTTCATGGGACAGCTGCGAGATTATGTATTGGAGTTGTTCCAGTGGACATATAGAAAGATGGAGATATACTTCTCATGGGCTACACCTAAGTAGGACGACAAAGACAGTTTTTAGCAGACAGCATAAATGGGGTCCACCTGGACACAAATGCAAATTCTTGAGGTCATTAGGGTCGTTTAAATTGAGAATTCATGCAGACAGTATTAAAAGAAAAGAATGTTGACAGACTGCAAATTAGTCATACGAAAGTAGAAGAAAGGGGAAATCAACCTGCTTTTTCATAATATTATGGGGATCAAATTTAAAGTTAACAAGCTGTTAATGTATTTGGAATTGACAATGAAATATCATGTTTCTGTCTGAATGCCATGTAAGCACCGTGATAAAAAATCTTAACATAAATATTTAAAAATTAGCTTTACATAGAGAAAGGAAATGTTGTCATTTTCACAGAAGGATAAATATGCATTTAAATATACAGAATTAATTTAATTCTATATAGGTTAGTTTGCAGAAAAAATCAATTTTTGACAAAATAATTTAATTGGATAGATAAAAAATCTACTCACCAAGTGGCGGCAGAAAACACACGTAAAAGAAGGTTAAAAGTAGGCAAAATTTCAGACCAGTGGCTCCTTCACGCAGAAGGGTTGAAGGGGAAGGAAGAGGGGTGAAGGAAAAGGGCTGGAGAGGTCTAGGAAAAGGGGTAGATTTCAGGGAAGGCACCCAGAACCATTGGTCAGGGGGGACTTGGTACATGGGGTGAGGAGGAAAGACTGACTGTTGGGGATTGTATCAGACAAGATTTGAAAATCTGAGAGCTTAAAAGTAGAAGACGGGGTTATATGCACGACAGAGATTACTGCTTAAGCATCATTCATGAGTTAGTAAGAGTGAAAAGATAAGTGCATTGTACATAAGAGGTGTAGGGGGCAGTGAAAAGTAGACAGGTAAGACGATGAAAGATGTAGAAAACTAAAATGGAGTGAAGAAGAGTAGATACTGTGAAGAAATGCTGAGACAGAAAAAATTAACATTAGTTAAGGCCAGGTGAGTGGCAAGAACCAAGGACACGTAGCACTAGTTCCCACCTGCGGGGTTCTGAGAAGGTGGTGTCTGGAGAAAGAATTGATATGGCGCATGTGGTGAAACAGGCACTGTGGGGTCACAATTGTCTTGTTGTACAGCATGCTCTGCAACAGGATATTGCATGTTGCCAGTATACATCCTCTGCCTATGCCCATTCATCCTAATTGATAATCTGGTGGTAGTCATGCCAATGTAAAAGGCCGAACAGTGGTTACATAATAGCTAGCATATGACGTGTCGTTTCACAGGTGGATCTCCCTTTCATAGTTTATGTTTTGCCAGTTACTGGGTTGGTATAGGTGGTGGTAGGAGGGTGCATAGGGCAAGTCTTGCAGTGGTGACAGTCACAGACTTAGGAGCCATAAGGCAGAGAGACTGATGATGCAAAAGGAGCGTAGGGTCTGACAAGAATTGGAAAGCATGTCTTATTGTAATCTTCTTTTGTATGCATGTTCTGCCACCACTTGGTGAGTAGATGTTTCATCTATCCAATTAAATTATTTTGTCAAATTTGTTTTCATTGTTATATTAGCCCATGTGGCCATCATTCTTTCTTACGTAACCCTCTTGTCAGTTTTTGTTGTCATCTGTCTTGTTCAAACTGTCATTGTTTTCTACCTTATAAGCTAATCCATTTGTTTATTTACCTGTATCACCAAGATTAATCAACACTTTGCCCCTACATCTTTTCTGTTACTGACTTCTGTGCACATAGATGGGTCCACTACTATTTGCATATAACAATTCCATAGTTATTTATGAATGTGCATATAAAATTTATGATTCACTACAATGCATGACCTTCCCCGATCATCTTTCGCCAATTTATTTGCATATTTGACAGCTATTTTCTTTCCCATCCTCCACTTATCTTGTTTATACAAACTCCTTTCACATTTCTGTGCATTTTTTTTTTTCACCATACCGCTCTGATCGACTTTTGCTGCTGTCTCCTACATCACTTTAAATGCCAAGCTAAGTAGTTTGCAATTTCTCCTATCTCTTTCCTTTTCTGTTTACCCAGTTTTTAAAATTTTGTCTTTTCATGACTTGCACAATCAGTTTCTTTTCTCTTTTCCTATCTTTTTTTCATATCATACAGATGGCCCAGTCATTACCTCTTATTAACCATTTTACGTTCTCTCAATTTTCGTATAATTTTTTCTGACTTTTCTCAATTTTTTCCTTGCTTTTCTTCCGTGTTTGTCTTTTATCCATCCTCTGCTCATCTTTTTTGCCACTCCCACAATTTCTAACACTTCATGCTGTCCTTTCTTGCCATGATGAATCCCCCCTCATATTACATAAGTTCTTTCCGAAAACATGCTTTTGGACTATCAAAACTAAGGTCCCAAATTCTGTTTCATGAAACCTGCTTGGCCGTAGGAGTTACTCCAAAAGACTTAACATTGGAAGTCCTGTTTCTGAATATAATCCTATTCTACAACAGGCTCTTTTCAGTTTCAAATACAGCAATCTATTGCTCTTACCCAGCTAATCTGTGACCTATATGCCTTATCAGCCAATTTCCACTCCACCAGACTTCTCTCCTTCAACAAAATCCTGGAGTTATCTGCCTCTCATGTTTCTTTGGATGGTACCATTTGCCAAACCAACTTCAAACTGAAAAAAATGCCAGACCTGACCTCAAAAAGCTATCCCACCTTCTCCTAAACTACCTGAACAGCTGTGTTTCCCTTCCTGTCACTCTGCAGCTCCCTAAACAGCCACACCAACCACCACAACTCCTCTCCTACAAACCAATCTTGTCCAACCTCCTTAACATCCCACAGCCTTAACCACTGCATCCCAGACCAAGAATAGCCCATACACAAGAACCAGTGATAACAGTACAGTGCCCGCAACCTCTCGTCTAAAGCACTCCTCATCCTGAACTATCTAAGGGTCTCACTTTCAGCCCAAAAAACTGCATTTTGTCATGCTGCTTTCGTGAAGGACCTACTTTCTTTCACACATAATATCATCTGGAAATATCACTCTGCAACCCAATCCCAAAACCTTTCCAACAGCAAACCTGACATTTAACCCTGCCTTGAACAGTTCCAACTACAATCCCAACTTGACCCATCACCACTACCTCAAAATCATCCCTCACCAGCCTTCCAAGAATTCCTCACATCCAGCATTGTTTCACGAAACTTCTTCAGGTCCCTACAACATGACCCTAATCTGTCCTCTGCAGAACGCCAGTCTCTGTGTTTTCTAAAAGCTGATGACTCCATTGTTATCCTCCCTGCAGACACAGGATCTACCAATGCAGTACATGACTGAAAGGAGTATGTTAGTGAAGGTCTACGCCAGCTGTCTGATGCCTTTACATACATCGTCTACCGTCAAGATCTCATCCCTGTGATTCAAACTGACCTACAGTGCTTAAAACCTGAGGACCCTCACAAGGACTAAAACCTCAATCCATCGAACTTCTCACCCCATCCAAATCATGCACCCCATCTTTTATCTTCTTCCTAAGATCCACAAACCCAATCACCCTGGCCGTCCTATAGTTGCTGACTTCAAAGCACTCACAAAATTTAGACCTGCCTTAGTTGATTGGCACCTGCAACCCATAGCACAAAGACTTCCTTCCTGTATCAAAGATACCAACCATTTCCTAAATTGTCTAAAATCTGTGCCCATCCCACTCCCAACATACACCTTGCTTGTCACAACTGATGCCTCCTCCCTCTATACCAACAACCCCATGTACATAGTCAGTCTGATGCTGAACATTTCCTGTCACCGCCCGACTGATTCCAAACTTATGACACCCTTCCTACTCACCTTAATCAACTTCACACTTACCGACAACTACTTCACCCTTGAGAGGCAGACATACAAACAGATCAGCGGTACAGCCACGGGAACCAGTATGGCTCCTTCCTATGCCAAACTTTTCATGGGTCGCTTGGAAGGGGCTTTCCTGGGACGCGTAGCTCTTCAGCCCTTGGTTTGGCTTAGATACATTGATGACATCTTTACCATATGGACTCATGAGGTGGCTGACCTGCTAAAATTCCTGGAATCTCTTAATACCTTTTCCCAATAAAATTTCACATGGTTCTATTTTGAATTCTGTGTCACTTTCCTTGATATTGATTTTGTCCTCACTAAAGGCCAGCTACAAACTCCTGTCCATATTAAACATGCTAACAAAAAACGATACTTACATATTTCAAGGCAAAATTATTTGTTAGGATGCTGACTCTTTACAGCCATACACTACCATTTTCACCACAGCTTTCACTGGACGTAATTACTCCACCAGCCAAGTTCAGATTTCCCGGGCCACCACATCCAATCGTAGTACAGCTGATCCCTCCAAGAAACAACTTTGGAGCACACCACTGGTCACTCAGTATTATCCTGGTCTGGAATGTATTAACCAGATACTTGACAACACCATGACTTCCTAAAATCATACCCTGAAATGAGATCCATTCTGTCAGATTTTGCCCACCACACCTAGAATAGCTTTTCATCACCTTTCCAATCTCTGCAATGTTCTTGTCTGACACTATGCTCCTTCTGCACCCATCTCCCTACCCTACGCCTTCTACCCCTGTTACTGTGCCTGCTGCAAGGCTTGCCCTATGCACTCTCCTATATCAGCCCAGTAACTGGCAGAACATTAACTATCAAAGAGAGAGCCACCTGTGAAATGACACATATCATATACCAGCTGTTGTGTAAATGCTGTTTGGCATTTTACAGCAGTATGACTACCACCAAATTATCAGTTAGGATGAATGGGCATGGGCAGAGGATGTCTACTGGCAACACGCAATATTCTGTTACAGAGCACGCTCTATAACATGACAACTGTGACCTCGGGGCCTATTTCACCACATGCGCCATTTGGATTCTTCCTCCAGGCACCAGTATCTCAGAATTGAGCAGGTGGGAACTAGCGCTACAGCATATACTTGCCTCTAGCCACCCACCTGGCCTTAATTTGCATTAATGCTTTCTGTCTCAGCATTTCTTCACAGTAACTGCTCTTTTCTTCACTCTATTTTAGTTTTTTATGTCTATCATTGTCTTACCTATCTATTTTTCACTGTCCCCTCTGTTCCATACAGTGCACAATGTTCAAGTAGTAATTTCTGTCTTGCACATCACCCTGTCTTCCACCTTTAAGCTCTCAGGTTTTCAAATCTCATCTGATGCAGTCCCCGAGAGTTAGTCTTTCTTACTCATCCTACCAGTAAGTTTCCCCTGAGCCATGGTTTTAGATGACTTCCCTTAAATCTACCCCTTTTCCTAGACTGTCTTCAGTTCTTTCCCTTCCCCTTCTGCCTGAAGGAGGTACTGGCTCCGGACGCTTGCCTAATTATAACCTCCTTTTATGTGTATGTTCTGCCGCCGCTTGGTGAGTTCTCTATTTATCTGCCCAATTAAATTATTTAATATACAGAAACACGTACGTGTGAGTTAATGTTAGAACTGAAATACATCTTGTGACAGTGTATAGATCTTCACAGGAGAATTGTAAAATTTACGTGAAAAAGTTATTTTGAGAATTGCACCAATAAAAGTTCACATGACACTTCTATTTTTTTTATTTTTGACAAACTGCATGATATATGACTCCATCACAAAGTCATTGATTTGTCAGTGCAAAGTTTTTTGTCTGGAATTTAATTACTGCTTGTGATGCTACTGAAATGGTTCACAAGTTGTCTAATTTTGTACAGTCTGCCATTCAGTTGCAAAGAGTGTCTAAAAGTAAAGATATTTGAATAACAACTTAAAATTATTCCTGATCATAATATACACTACCATTAATCAGCATCACGACGTCCAGAAGGAATGGTCTGAATCACTCCAAAATCTGAGGTTGTGTACAAGCAGTGAAATCTTGATACGCTAGTAATTTTGCAGAGAGGGAGAGAGAGAGAGGGGGGGGGGGGAGAGAGGGGGACAGAGCATGTACACAGAATTAGCAGCATCCTATTTTGTGTGAGCAAATAGGTCAGTGCTATGTCACATGTATTCAGCGCAGAGTTGTCACAGCAGAAATGTGTAAGCAACTGATGGCATGAATTGTCTACATCCAAGGATGTAATATCAGCACGAGTGCATTCGGAAATGGTAGAATGTCTGTGATAACAGTGAGGGATGACCTCCATCTTGTCCGCTTGGCTAAGCACTGATGCACTATAATGGGTGTGGACATGCTTGTCAATGGTTCAATGCCAATATCTACTGAGAGCGACAGGTGACACACATGCTGTTGCTGGTGCTTTGTTGCTGCCACTGGCAGGCTGAGTGGCAAAATGCAGTGTTTTTGGATGAGTCAAGCTTCAACCTGTTCTACAGTCATGGTCACTTACGTGTTAAATGCTACTTTGGTGAAGGCAGTTGGCAAGACCGCATTCTTGAGGAGCTTAATGGACAATTATCAAGTGTGATGGCTTGTGACACTTTCCTTTCTGCTGGCATCTCTACACATATTTCAGCAGGACAATGCCTGACCATATGTGGCGAGGGATGTGGAAGCCTTCCTAGTAGAATGACTGCTACCACTGCTTCACTGGCCTGCACATTCACCTGACGTGGCCCTCATCAAAAATGGCTGGGGTACATTTGGCCGGAAACCTGTCAGTTCTGATCCTCCTGCAACAACTGATGATGCTTTGGGGACACACCTACAAACCACACACGAGTGTGTTCCCCAGCAGCATATTCAGGTCCTCTTGATTCCACATCACAATGTACAGAATGACAATTATTAAACCATACGAAAAAAATATAAATAAATTAGTTACAAACCATGGCATGCACACACGCTATTCAACAAGTAAACATCATTACACATATTCGGATTTGGGTTTGACATGTTCGGTATGCCTGCCATCCTTGATGATGATGATGATGATGATGATGATGATGATGACGACAACGATGTGACACAGATGAACAGCAAAATTCAGCATGAACAGCGAAATTCTGCATGACCCGCTGAAGTGTTGGAACACTCAAGCTGTCAATGACCTCCTGAATGGCTGTTTTCAGCTCAGCAACGTTTTTTGGGTTAATGCTGTACACCTTGTCTTTAATATAGCCCCACAAAAAGGAGTCACATCTGTTCAGATCCAGAGAATATGGCGGCCAATCAAGGCCCTCCCCAGTGGCCTCTGGGTACCCCAGAGCCAGAATGCAGTCCCAAAAGTGCTTCTCCAGGACATCAAACCCTCTCTTGCTTTGCGGGGTTGAGCTCCATCTTGTCAAAATCAGAGTCACTTTGGATAATGGGAGTGAAATCATCTTCCAAAACCTTCACATACCATTCGGTATCACTGTGCCATCAAACAATATCACACTCCTTATTCTGTGACTGGACACTGCACACCACAAAGTCACCTGGGTGAGAGAGAAGAGACTTCTCAATCATGAAATGTGGATTCTCAGTCCACAAAATGCGCCAATTTTGCTTACTGACAAACCCATCCAAATGAAAGTGGTCTCTATCACTAAATCAAACCATGCATGCACATACTAATTCCCATCATGCACTGCATCCAACCGTGCCATTTGAATGTCCTAATGCAAACCATTCAGAAGTTGACAGTTTTATTTCCTACAGTTCAATAATTTTCGACCTGTATGTTAGCTCTGATGCACACGGCAGCTTCACACCACACTTAATTCTGATAGTCAACATGCATCTGCAGAAGTGTAGTTCTAATCAGTTGAGTGTTGTCATGTCCCTAACCTGTACAACAAATTTCATCGTAATAACATGTCTTTCAAGTGTTGCAATTTTCACAAACATTAGTGCACCATAAGGATATGGCAAATTAAGGATGATTTTTACTGTAGTAATATTTTACTGATGATAAACAGCAAAATCTCATATGCAGCAACAGTCTCACCAACCCTCATTTCAACAACATCTGCATCCCTTCACCTCAAGTGTCTCATTTATCTCCACCCACATTTTCCTGTCACCTGCCTCACATACAAAGTGGTCAGAAACAGTCTGAAAAGCTTATATAAGTGTTGTAGGGAACGTTTTGCTGAAAAATAAGTCTTAAGAAAAAACTGGATACATTATGTCATTTCAAAGTTAATTAGCATTGAAGTTAGCCAATCAGGTCATTACACTTGCAAAGTCAAGTGGCCTGCCAGACACAGTGTCAGTTGTTCTCACAGCATCAATGATAGCACACAAGACTGCTCACCCTTTGGCTCTCGTCCATTCCTTACTACAGTCCCATGTTAAATATATCATTGGGTTTTATGAAATCAAGCAAAGTGCACACTTTGTGACATAGTGTCTGGCAGACCGCTTGAATTTGCACACACAATGGCCTCTTTGGCTAACTTCAATGCTAATTAACTTGGAAACCTGATCATCTTCATTGCATTCACTGTCTTCTGTCTCAGTTCTGAATATTGACTTGAGGACAGTTACTATACACGCACTCCAAGAAGTCAAACATAATTCCAATCTGATTCATTCATGTTAATTAGTTGTTCAAGTTTCACATCACCCTTTTTTTTCTGGCAATTCTACAAAGAAGGCAGATCACATGGCAGCATGTATCAGTTTATTACCTGCAATGAAGAGAGGAACAGTTATTGACACCATTGCAATGATAATATGAACTAAACTGTTGAAAACACACAGAAAAACAAAAACCGGGGACTTGTGTTGTTGTTGTGGTCTTCAGTCCTGAGACTGGTTTGATGCAGCTCTCCATGCTACTCTATCCTGTGCAAGCTTCTTCATCTCCCAGTATCTACTGCAACCTAAATCCTTCT
This sequence comes from Schistocerca cancellata, assembly GCF_023864275.1. Lineage (NCBI taxonomy): Eukaryota > Metazoa > Arthropoda > Insecta > Orthoptera > Acrididae > Schistocerca > Schistocerca cancellata. The sequence continues at coordinate 357,759,484 of NC_064627.1, read as the reverse complement.
GAATCTGCTTAGTGTATTCATCTCTTGGTCTCCCTCTACGATTTTTACCCTCCACATTTCCTCCAATGCTAAATTTGTGACCCCTTGATGCCTCAAAACATGTCCTACCAACCGATCCCTTCTTCTAGTCAAGTTGTGCCACAAACTTCTCTTCTCCTCAATCCTATTCAATACCTCCTCATTAGTTACGTGATCTACCCACCTTATCTTCAGCATTCTTCTGTAGCACCACATTTCGAAAGCTTCTATTCTCTTCTTGTCCAAACTAGTTATCGTCCATGTTTCACTTCCATACATGGCTACACTCCAAACAAATACTTTCAGAAACGACTTCCTGACACTTAAATCTATACTCGATGTTAAATTCCTCTTCTTGAGAAACGCTTTCCTTGCCATTGCCAGTCTACATTTTATATCCTCTCTACTTCGACCATCATCAGTTATTTTACTCCCTAAATAGCAAAACTCCTTTACTACTTTAAGTGTCTCATTTCCTAGTCTAATTCCCTCAGCATCACCCGACTTAATTTGACTACATTCCATTGTCCTCGTTTTGCTTTTGTTGATGTTCATCTTATATCTTCCTTTCAAGACACTGTCCATTCCATTCAACTGCTCTTCCACGTCCTTTGCTGTCTCTGACAGAATTACAATGTCATCGGCGAACCTCAAAGTTTTTACTTCTTCTCCATGAATTTTAATACCTACTCCGAATTTTTCTTTTGTTTCCTTTACTGCTTGCTCAATATACAGATTGAATAACATCGGGGAGAGGCTACAACCCTGTCTTACTCCTTTCCCACTGCTTCCCTTTCATGCCCCTCGACTCTTATAACTGCCATCTGGTTTCTGTACAAACTGTAAATAGCCTTTCGCTCCCTGTATTTTACCCCTGCCACCTTCAGAATTTGAAAGAGAGTATTCCAGTTAACATAGTCAAAAGCTTTCTCTAAGTCTACAAATGCTAGAAACGTAGGTTTGCCTTTTTTTAATCTAGCTTCTAAGATAAGTCGTAAGGTCAGTATTGCCTCACGTGTTCCAACATTTCTACGGAATCCAAACTGATCTTCCCCGAGGTCGGCTTCTACCAGTTTTTCCATTCGTCTGTAAAGAATTCGCGTTAGTATTTTGCAGCTGTGACTTATTAAACTGATAGTTCGGTAATTTTCACATTTGTCAACACCTGCTTTCTTTGGGATTGGAATTATTATATTCTTCTTGAAGTCTGAGGGAATTTCGCCTGTCTCATACATCGTGCTCACCAGATGGTAGAGTTTTGTCACGACTGGCTCTCCCGAGGCCATCAGTAGTTCAAATGGAATGTTGTCTACTCCCGGGGCCTTGTTTCGACTCAGGTCTTTCAGTGCTCTGTCAAACTCTTCACGCAGTATCTTATCTCCCATTTCGTCTTCATCTACATCCTCTTCCATTTCCATAATATTGTCCTCAAGTACATCGCCCTTGTATAAACCCTCTATATACTCCTTCCACCTTTCTGCCTTCCCTTCTTTGCTTAGAACTGGGTTGCCATCTGAGCTCTTGATATTCATACAAGTGGTTCTCTTCTCTCCAAAGGTCTCTTTAATTTTCCTGTAGGCAGTATCTATCTTACCCCTAGTGAGACAAGCCTCTACATCCTTACATTTGTCCTCTAGCCATCCCTGCTTAGCCATTTTGGACTTCCTGTCGATATCATTTTTGAGACGTTTGTATTCCTTTTTGCCTGCTTCATTTACTGCATTTTTATATTTTCTCCTTTCATCAATTGAATTCAATATTTCTTCTGTTACCCAAGGATTTCTATTAGCCCTCGTCTTTTTACCTACTCGATCCTCTGCTGCCTTCACTACTTCATCCCTCAGAGCTACCCATTCTTCTTCTACTGTATTTCTTTCCGCCATTCCTGTCAATTGTTCCCTTATGCTCTCCCTGAAACTCTGTACAACCTCTGGTTCTTTCAGTTTATCCAGGTCCCATCTCCTTAAATTCCCACCTTTTTGCAGTTTCTTCAGTTTCAATCTGCAGTTCATAACCAATAGATTGTGGTCAGAATCCACATCTGCCCCAGGAAATGTCTTACAATTGAAAACCTGGTTCCTAAATCTCTGTCTTACCATTATATAATCTATCTGATACCTTTTAGTATCTCCAGGATTCTTCCATGTATACAACCTTCTTTTATGATTCTTGAACCAAGTGTTAGCTATAATTAAGTTGTGCTCTGTGCAAAATTCTACAAGGCGGCTTCCTCTTTCATTCCTTCCCCCCAATCCATATTCACCTACTATGTTTCCTTCTCTCCCTTTTCCTACTGACGAATTCCAGTCACCCATGACTATTAAATTTTCGTCTCCCTTCACTACCTGAATAATTTCTTTTATCTCGTCATACATTTCACGTATTTCTTCATCATCTGCAGAGGTAGTTGGCATATAAACTTGTACTACTGTAGTAGGCATGGGCTTTGTGTCTATCTTGGCCACAATAATGCGTTCACTATGCTGTTTGTAGTAGCTAACCCGCACTCCTATTTTCTTATGCCAACTGGACAAATATTAGCCACAGGAAGCAATTTTAACATTAAAGTTTATTTCAGTCAAATGTTCACATATGTTATTTAAGGACAATACTGGTTTTGACTGACTGCCATTACCACTAGACCTATAAAACATAAGTAACAGTATAAAAGAAGACATAAGGACATTTTACTGATGAATTATGTATTACTAACTGACTGTCCTGGAATCCATTACCAGTTGCAGGTTGCCTACCTAACAGCTTCCAGGAGCATCATTTCATCTTCAATATATATATTTTTTTAAATTATTATTACTGACTGACTTTAAATATTTCAAATAGTCACAATCAACTCTTTGAGAGAGAATCTTGTGTTAAAAGTTTAACGTAAAAAGATAAATATTACAGTTAGAAACTGTGTTTGTCTTGACGCAGCATAACTGATGGCACACAGATACCTGAAGTTTATTTCTCCAGTAGTTGAGAATGAGAGCATTTAGCGGCTTCCAACAAACTTCAAACCTTTATGAAACTTTTTCTTGATTGACCCCCCTTTCCCTGCACAAAATGCTGAAATAAAAAAAATTATCATTTACTACATTTTTGCTTTACACGCAGTAAAACTTCAATAACAGACATGTTTTAATTTCTTATTTCTTTACTGCTATCTCTATTCACAACACAGTTTGCTAAGAGTGTCAATATATATATATATATATATATATCACTGAATGTAGATGCAACATTATATCTTTGAACAACACATAGTTCAGGAGATATCACATCACAAACATTGATATGTGTGAAAAACTTGCTTTTGCTTAAAATGAAGCAGTGACTATATTTGAGTGTTTCATAATGACAGCGCTTAGGCCTTCCGACAAATTGGGCTTAACACAATTTCAAACCTTTTATAACTTTTTCTTGTTTACATGCTTGATGTAAAATATTTGACCCTAACTCATTTGTAAAATAACCAGACATTTGAAGCTGTTTTGTACATGGGAGATCCTTTCTTTGAAGAATTTGAGGTTTGTGGTCCAAAATTAAACTACTAATTATTAAAGGTGATAGCACAAATACTCCTTAGCCAATGGGACCATATGACAATAGGAACTACTTACCTTTTTTTTATCTTTGAAAGTCATTATTTGCCACTGGCTGGGGTTTCTGTGGATGTGGAATACTATACATTCATTTTAAAAGATTTTTTTAAGCAAACACACTTGTGTGTTATTTTATGGTCACCTCATTTTAAATAAAGCACACAAACCGAACTATAATGGTACCCCCACCCCATCTGACTACCCAAGCAGTTCTCTAGTCTGAGCCACATTGGCATGTTGACTCTTGGTACATTCTGACACAGTCATCAGCCAGTCAGTATGTAAGGGGGGTATCCAGAAGAAATTGAATTTTTTTAAATTTGTTTATTCACATTTATGCACAAACCTTCAATTCCCTTTAAAGTACTCTCCACTTGCACTAAACACACTAGTCTAACGTTTTAATCCAGTTTTCAAAACATTGTTTGAATTCATCTTTTGTGATGCTTGACAGCACCTCAGTAAATTTTTTTTTTTCCACCTCAGTGAAATGCTTTCCTTTCGTGTCTTTTCATTCTAGGGAGCAAAAACAGTTGTGCAGGGCAAGGTTGGGTGAGTATGGGGGCGAGGGACAGGGGTCCTACCAGTTTTGGTCAATAATTATCATACAGACTGTGCGAGCAGGGGCACTGTCATGATCAAAAATAAACAGTCAGCCGACTGCCATAAATCAGGCCATTTCCATCACACATTGTTGCACTATCTTTTCAAAACTTAAAAGTAGAAAGCCAGGTTAACTGATGGACCCTCCAGAACAGACTCTGAATGGATGAAATGAATCGGTATTGTCTTAATGTTTGATTTCACCTGACAAGCTTTTTTGGGGCACGGCAAAATTTTTAAGCCTTCCACTGGCTTGACTGTTGCTTTGATTTAGGATCTCAAGTGTAGCACTAAGTTTCATCACCTGGGACAATTTTTGAAAAAAATTGTTTGAATCATTTCAGGACTATTCTTTCAAAGCACAGTGTGCTTCCATGCAACGTTGTCTTTGTTCAGCAGTCCGCAATCATGGCACAAATTTGGCACCCACCCTTTCCACTTGCATTTGCAAATCTTCTATCACAATTCACTACACTGAACTCTAAGTCACTCCCAACAGCTCCACAACTTCTTCTGTCATCATCATCATCATCATCATCATCATCATCATCATCATCATCATCATCATGTCTTATCTGATGATTGCATGAATGTTTTCAACATTTTCATGTGCTCAGGCTGTGGAAGGACGACCAGGAGGAGGTTTATTCAACAATTGACATTTCACTATTTTTGAAACGGAAAATAACACTTGAGTTTTCCCCATAGCATCATCCTTGTATGCCGTTTTTAACATTTTAAGAGCTCCTGTTCCAATTTTTCTGAGCAGAGAGCAGGACTTCAACACCACACGCTGTTCACAAAAATCAGCCATTGCAAAAACAATTACACAAAACAGTTGTCACTATGAATGCTGCCAAAACTAGTCTTGAACTCCATCAGCGATGGCACTCTGTTCACTGTGTCTAGAATGTTTTCTCCATGCGCTACTAGCAGCAAAATGCGGCGCTACAAAAGCTCTGCACACCACCAAAAAATTCGTTCAGTTTCTTTTGGGTGCCTCCTTACATATGGTATCACTACAATTTTATGTAGTTACATTAATCAATGTAATATCATGTGTACTTTTATACTGCACTTCTTTTAACCAACTAAAGCAATTAAAGAATTTACATTATCATTTGACTGAAAAACTTTAAACACTGAAGTTGTGTGTCTGCATATGTCCTCTACCAATAACATGACAAATACGGGGAAAAAAGTTTGATCTCTATCAAGCTTATGTCTAGTTCCCTGGGAAGCCAGTGCTCTTTTTGAGGAACACTATTAGCAAGTAGAGAACCGGCATCTGGAGTTGACTGCAGAATGATTCTACAGCCGTCAATTTACACTTTGCTTAAGGTCCATGAAGATAAAATACGAGAAATTAGGAAGCATGCAAACAGTTATTTTTTCCTCGCTCTATTTGCTAGTGTAACATGAAAGGTAATTACTAGTAGCAGTACAGGATACCCACTGCCAAGCTCACAAAGGTACCAAATACCACATAGGCTCTTCCAGTAACACCACACTGATTCTTTCATTCATATTTACAAAAATGAGTTACTTTTATTCTACATTTGCTATATCCTTATTTTCATATTAATGTTTAAAAAATCTAATATTGAAAGAGATGTGTCATGGATGTGTGCACTACAGTAATTTATTTAAATGAAAATTATCCCTGGAGATATAGTGAACAGTGAAGTAAACAGTTTGTGACAGGCAAGAAAAATGAGCAAAAATAACAATGAGTGAATGATTTAATTATATTTATAATTATGTGATCTCCAAAAATTCTCATAATAATAAATAAACAGTCAAGATTTTTCATTACATGTGTGTGACTAGCATGTTACATCATTTTCATACACGAAATATGTTTTTCTGTAAATAGAATTTGATATCAAGACTTGAGATGGCATGATTACATTGAAGTTACACATTACATAAAAAAGAAAAAGTTAATAAGGAAAATATTACTTTTCATGTAACAAAAAGTTATTTATTATAATCAATGTGACAGACAAAACATTAGAATATTTTAACAATCAAAATGTGCAATAAACTTTTTAATATCTAGTTACACTGATTATTTTCTTAAAATATACATTAATACTATCAAATAGAAAACATTTCTTTTCAAAAATTTGACAGTAATTTAGTATGAGATTTTTTGAAAATATTACAGCAAGGCCAAGGTGGATGGAGATGAGTAATTGCAATTTAATGCAAAAACAATATGGTTCCTTTGTCCAGAACAGATCACAATAGTTGCTGCCATAGAACAAGCCCCTATATCACTTAAAATACAATCAATATTATAGTGAATTATTTCCCAGATGGCTACAGATGAATCAGTATGGAAAACAATTTAAGTTTTAACAACTTAAAGAGATGGTTATCAGAGAGAGAGAGAGAGAGAGAGAGAGTGACCGCATCATAAATGTGGGTGAGAGATGACCAACACCAGAAGGCAGGAAGTAGCACAAATGAGTGGAAAAAAAGTTTGTTGTTGGCACTACTATATATGTGAAGATAATACCTGAAATATCAAACTGTCTAGTAGTCTTCCTTACTGCACACATTTCAGCTATGATGAACAACAGATGTTTCTCATTTTAAGTGTGTTATTGTATTATGTAGTAAATCTTGCAGAATAAGAATTATCTGAATGACACTGTTACGCAGAGAACTGACTGTTCAAAATTTTAAATTTTCAGTTACAGGCACAGCCTTGAATATGAAAGCTTCCATTAATTACATATTCAGTAGTTTACATGCAAAGCAGTGTAACAGAAACATAAGCTGTCGTTACAACACAGCCAAGCCATCATTTTCTCACAAAAAGCGTTCAAGTTAAATAATGCTGAACTCTAGTGCTGTGACAACACATGAAAGCCACTTCCAATAATTAATTAGCATGCCTCTTAAACATTCTATACAAGAGAGTTAGCAATATGGCTATTTTCCCAAGTTGGAGAGTTGATCCTTTCTTTTCATGAAAAAACTTTAAAGTGATTGCTGAATACAAATTGTAAACGACATCTTATTTCAATAAGCATGCCTCTGAAGTTCTCGTAACACCTGGAGTGGACAGTTTAGTCAAACAGTTTATTATGAAATGTTATAGGCAAAAGATACCATTAAATATTGTATTATAAAAATATGTATAGCTACATTTAATGTAATAATTAATAAGTAACCATAACTTCAGTCTGCAGTAAAGCTGTACCAATCCACAATATACCCATTGCATTTTAAGCTGAACTGAATTAACCATTCCACATCAAGAGGTAAGATGCCTAACTAAACCCAGTTTTTGCAGCCAAACAAGTTATTCCTCTAGGAGAGTGGCTTCTCTTCTGGTATGGTTGGTGTTGTAGCAGGTGTTGAAGCACTGTTACTGGGTCTTCGGTTTGCCTCTGCCTCTCTCAGAGCCTCATCAAAACTCTGAGTTGAGTTGGAGCGTGAAGTCACCACTTTTGTCTGTAAATGAATATTGAAAAGTTTCTTACTTCATTCCATCTTATCAAATACTCTGGCATATTACTATGGAATTTACTTGTTTTAAATACAAACAACAGTTAAATATTTTAAAGAATATAGTTTGTATGCTGCTGTTCAGTAGGATCTCATTAGACACTTTTGCACCAACCTTCACATTTTCATATGCTGACCCAACCTTCTCTTCTAAAGAGCGAAAAGAATCTGAATTTTTCAGCTGCCCAATTTTTGTTGTTACACTGGAGCCTAAACCACCTAGAAGAGTAGTAGTTTTTTCAGCTGTAGTTTTAATCACAGATTCAGTCTTCTGATACCTAGAAGCAAAAGAATGAAGAACAGCCAATGACCAAATGTGCATTATGAAGCTAAGTTCATCATAACTACTTGCTATGCATGGAGACAAATGTAATAAATCATAAAACACACACATACACACACACACACACACACACACACACACACACACACAGTTACTTGTTGAGAAGTCATCTTCGTTTATCAATGTGAATTAAATGTTATAGTAAATTATTTAGACATTCTGAATTTCAACAAAGAAAAAATTTATTGATAACTGGACTGAAATGATATGTAACTAATCTTTAAAGAAAAATTAGTATTACCTATCTTCTCACAGGATAAACTGTTAGAGTAAAAGGTAAAATAATTTAGATAGCTAAGTATAATTACAATTTTTAATGTTGCATCTGAAGTAAACATTTTAAAAATGAAGCATTCACTTAACACAGAAGTAGCACTAATGTCATGTCTACAAGCACATAAAGCAAACATTAGAAACATACAAAACTGAAGGAATTTCATGTATGAAAGTAAATCAGATTGTTTCATAGCTACACTTATGGTAAAGTTTGTGGACTGAGATTCCTACAACATGAAATAGTACAGAAGAGATGAGGAACCATGCACTGAAGGTGTACATTTTTCGAAAACAAATTTTCAGCACAGAGATATAGGAATTTAGAATGACATTATGAAGACATCAAACAATGAAGGGTAAATTGCTGTACTCATCTAAACTGGTTGTCATTAAAGAGCCATCACAAAAACTCAATGTGAATCACACTGGGCTTTCATAGCAAGTCTCTAGGTGATGGCAGCAATCTAAGGAGGCAGGGTGAGGGAACACTGGCTACTCTGGCAAGGATACATTACATGACAAACACCCGCAACAGAGGAAACATAGCCGGCCGAAGTGGCCGCGCGGTTCTGGCGCTGCAGTCTGGAACCGCGAGACCGCTACGGTCGCAGGTTCGAATCCTGCCTCGGGCATGGATGTGTGTGATGTCCTTAGGTTAGTTAGGTTTAACTAGTTCTAAGTTCTAGGGGACTAATGACCTCAGCAGTTGAGTCCCATAGTGCTCAGAGCCATTTTTTGAACCAGAGGAAACATCAAACATTGAGGAAAATGACAAGTGACTGAAGGAACAGGACATCAAGAGCCACCAAAATGTCACAACTTATGTCTCTGTAACAGCAAATTGTTGACTGCTTAAACTGCAATAGCAATGATGAAGGATAAATCAACCTAAAACATGAGGCAATAAACACACCTAGTAACTAAAATTAATTATCAGTGTATGTCCCTACAAATAAAGCTCAACAGTTACCATGAAGTCAGCTTATGAGATACTACATGAGAACATCTTATTAATATTTGTAGTCAACAGATAATGTATTACCAAACCACTTGGATCGTAAGTTGCACATTGAAATACGTACAAAAGTGCTTTGAGTAATCTCTCCAAAATATTAATGGGGTTTACTCCCATTTAAATCATCTTTAACTGTTTACAGTCTCATACACAACTTTTTCTATGAAATAAACACTTTATATATGCAAACATGGATAGGCATGATGAAGGTATGTGTAGCGACAAATTCCAATTCAAAATTGGTAAGTTTTGAATCAGAAATTATGCCATCAGTCTCTTGAAACATAAAAACAAATTGATTTCAATAGGTATTATTTCTCAGTTCCAAACTAATTCAGTTTCCAACTGATCACATTACAGCAAACAACTAAAAATAGGAAAGTGTGCATCATGAAAGTAGCATTTACAGTACTTACAATGGTGCTTCTGTAACAGCCCTGCTGAACTTCCCTAGTTTGTCTTCAACATTCTGATAACTGTTACAATAAAAATAAAAATAAGCAAGTAAGGAGTGCAGAACACAAAACTGAATGTGTGTCCATAATCTATGTGGTATTTTCTCTGAAATGTTATTTTCATTCCTTGCTAATATTTACCTCTATTTTAACAAAGTTCCCTCAATGTACAAGACAGGAGGACAGGTGATCACTTGCCTGCAAATCGAATAGCAATTTTGAGCTTTCATTCCTCTTACAGCTTTGGAGTCTGCAAATACATCCAAAAGATGCATGAAAGCAAAAAGCTAGTAAAGTTATCTGGTCTAAGGTTGCACCACCTACCATTCATCTGCAGATGGGTGGTAACAAGTCTGTATTCTTTCTGTTTCCATCATAATATTACCATCAGTCTTATTTAAAAGGAAACAGTCTTAATGACAAGTATGACAATCAGGTTCTGGATATTCTACTTACAAATAGAAAGTATTTCACAACACAGGGGGTGGAGGTACCAAAAAATGTCATGTTTCTTTATTATGGTACCATCTGAAACACATGAAGTGTATTTTGGGACAGTAAGCATAATTCTTTGTTATGTCACATTAATTTAAAAAGTCTAGAAAGTCAGCTAAGGAAAAAAATTGATTGATCTTTGTTTTCTTCTTTCTCTTTTTCCCCCTAGCATTTATCCTCTCTAGCACAGGGTCTGCTTTTTGGGAATTTAGCAGTATTATTTAACTATGTGATCAGATGGACTTCCTAATGTCCCAACTGTCAATGCAACCTAAGGGATCACTCCATCAGTCTGTGAATCATGTAAATTTTGTTCTCTGTGTAAATTAACTGTTTGTGTATCGTATTCTCTGAGGCACAAGCTAGGGACCAGCCCAGAATTTGCCTAAATGAAATTTGGAAACAGCTGAAAACCACCCTCAGGCTGGCCTAGGTAGCATCCCACCACATTAATCCATTGCACACATTCTATATGGAAGTGGCCTACCTTCCTGTCTCAGAAGGTAGCACACTGCACATTATGCTGTATGAACTGATCTTTAATGTTTGTTTTAGTAATGAATATTTAGTGTTTTTTATTTTTTGACTATGGGCAGATGAACAAAGTAATTTGAATTTCAGATTACGCTCTGAACACATTTCTAGGTAATTAGGCCACACGAGTGCACAGAATGACAAAAATTTCCCTACTGGCCTACATCCATTACTGTTGTACACAATTTCAAGCCAAGAGTCTATGCCGTGTGGCTTTCTTTAATGAGATAAACAAAGGCACTTTAATTTAAGTCAGAGAAATAAGGGAGATTCAGCATCCTTATCCACTGTCCAAACACAAACGTGACCACCTGTCAAAATACTCACCTTTTGCAGTGTGGGGCACTGTGAGACATGTAGGAAGGGTGTCAATGATATTCTGGAAGGTACCATTAGGGATGTGGAGCCATGATGAGTCCAGTACTGTGGCCAGCTGTGCTAAGTTTCTTGGATAGGATCCATGGCATGAATAGTCTGAGGTTGTCCCACAGATTCTCAAACATTTTTCTCAATTCCATAAATTTTACCAACAGCCATATACACTTTAGGTTATTTTATTTTATATTGAACACTACCAGTTTCAGCAATTCATTTTGCCATCTTGAGGCCACATATGCCTTTATCGTACCAAAAAGCTTATTGCATGGTGCCATAAGACTGGAACCATGAATCCGAATCGTTATGCAACTGATTCATAAGAAAGGGCGACACTGGTTCAACTGGTAGCATTCGACATAAAATAAAATAACCTAAAGTATATGGCTGTTGGTAAAGTTTATTGAATTGAGAAGTATGTATCAGCCGGTGTCCCCTGGCCATAATGGACCAACAGAGACTGGAGCTATGCAACACATTGTATTGTCCTGATGTCCAATGTCATCAAGTCGAGGAAAAACAAAATGCATGTGGAAGTGGACATGGTCCTTAAGAATGGTAGATGCCGTGTTTCTTGACTTCCGCAAGGCGTTCGATACAGTTCCCCACAGTCGTTTAATGAACAAAGTAAGAGCATATGGACTATCAGACCAATTGTGTGATTGGATTGAGGAGTTTCTAGATAACAGGATGCAACATGTCATTCTCAATGGAGAGAAGTCTTCCGAAGTAAGAGTGATATCAGGTGTGCCGCAGGGGAGTGTCATAGGACCGTTGCTATTCACAATATACATAAATGACCTGGTGGATGACATTGGAAGTTCACTGAGGCTTTTTGCAGATGATGCTGTGGTGTATCGAGAGGTTGTTTTATCATTTAGCTACAAAATAGCAGGTCAGCAACTGGAAGCAGTTAATACCATAAATTATCTCGGAGTACGCATTAGGAGTGATTTAAAATGGAATGATCATATAATGTTGATCGTCGGTAAAGCAGATGCCAGACAGATTTATTGGAAGAATCCTAAGGAAATGCAATCCGAAAACAAAGGAAGTAGGTTACAATACGCTTGTTTGCCCACCGCTTGAATACTGCTCAGCAGTGTGGGATCCGTACCAGATAGGGTTGATAAAAGATATAGAGAAGATCCAACGGAGAGCAGCGCGCTTCGTTACAGGATCATTTAGTAATCGCGAAAGCGTTACGGAGATGATAGATAAACTCCAGTGGAAGACTCTGCAGGAGAGACGCTCAGTAGCTCGGTACGGGCTTTTGTCAAAGTTTCAAGAACATACCTTCACCGAAGAGTCGAGCGGTATATTGCTCCCTCCTACGTATATCTCGCGAAGAGACCATGAGGATAAAATCAGAGAGAGATTAGAGCCCACACAGAGGCATACCGACAATCCTCCTTTCCACGGACAATACGGGACTGGAATAGAAGGGAGAACCGATAGAGGTACTCAAGGTACACTCCGCCACACACCGTCAGGTGGTTTGCGGAGTATGGATGTAGATGTAGAATAGATGTATACTATTGTTGATCCACTGTGCCTTCCAGAATTACAAGATCACCCATGGAATCCCCCAGAACATGAAACTTCCTCCTCTGGCCTGGACTCTTCCACCAACTGTTGCAGGGTGTTAGCTTTCAGATGGTTTGTGCTAGACACTCCAACAGCCGTATGTCTGATGGAGTGTAAAACATGCTCCATCTGGAAAGGTCACCTGTTGCTGCTCAGTGGACATCCAATTTAACAGCAGTCAGCATTGGCGCACCAGCCAGGTGCATGCTTGCGGAGGTCAACGTGCGGTAACATTCATTCACTGAATGGTTGCTGAGGAGATACTGTTGGCGGCCCCACGGTTCAACAGTTGCACATCTATTTCCCTATACATGTCTCCGCAGCCATCATTCACCCCTGTCACCTATGGCCTGTGGTACACCAAAGCTGCCTTGGCATTGGTTTTGCATGGCACCATTTTGCCGTGCACAGTATACTTTAACCATGGCGGGATGCCAACAATTTACAAACATAGCTGTTCCGGAAATACTTCCACCCTTGGTCCAAAAGCCAATGATGGTGCTGTTCTGAACATAAGAAATCGCCCCATTTCTGCATTACGACAATGACTGCACTGTTTCCCGCATCCTCTGACATGCTTTATGTACCCACCACTGCTAGTGCTGCCATCTGCTGCTGTGAGCGGTTATGGCATGTTGATGTCTAATGGAGCCAGTGGCCATATTAATGTGATTGGAGTGTGTAGAACCTCTAATTATCAAAACTCATTCAAGACACCACATCTGTCCCATAGGAAGAATGTGACTACAGCAGCATACAAATAAGAAACGTATATAATTATCAACTGATCGCTTCAGTGTGGATGCACACAGTTCTCAAACTCTTAATGGAAATCTGTGAAATGCTGTGAGTAATAAGAATAATAGGCAAGGGGCATTACATTAGTAGTGTTTGCCTAAGTTGAGAATTTGGGCCTGACAGGAAGCTTGCTAGGGTAGCCATGCAGCTGCGATGACCACTTTCCCAATTGATTTTAATCAATGCCTACTGGCAACTAATACCATTAATTTCTTTGTGTCTGACTAAGACAAGGGTGACAAACATGCAATTCATTCCACTACTCCATTAATAAATTATTATACAATGCTTCTTTCATCATATGACTTTTCCTGAAAAATTAATGTGTAGTGCAGGTTTTGCATGTGACTGTACATGTTACCAGCAATGGAAAAAGGAAATTCAATATCAGGAAGAAGATGTATAAAAGTAATCTGCAGATGACTTGGAACATTTGTCAAATGCAATATTGTGAATTACAATAACTTCACCATTATGAACTGCACAGTTGCATAAATTACTTTCACCAAAATTCTCAGTCAAGTAAACAAGAAGTGTAGGATATCACTCTGAGAAAACAAGTTTATAGCATTGTCACTGTAGATGATATTCTACGCAATTTACACTTTTATGATCTTGGCTTGTAATAATAAAAATACCACCACAACCAAAAAAAACACTTTTCCGGAGAGGTAATATAAGCAAAAAACTGAATTTAGAGATGGATACAAGAAAAGATTTCCTCCGGTAATGACCAACATAAAATTGAAGTAATAATTGAGAAAAACAATGGAGTAATGTCCACAAACAAATTACCATGACTACATTACTACTGCTACAACCACCACATAAGAACCACATTTTATTAGTGTATAAATTCTTGAGACATCAACTAAGTCATTGCTGCTAATAATCAAAACTCAACCTTAAGGAGAACAACCTACTAAAATGTCAGAGATTACTGAAAAACTTAGTCATTATGCAAGGGAGGCAAAAGGGTGGGGGGTGGGGGGCTGTCAAGAGTCCTGACAGCTGTGGTGCTGAAAGCAATTCAGAAATTATTTGGAGACAAGCTATTAATTTCTACAATAACAAGTTTTCTGGTTACTGTCAAATTATACATGCCTAGGAAATACAATTTTTAAAAATAATTGAAGTTACAATCATTAAAGAGAACAAGTGATTAAAGTAGATTGGCTAGGGGGGTCGCAAACAGTATGCTGAGGAGAGAAAACAGCAAATATCTACAGCAACTTTGTTTTTCTTACATCACTTCCTTGCAGCCATTTTCCCCAATACTAAAAAAAGAGGGGGACAAGTATAATAAGTATGCTGTTTGCTTTTATTTACTTGAAATGATATTATTTGGACCTGTTTCATTAGTAAAAATTAAAGTTATCTGCAGTGTTTTGTTTCATCTATGCTATCATCATCATCATCATCATCATCATCATCATCATGTAAGTTTATGGCCTGCACTGCGTACAGATTAAGTTTTTGATTGTTGTTTCCCTGCTTACCTTTTGCTAATATAAACCTTGACTAATTCCACATCCCCAAAAAAGCTATTGCCCGTAAGCTAGCGTAAATGCTGTTTTCACACATTGATCCTCTGTTTCCCTTATTTTACATATTTCTCCATTCATAATTTCCATTCTTGTTTTACATGACAATTTGAAACACCCCCAAAACTTCCTTCCCTACAGTTTATTTTGAAGTCTTTCCCATCATTAAAAAAAAGTGAGTCCCGTTACTCTTTTTCATTTTCTCAAAACCAGAAAGTAAGTAGTTATTTTCATCATTCACCTTTATGAGAAAACTAGCTAACTCGGCAATGCTTCCCATCTGCTAAATATGCATGGTAATTGGATGCTCAGTATATTCTAATCTGTGATATACCTGGGAATTTTGCAGGGGACAAATTTCTGCTCCTTCACCATTTTCAAATTATAATAAATCATATAGCACCTGAATAAAAAGACTCCTTTGTTTGGGTTTTTAAGTCCCTGTTTTTATTTGTATATGATATAAGACTTCATAATATACAACATATTTCATTTTTTGAATACTGTGTGGTAAGAGTATGAAATGGTTTTTTGCACCACCAGTTCATGAAAGAGCAACATACAAATGACTATGCAAAAATTTGTCTAATTGTTTAAATGCCCCACTATTACAGTTAACACTGACTGTGAAGAAGAAAACAAAACAGTATATCTAATATAGGTTATTGTTATGTATTAATTGTTGTTTAAAAAATATTTAGCACATGCCCCAATATTGTATAGTTTTAATTTTTGGGATACTGTGTGTCAGGAGTTAGTTAAAGATCAGATATAACTGACAATGGTAAAACACTGATCATAAATAAACTCCAGCGTGATTGAATGTTGGATCTTGAGCTTTCCTTATTGTTACTGCAAACGAAACCTGGAGGGGTAAACTGGTTGGGACATCAATATACAGAGTATGAGATAGACTTCTTTATCTGCTGGCTCTGTGAGGAGAGCACCTTCAATGACATCATTACTTTGCATAGTTTTAATCTGGGAATGGGTCGCGTTACAAAGTTTTGGATGATTCAGATTGCGTAGTAGTATTCTTTTCAAAAACCCGTAAGGTACAAATACAACATTATTAACATATAGGTTTTCTGTTAAAACTGGCAAAGGAAGAGATCAAAACAGCACATAGTTGTGTACATAATTTTTGTTTAGAATTTTATACAGAAAAGCAAAAAGTATGGTGGAAAAATTTGTCTAATGGTTTATACACTCTGCTATTGTAGTTACAACAACTGTGAAAAAGAAAATACACTTTCAAAGCATAGTGCAGCATTTTCTTTCTTGCAGTTGGTTTTAACAGAAAACTTTTACACTATTTTTTAAAGAACAATATAGCCTATGTCCGTCCGAATGTTTATTAGAGTATTGTGTCAGAATTTGAAGTAAATCAGTCACAAACATTGAGATTTTTTTGAGACAATATTTCCTTTTTATATATTAATATGGATTAAAGATCATTGCAGTCTTTAAAGAAAAAACTTGAGAGAAATTGCTTCTTCCTTCTGTATAAAATAGTATCTATAAATAATTCCTTTCATAGTCCCCTTGTGCTACTTAGGGATGATACCATGTACACACATCAAAAAAGAGTCTCTCTCGGATCCAAGAGTTTCAGAACACATACAGAAAAGGAATAGAGAGCAACATAAACGTCATTTCCGCCCTTTTTAATGTTCATGAAAATCACACATTGCATGTTGTACCACCATACAGCAAGATGACCTGAGATAGTGGTCCAGATTGCTGTAAACACCAGTGCCTCTAACACCCAGTAAGACATCCTCTTGCATTGATGCATGCCTGTATATGTCGTGGCATACTATCC
Source organism: Schistocerca cancellata (assembly GCF_023864275.1). Taxonomy (NCBI): domain Eukaryota; kingdom Metazoa; phylum Arthropoda; class Insecta; order Orthoptera; family Acrididae; genus Schistocerca; species Schistocerca cancellata. The sequence goes on along the minus strand of NC_064627.1, from coordinate 357,742,489 downwards.
ACAAGTTCATCAAGGCACTGTTGGGCCCGATTGTCTCACTCTTAACGGCGATTCAGCGTATATCCCTCAGTGTGGTTGGTGGGTCACGTCGTCCATGAACAGCACTTTTCAATCTATCCCAGGCATATTCGATAGGGTTCATGTCTGGAGAACAAGCTGGGCACACTGTTCGAGCGAAGTCGTTATCCTGAAGAAGTCATTCACAAGATGTGCACGATGAGGGCGTGAATTGCTGTCCATGAAGACAAATGCTTTACAAATATGCTGCTGATATGGTTGCACTATTGGTCGGAGGATGGCATTCATGTATCGTACAGCCATTACAGTGCCTTCCATGACCACCAGCAGCATACGGTGGCCCCACATAATGCCACCCCAAAACAGCAGGGGACCTCCACCTTGCTGCACTCACTGGACAGTGTGTCTAAGGCGTTCAGGCTGACCAGGTTGCCTCCAAACACGTCTCTGACAATTGTCTGGTGGAAGGCATATGCGACACTCATAGGAGAACGTGATTCCAGTCCTTAGCGGTCCATTCGGCATGTTGTTGGGCCCATCTGTACCAGACTGCATGGTGTTGTGGTTGCAAAGATGGACTTGCCATGGATGTAGGGAGTGAAGTTGTGCATCACGCAGCCTATTGCACACAGTTTGAGTCCTAACAAAATGTCCTGTGGCTGCACGAAAAGCATTATTCAATATGGCGGCGTTGCCGTCAGGGTTAACCCGTAGGTAGCTGTCATCTACTGCAGTAGTAGCCTGTGGGCAGCCTGAGTGAGGCATGGAATCGACAGTTCCTGTCTCTCTGTATCTCCTCCATGTCCGAACAACACTGCTTTGGTTCACTCCGAGGTGCCTGGACACTTCCCTTGTTGAGAGCCCTTCCTGGCACAAAGTAACAATGCGGACATGATCAAACCGCGGTATTGACCCTCTAGGCATGGTTGAACTACAGACAACATGAGCTGTGTACCTCCTTTCTGGTGGAATGACCAACTGATTGGCTGTCGGACCCCTTCCGTCTAATAGGCGCTGTTCATGCATGGTTGTTTACTACATCTTTGGGAGTGCTTAGTGACATCTCTGAACAGTCAAAGGGATTGTGTCTGTGATACAATATCCACAGTCAATGTCTATCTTCATGAGTACTGGAAACTGGGATGATGAAAAACTTTTTTTTTTAATGTATGTACTACAGAACTTGCTTCATGAAACATATCTAATTGCACAGAACCCCTAATTACCAACAACAAAATACAAAGTACAAACTGATTTACACACTTGCTTCAACTCTAAGGCAGTCACACTATGAATGGACCCAGTGTACTGCTTTGGATACTACAATGCTCTTTCACATTCAAAGCTATTAGCAAAAGATTTAACAGTTAACCAAGATGAAAAACACACACACACACACACACACACACACACACACACACACACACACACACACACACACACACACAGCCCCTTCCTATCATTTCCGTAGATTCTACACTGAAAATTATGTTAGGAAATGGCAATGATAGGTCAACAATTCATATGTTATTGATCTATGAACCAACAAGGCACACCCAAGTATAGTACATGAAAAAGCTGTAAGAAACATGATTCTTCTCAAATTTGCAGTACAGTTTAACAGCAGGAAGCCCTTTATCCCTCCACACCATCACATTTTGCCTCAGCAATTGTGCAAGCCAAATTTACCGAAAGAAACTGACACTGAGCAAATACTTAAAAGTCCTCAATGAAAAGCATAGATTATGAACACACAAGCAAGAAAAACTAAACTACACTAATTTAAAAAGCAAATATGAGCAATAAAAAGGAAGAACATAACATTGCTTAAGTGCTAAAGGTGAATAAATGACCGCTACAAGTGTCATAGAACGTTAGGTTTCTCTTCGTGTTTCTTGTGATCGGATTTATGTACACTGTTAATTACAGATGTCAGTTGCTTTTGCCGTGTACACCCATGCAAAATTACAACCATCAGTAAATGGTATCATTGTTACCTAACTGAACAGCAAACTACCAGCTGTCTATCTCAAAAACAGTGATACCCATTGTAAATTGAAAATCGTTTATAAACATAACACATACAACTTTCCTTACATGAAAAAATGCAGTGGTCCTTAAAACAATTCATAGGTTTACCATTAGTGAGTACAACATGTTGCCATGAATTCCCGATCTCACGTGTTACAGACAAAGTAAGTGTACTGTTTATAGAAAGGCCTATTGCCCAATTGTTAAGAGGTTTTCATACAAGTGCCATTTTTTAAAAAAAATTCCTTCTTTCTTCTGTTTCTTATTAAAGAAGGAATGTCCTGATCTAAAGTTTGGGACTTGGACTCGGTCTTCAGTCCTGAGACTGGTTTGATGCAGCTCTCCATGCTACTCTATCCTGTGCAAGCTTCTTCATCTCCCAGTATCTACTGCAACCTACATCCTTCTGAATCTGCTTAGTGTATTCATCTCTTGGTCTCCCCCTACGATTTTTACCCTCCACGCTGCCCTCAAATACTAAATTGGTGATCCCTTGATGCCTCAGAATATGTCCTACCAACCGATCCCTTCTTCTAGTCAAGTTGTGCCACAAACTTCTTCTCCCCAATCCTATTCAATACTTCCTCATTAGTTATGTGATCTACCCATCTAATCTTCAACATTCTTCTGTAGCACCACATTTCGAAAGCTTCTATTCTCTTCTTGTCCAAACTATTTACCGTCCATGTTTCACTTCCATACATGGCTACACTCCATACAAATACTTTCAGAAATGACTTCCTGACACTTAAATCTATACTCGATGTTAACAAATTTCTCTTCTTCAGAAACACTTTCCTTGCCATTGCCAGTCTACATTTTATATCCTCTCTACTTCGACCATCATCAGTTATTTTGCTCCCCAAATAGCAAAACTCCTTTACTACTTTAAGTGTCTCATTTCCTAATCTAATACCCTCAACATCACCCGACTTAATTCGACTACATACCATTATCCTCGTTTTGCTTTTGTTGATGTTCATCTTATATCCTCCCTTCAAGACACCATCCATTCCGTTCAACTGCTTTTCCAAGTCCTTTGCTGTCTCTGACAGAATTACAATGTCATCGGCGAACCTCAAAGTTTTTATTTCTTCTCCATGGATTTTAATACCTACGCCGGATTTTTCTTTTGTTTCCTTTACTGCTTGCTCAATATACAGATTGAATAACACTGGGGATAGGCTACAACCCTGTCTCACTCCCTTCCCAACCACTGCTTCCCTTTCATGCCCCTCAACTCTTATAACTGCCATCTGGTTTCTGTACAAATTGTAAATAGCCTTTCGCTCCATGTATTTTACCCCTGCCACCTTTAGAATTTGAAAGAGAGTATTCCAGTCAACATTGTCAAAAGCTTTCTCTAAGTCTACAAATGCTAGAAACGTAGGTTTGCCTTTCCTTAATCTTTCTTCTAAGATAAGTCGTAAGGTCAGTATTGCCTCACGTGTTCCAGTATTTCTACGGAATCCAAACTCATCTTCCCCGAGGTCGGCTTCTACTAGTTTTTCCATTCGTCTGTAAAGAATTCGTGTCAGTATTTTGCAGCTGTGGCTTATTAATATGGTTGTTTGGTAATTTTCACATCTGTCAACACCTGCTTTCTTTGGGATTGGAATTATTATATTCTTCTTGAAGTCTGAGGGTATTTCGCCTGTCACATACATCTTGCTCACCAGATGGTAGAGTTTTGTCAGGACTGGCTCTCCCAAGGCCGTCAGTAGTTCCAATGGAATGGAGTCCACTCCGGGGGCCTTGTTTCGACTCAGGTCTTCCAGTGCTCTGTCAAACTCTTCACGCAGTGTCGTATCTCCCATTTCATCTTCATCTACATCCTCTTCCATTTCCATAATATTGTCCTCAAATGCATCGCCCTTGTATAGACCCTCTATATATTCCTTCCACCTTTCTGCTTTCCCTTCTTTGATTAGAACTGGGTTTCCATCTGAGCTCTTTATGTTCATACAAGTGGTTCTCTTATCTCCAAAGGTCTCTTTAATTTTCCTGTAGGCAGTATCTATCTTACCCCTAGTGAGATAAGCCTCTACATCCTTACATTTGTCCTCTAGCCATCCCTGCTTAGCCTTTTTGCACTTCCTGTCGATCTCATTTTTGAGACGCTTGTATTCCGTTTGGCCTGCTTCATTTACTGCATTTTTATATTTTCTCCTTTCATCAATTAAATTCAATATTTCTTCTGTTACCCAAGGATTTCTACTAGCCCTCGTCTTTTTACCTACTTGATCCTCTGCTGCCTTCACTACTTCATCCCTCAAAGCTACCCATTCTTCTTCTACTGTATTTCTTTCCCCCATTCCTGTCAATTGTTCCCTTATGCTCTCCCTGAAACTGTACAACCTCTGGTTCTTTCAGTTTATCCAGGTCCCATCTCCTTAAATTCCCACCTTTTTGCAGTTTCTTCAGTTTTAATCTACATGTCATAACCAATAGATTGTGGTCAGAGTCCACAACTGCCCCTGGCAATGTCTTACAGTTTAAAACCTGGTTCCTAAATCTCTGTCTTACCATTATATAATCAATCTGATACCTTTTAGTATCTCCAGGGTTCTTCCATGTATACAACCTTCTATCATGATTCTTAAACCAAGTGTTAGCTATGATTAAGTTGTGCTCTGTGCAAAATTCTACCAGGCGGCTTCTTCTTTCATTTCTTAGCCCCAATCCATATTCACCTACTACGTTTCCTTCTCTCCCTTTTCCTACACTCGAATTCCAGTCACCCATGACTATTAAATTTTCGTCTCCCTTCACTATCTGAATAATTTCTTTTATTTCATCATACATTTCTTCAATTTCTTCATCATCTGCAGAGCTAGTTGGCATATAAACTTGTACTACTGTAGTAGGTGTGGGCTTCGTATCTATCTTGGCCACAATAATGCGTTCACTATGCTGTTTGTAGTAGCTTACCCGCATTCCTATTTTCCTATTCATTATTATACCTACTCCTGCATTACCCCTATTTGACTGTGTTTATAACCCTGTAGTCACCTGACCAGAAGTCTTGTTCCTCCTGCCACCGAACTTCACTAATTCCCACTATATCTAACTTCAACCTATCCATTTCCCTTTTTAAATTTTCTAACCTACCTGCCCGATTAAGGGATCTGACATTCCACGCTCCGATCCGTAGAATGCCAGTTTCCTTTCTCCTGATAACGACATCCTCTTGAGTAGTCCCCGCCCGGAGATCCGAATGGGGGACTATTTTACCTCCGGAATATTTTACCCAAGAGGACGTCATCATCATTTAATCATACAGTAAAGCTGCATGCCCTCGGGAAAAATTACGGCCGTAGTTTCCCCTTGCTTTCAGCCGTTCGCAGTACCAGCACAGCAAGGCCGTTTTGGTTATTGTTACAAGGCCAGATCAGTCAATCATCCAGACTGTTGCCCTTGCAACTACTGAAAAGGCTGTTGCCCCTCTTCAGGAACCACACGTTTGTCTGGCCTCTCAACAGATACCCCTCCGTTGTGGTTGTACCTAGGGTACGGCTATCTGTATCGCTGAGGCACGCAAGCCTCCCCACCAACGGCAAGGTCCATGGTTCATGGGGTGGCTACTCTTATTATCAGTAACAATCTATCAATAATTTCACCTCCTGTGAGTGTGATTTTGTTCCTTATTTTTTTAATGTCTTCAATGATATTTTTATTTAGGTATAGAAATATAATTACAGCAGTTTTGGAGAAGACTATAATTTTTGGGTTAGGTAATTTAAAATGATGGCATTATTAACACAAAATAATCCTGCAATGAAATACAAGTACAAAGTATGGTGTCATCTCAGATTAAAAAGACCTGCAGACAAATTTCTTAAAAGATAAGAAATGTATTTCAATTGTCTGTAACCCTTGCTGGAGGGTGACAGGCAGCACCTTAAGAAGACAGCAAATTTGAGTTTGTCTTCTTAAATCTGAAGGAGGTCTTTACATGAAACCACAGTAAAATTTCCAATTTTTTATTCACCCTCTATTCACCCAGTCATTAGTAAGTACTGGTTTACTTTATGACAACTGGCATATCATATACACCTTATGTCCCATCCCAAATTTTCCAACAATTAATACTGAGCAATCTACTAAATAAGGTACTCAATCATGAATCTTTACACAACACAGACTGCAGTTTGTGCTCATATGTGGATCAGTAGGCATGACAAAATACTTCACGATTTGTAAAGCACTTTAGAACTCAGGCTAGCTGATTACATTAAATTTCAGTGATAAGGCAGCTTTCCACCTGATCATGACTGTCAGTCATCAGAACTTACAGATTTGAGGCACGTTCTGCACAATGAGGGGGCTCTTTTTTTCTTATCATAACCCACTACTAACTATACATGGTAGCCATTCAGCTTATAACGTCTAATACAGCAGTTTAATACGACCATGTTCCCACCCCGATGTTTACCAATACCGGAGTAGTACTGGACCAGTCACGTAGGAGATTAGGATTTTATTCTGCCTCCATCACTGCTAGTTTTAACACCTCTGCCTATGTTACTAACTCACCTTTCTTGTAAACCCACAGTAAATGAAGTCTGAAAATGTGCATGTCCTACACGACATATCTGATACCGTGTAATATGGGAACCCCACATGGAGAGATGTGGACCACTAGTTGGACATGAGTAAGTAACATGGTATGGCACATATCAACCAAAATTTACTGAAAGTAAGTTTAATTTGTGGTTCTGTACCATTACAGTTTTTGTACATCGGTTCAATAAAGAATTATCAAGCTTTACTTTTTGGCTCCCTCTTTCTGAATAATACTGTACATAAATAAGCCACATTTAGGTTAAACATGCTGAAGCAATGGTTAGTGAACAGTTCTAAAAATGAACTTCCGTCTTTACATTACCTTATAAAATGAGACAGGGCATGTGTTCTAATGTATATGCGTCTATTAATAATGAGAAAAATATTAAAGTTTACCAGATATGTTTGGAATTTGAAATAGACTGTACACAACATTCATTTGTTAAGAAGGCCTTTTCCTTGGCAGTAATTATTTGTGAACTTTATGAACTCACTACCTAAAGTTATAGAATTGGAAACACAAAGGAAGCTAACATAAATTAAGGGTATTGCCCTTAATTATGATTCTAATAATTAAGTAATTCTGTAGTAACTAATCAATCATGCATCTATTTATGATATGATATATATTAAAGTAACATCTATTGGCAGTCACCTCAGATACTCAAGCACATGCTCTACAGAATATTTACAAAGACAAAGCCAGTGTATAGCCTGTACTAGAGTGCATGAGAATTAATAATCTGCTAATAAACTACATTTCAAAGTTTAAAAAGTGTATCTGTCATCATAAAATAATCAGTAAATAGGTACACCAGCAAATGTGAACAAATTAGTCATTTTCAACCTGTATACTCACATATTTGATTCCTTCACATTTCGAATGCTCTGTGACATATCATCTTGAAATTCCTTCCACACACTTATTCCAAGTTTACGTTTAAGTTCTTGAGAATGTTTTATTTTTGATGCCAAGACATGGCGGAGAGTCTGAATTTCCTCTTCAACCTGAAAATGAAGAACATCACTAACATTTTCAAATAATTGTTCTACCTCACTAAAGGAGATTATGTACTTGCATATTTTTCACCTAGATCGCCTGAATACTAAATTGGACACAGAAATTTTTTATAATCCTAGGCATCAATATATTCACAAAAGGTTCACTATTTAGGTATAAGGACTTATTTGTGCATAAACACATTGTTGTATTGTCTCACATCTGTGACTTCATTCGATTGATAGGAATAAATAATCAGATTGATACAATTTTTTTAAATTGTATTTGTACTCTGTATTCTTGCTTTTCATTATTTAATCACACTGCAATTCAGAATCTATGATCCACCTTCAGATGGTATTCAGATTCTTTTAATGTTTAATGTACTTTAGTTTCTACTGACATAACCGAATTATCTTTTTATATAGAACAAAAATTCTGGCATTCAAATGTAACAGTGAATTTTGAAAAACATCACACATCTTGATTTTTAAGCCTGCCAGCAGCTGGCAATCCTGCAAATGGCAGGGTATGCGCTGGATTTCTTGTCTGACACACTGTTGTTCCAGCTTCAATTTTAAGCACTTGTCAGTCAAGAAAACTTTTCACCACATTTGCTTTTGTTTGACAGACGTCTGACATTTATGGAGGTATTTTTTTTAACTAGACATCATAAGCATTCAAAACTAACAACCTTGAGTTATGGTATTGTATGATCTTGTCTTCTGGGATATTCTGATAGTGTTATTTGGTGATGAAAGTTGTTTTTAATGCATACGTACGAACAAACAAAAAATTACTAACTAGTTTCAGGTAACTTTTCTCACCTTCGGATGGGCTAATGAACTGTGTGTATTTAAGTTCATGGCTAGCACACGCATGATTTTTGGGAGCTTCACAATTCCACACAAAATGACTCATTTATTAACATTGTTTATTTGGCTTCTGACAAATATCTGTTATTTGTCCTCTTAAAAGGTACAACCACTGACATCTTTTTATGCAATGTCCTCTGTTGTAAATCACATTGTCAGTAGTTCTCATTTCAATGCATGTTATACAAGTTATTTAAACTTGAGCCATGGCCCTTCTACACAAGCTGAACAGTAATCTTTCCAAGTGTGTGGCATATACCGCTAACCAACCCAAAAGAAAAGCAACATCATCCACTAGCCTTATTAGAATATCACAAGGTTTTACTTGACATCATACTGGGAGCTACCTTCCCCTGATCTGACAATTATCTGTAATTTGTCCTCTTAAAAGGTACAACCATTGACATTTTTATGAAATACATTTAATTAAAACACACAATACAAAATTAATAAAAATCACCAGTTTAACAATGGGCTTTCTGGTAAACTAAAGGCAAAAATTTTGATGGAAATAATATGAAGAGAGGAATAGAATGGTAAACAACAGTATGGAAGTGCAGATTTATCAAAAATAATTATTTGGTAGAAAAATAAAGGATATGAAAAGAGAACATAATAACAATAAATAATAGTGATGGAACTGCTAAATACAATTTTTACACACAGTTCATTTCACAATAACTGCTAGCATAATTCCGAGCAGGGCATTTAATATATAAGGATTCCTTGTTGGCTTGTAAAAATTTTGTGAACTCTTTGTAAATAACAGCACTTGTGCATAAATTCTACTTTCAGTAGCCTGTTTCTTTCTGACTTTGTGCATGTCAACAGTATGTAGTTAATGTTACCTTCTGCAGACACTGTGTGGTCACAGTATGAGATTGGATTGATTTTAATGCAGCGATGGTGTGGTAAATTATAACAACACAAAACAACAGACTTTCAATTGTTGGTGTGCTGACTAGATGTATATAATCACTTTGTGGGGAGAGGACCAAGTATTTGTACATATAGTTATAAAGTGCTTATGCTACGAGGATTTTTGTGGTCAGGTGACAAGGTTTGAAATACGTAGAGCATGAACTGCTATACTATTTTGGTAAATCAAGATGACAATTTGGGTTTTGTGATCAGATGGTTTTTTGAAATAAGTGTTTCTGTATGTAAGAATTTGCCTGCCAGTAGCTGTCTCTGAATATATAATGGCATTTCTGTAGCTTAAATTAAGACAGAATTTGTGGAGGTTGAGACCACAGCATCCAATCACTGACGAATACATCTAAACTTAAGTATGTATAATTTCCACAGGCTATCCTTGCACCCACTGTGGACTGCCAAAAATCATAGTCCAAACTGTATGGAATCTTGTAGAATCAGTGGTGGTAGGGTGCAAGACAAGCCAAACCTGGGAGACCAGACGATATTTGATGCCTTTTCAAGATCGATAATTTTGGTCTTCATGTGAGGAACCCATGAAAACTATGAATCAAAAACAATTACTAAATATAAGGACTTCTCTGATGCTAGGCATCAGTGATGTAGAAGTATCTTCAGGAAGGCGTGGGTATCATCAGGAAAGCATGGATATGAAGGCTTAGAAAACACAATAAGATAAGATTTATCTGTCAAAGCTTACAAGTTGTTAACTCATCGCCAGCTTTTCACTGATGCAGCGACTACATAGTGTTAAACACTCTGGATCGTTCCTTGTAGCAGAACAGTTTAGCCACTGCAAAGGAAAAGTCAAATTTTATTTTCCATAATCACACAGTCAATTCTGCAAACATCTTTTTCCATGAAGCCTAATGCCATTAGTTTGTATAGTAAAATGTCCACATTTACTTGGTCATATGCTCCTTTGATATCCAGGAACATGGCTTGCTAACTCTCTCAAAGAGAGAAATGATTGCAAGTGCCAGATGACAAAAGGACAATATTGTCAATTGCACCTTTTCCCTTCTGAAACCAACCTGAGAAGAGGCCGAGACATTCTGCAATTCCAACCAACACCCTAGTCTTTCATTTTCCTAATTGTTCCAGTCTTTTAGCGAGACAAGAGGAACATGCCTCTAAAATAAAGGCAGAAGTTAAAGAGTCTTCAAAATGTGGATGTCTGGATGGTAAAGGAAACAATTTAGTAAGTACTGAAGAGTGATATAATTGAAAATTTTTCGAGACAAGCTGTTTCTCCATTACGAGTGTTAACAGAATGTTTGTTTTTAAATGCATTTATCTTGTTCCGTAACTCTGATACTAATTTTCCTAATTAATATCTGTTTAATATTTTTTCTCAAATAACTTACTATTTAACTTGTATGGTTATAAAGGAAAAATTACCACACTGAAAGCTAAAAAACACCAAGATTTGTTAGTAATTATGTGTCTGTGATCTTTACATTTTAGTAATTAACTTAATTTCCTGAAAGAATGTCCAGAATGTGGGACTTCACACACTTTTCAACTGTAAAGAAACATCTGGTACCCTCACAGTATATGAACACAGATGTGTCTACACACTGGGTTTAATTAAGTAGTGTCTTTAGAAACAGTGGCAGACAGTTTTGTCCACTGGTGGGTCAAGGATTTTGGAATATTAAAGCTGCTAAGTTTTTCCTGCTACTTATTCATGCATCCACCTTCCACTAGGCAGCTTAGTCAAATATGTAGGAGTCAGTGTGTTTATATGACCAGTCAATTTCAATGCAATAACCATCTCAATGAAATTCTGAACTCCTGCTCATCTTCTGTCTACCTCAGATGTCCCTACAATTGGTTCAGGTCATCTTTTCACTACTAATAATATTTTTATGATATTATGAATTAAACTGTAATACAAAATGTATGTAAATAAATAACTCTGATACAATTTAAGCAAATCAAATAAACAAATTAAATATTTCTTCCAGGTCCATTTCATTATTCACAACATTTTCTTTCTATAGTGCATTGCACAATTTGCATTTTGTCCTTTATTTTATAAAGAAATAAGGAAAACAATACATCTCACTTTCTTCCAAAAGAGAGAAACTCAGATTATTATTTATGTTCAAATGCAATTGCTGTGCTTCTAAGAGAACACACCTTATTTAGAGCAGCACTCTTGTCATCAACAAAAAAAAATCTCCCGTGTATCTTTATCCCAGTACCTTTTGAAGGGTCTCTGCTTCTGAATACAAATATTCGTTTTGTCTCACTGATGTATCACCAGCATTTCCACTCCAACATTGACACTACTACTGCGGAACAGCTTCCAATAGCACGTTGAGTACTTCAATTATGTGAACTGCCTCACTGTCTCCCAATCAGAGACCAGCATGCTTCTGGTATTATATCAGCAGCACAGCTACTCCCATATGTGACTGCTTTCTGTTTGATAGTGGGCCACATAATACATTACATATTTTTTCACTGTATCAACACACTCAGCAAAAATTTTATTTGACTCAATAAATAAACATTCTTCTTTTGAGCAATTTTCTTATAGCTCACCTTGGGTTCATCAAACCCTCAAGTTGCCCAATGAAGCTACTGATAACCTTCAATGTTTTCCTTTCAGGATACTGATTTTATATGGTTTTTGTCTTTAAACATTAATTTTGAGCACTACACTCATACTAATTTGACTGAGTTGTTGGACAACTGTGGCAGTCAAAACTAACTGAAGATATTTTGAATACAGAATACTGACAACACATTTCCTTCTCCTCACAGTTTAACAATTTTAACACCTCCCCACATAGTGGAACATACTTCTGGTGAATTATCACCTTATCTAACTCATTCTTCTGTTCTGTTGATCTCATCTCCAGGCTGGCTGTAATGATGCCATGTAATATCTGAACTGGCTGAAAATTACACCCAACTAGCAGAACTGCATGTTTTGATATGTTCATAATTCAGATTTTCTCTCTTATGATGATCTCATTATGCTTTATGATGCACCTCTATCTGAAGAAACATCCTGATAACAATGAGGTCATTAGACATACTGCAATCATGTTTTGTCTAGTGCGGTAAATACTAAACTGCTTCTGTTGAAGCTTACTTGCACATTAGAGAGAGATACCTTTACAAGCTCCTGCTGCCATTCCTGTTTCTGTCTCTCTTGTTCCTCAGGACTCAAACCCTGAAGTTCATTGATACCAGAATCGGGTGAGACGTCAGTAGGGGCCTCCTCAGCTGTAAACAGAAGAGAATATTTTAAATTATCTTACTTGTAAAGATTTTAGCTGTCACTCATGTAAAATTATTTACACGGAAGCCATCATTTTAGATATGGTTTAAAATTATCATGCACATGGAGAAAGTAACACATGAAAATGCCTGCAAATATTCCTGCCCTGTTCTACAACAACAACAACAACCATATACAGGTAATAAAAATAAAAAGGTGTAACATTATTCTACTTTTTTCGTATCTGCTCTTTAAATCTCCCGCTGAAAGAGATACAGTTAAGAAATCAACTTTTCCAAGTGAAAATTAAAGAAGACTGCCAGTGCTGAACTGTCTGCAAAACAAAGGGAAATGTGCTACTGTAACCTTTCCACAGGTCATTTACTTCTGACAGTTCATACAATTGTTTCATTATATCAGATGCTATTAAGATAATGCAAAAAATACCAGCACAAAACACTAATGCGGATCGAATATTGTAACCACTCAAGGGAAACTTTGCTATCATTTATAGAAGCTATATGAGCTGTAATTAGTGCACGTGAATCCAATATTTATGCACGCACATGAGGAGGAATATTTATCGCAACTTCATCGATCTACCTTGGATTACATAAATGTAAAGAAACCCTACATGTTTCCTACACAGCATAAAGGTATTATTATTATTAGACATATAGAAGATGATTCGTAAACTAAGAGACACTGTGAAACTGATGGCAAAAATCAACATGTTCAGCGTAGTGCTATAAACAAATCTTAAGTTTAAGTAAATTTGTGACTGCTTACTGGCAGAAATCTCATCTATAGTCATGTAGTCATTGCACGACTAATTTTTCATTTGATCACCTCTAACAAACTGCCATTCACTCAAAACTGTGTGAGAACACATGACAATTAGAATGGCCAAATATCCACACTGTATGCTGCATTCTTCTGGGCCTCTAGCTGAATGTGCTGAAGTGAACCAGACACATTATGTGTGGGAGATTATATTTCTATGGACAACAAGAATGAGTATGCTCAATTTCTGAGTCTCAAGTGTTTGTAGTGGCTTGCACAGTGACCTAAATATTTGGCAATAAAAACTGATATTAACATCTGTGTCTTTTGCCCTAAACAATGAACAGCTGGGAACAGCATTATGCTAGTAACCAGGACCAGGCAATATATTTAGCTAAATTTCTATTATTACACATGAGAAATATGAGTAATTTTCAAGAACTTAGTTGTCACTGCCACATTGTTGCACCTTCAACGTGTGTTTTGTATCTGTGTCCAGTTCATTTTAACATCAATGGAGGTATATAGCTCTTGACTAGTAACATGTACTTTCATTTCAATCTGCTACAGTGAACTAAAAATATGGAGCACAGTCAGTACCTCTAATATCCCGCAGTTTAGAGACAAACATCTCTTCCACGTGTTATTACTTGCAAGAAACATTTTGTATTAATAGCAAAAGTCATAATTAATAAATGACAATTTTTCTTTATTATGAAAAATTACAATCCCATTAGGATGCAAATTAACCGAGTGAAATGAAACAACATATGATAATAAAATAATTTTAAAATAAATACAGTTCCCATTTAAATGCGGTGAGAAAAATTTAGGTTGGCATGGAAATATGCTATATGCACGAATTACTGAACACTGTCTGACATACAGATTGCTAAGTAAGTATGGACAAGATTGAAAGCAGATGTTGCAGCATTTTCTTTTTTTAAATTCTCTTTCACACACTCAAAGATTAATGCTACATTATAAAAACTGAATACCTTTCACAAGTTGCAGAAAACGCCTGTAGTTTTTGGGGCTGCTGACACGAGCAAGATAGGGCTTTGAAATATCTTGAAATGTTACTTTGACATTATGTGGCTTTTTCTGAAACTCCGTTTCCACACTACATGACTCTGTTTCCAGGGATGATTCATCATGTTCATCAACAATACAGAAAGTACTTGAATCTACATCATCTGGCCAATTATGATCAAAACTTGGTGTTCCCGATCCTGATATGTATGCATAGTAGCAATCTTCTTCATATTCGAGGGACTGAGGCTCATCATCCATATCTTTGGTAGTTTAAAACATTATAATGTATTTAAATAATATTCATTTGGATACTATCAATTTAATCGGTGGTTCTCAGTCTATAACCTCCTATGTGTCTTTTATGCAAACTATCATGCATGTGCACTGATAATGCTTCAACAGTTTTTAAAAGACATATAGATCTGACTGTAAATTTTCTCTCTGGAAGATTATATGAGAGGTACAAACATTTCAGTATACACTTTAAATGCAGATGCAACTGCATTTACTATGTGATCTGTAATGTTTTATTTACAAATTTACTTACTGGCAATTACAGCCAAACAAACTGTGTGTCAACTTTTTTGATTTTGTATTTCTGCAAATAAACTAAGTTCCTTTGGAAATGTGTGTGACGTTTTAAATCTAAGGAAATGAAAATGGCCACACATTACTAGTTTGTGGCATAAGCATTAAGCTAATCCATTATAGTTTCTCATATTACACTATATGGGAATTACTCAGTTACGCTCGAGTCAAGATTAGCAGTTAAAAAAGAACTTAACTTTTTTTTTAACATACATGCTTCACTGGCTTAGAAAAATGGACCTTAAGAATAATAAATCACGGAATCTTGGCTTAAGCTCCGACTGAACCAATTAAAGTTCAACTCCTATAGCTGCACAATTGTTAATAAAATTTGTCAATGTTGGATCAAACACTGCCTGCTGAACATTTTAGAAAGCGGAAATATCATTCAGTGAGCTGATAGTCCTGATCTATTTACTGTCAACGGCATCTTTACATCAAGACCACCGAACTGGGCCGCAATATTTTTTGCTCTATGTTCCGTATTTGTGCCCCTGTCGTGACGAAACACTCAAGTAGCTTCACTGCAAGTGATATACTCGCAACGATGTAAAGCGATAACAGACTAATTTCCAGAGGCCGAGCTATCCCTCCATACGAAATGTATCATCACTGGTGCATAGTGAATTTCAACAATTCCACACGCAAGTGCTCTGTGAAACACTTTAAAAGGAAAATCGTTTACTACACGGCGTTGACACCTAGTGCAGAGCGCCTGTCAGACTGGACTCCGCACTGAATGCCACGTGTAACGGTACACAACGGCACAGACCACACGCGCACTATTCGCAGGTAAAACAAGACTGACCCGGCACGCTGGATCCAGCTGTCTGGCATTCTCCTCCCACGTTTCTTTTTCTCCAACTAGCAGCCGCTACGTCACCACACAGGTATTCCGCCCCGCCAGCAACTCAACTCTCAATTCACCCTTGCGTACCCAAACTATTGGAAGGAGTTTTGCTGTAAGAGAGATTTTTAACGGTGTCCTCTCTGTTTCGAACCACCTTCTCTACACAACTTCTGTAAGACACCGTAACCAGGACAGATTTTTATTCGCATCAAATGAGGCATAAATGTTGCACGCAAATGCATTTTGCATTAAAGGTTTCCGTTACGCCGACCATTGTGCGTTTACATTTTTTTCCACGAGGGAAGCGCTGTTTCCTCCCTCCAGTCACAGGTACACAATTTACTGCGAAAGCGTTATAATTTATTAAAGTTAACAGATTATTGTGTGTGCGATTTTATACGTAAAGTAAAGCGGTCATCAATCACAATATTATTTGACCAGGCATTGTCTTGTTGGAGGTGATATATATGGTTGCCTCCCTTCAAGATGGCCGACCCAGTCATTTATAGGGATACTACAGTTTAATCGTCGTACTACCGGGGTTTTTTCTCGCTGAGTATCAAATCGCTCTGGCCACTATGGGACTTAACTTCTGAGGTCATCAGTCCCCTAGAACTTAGAACTACTTAAACCTGACTAACCTAAGGACATCACACACATCCATGCCCGAGGCAGGATTCGAAACTGCGACCGTAGCGGATGCGCGGTTCCAGGTTGTAGCGCCTAGAACCGGACGGCCACTCCGGCCGGCCTCGCTGAGTATCCCTGAGGTGATACAGACCCCATGTAATATACACCGGATACATTGGCAGTATTTTAATGATATAACAAACACGTTCATTACAGTTCTTCAAACTAACATTAATGATTCTATTTTAATAAACATTAAGCTCAAGAAACAAAAGTAAATTTAGGTTGGGGTCCTACTGGCCCCAGTGGTACTCAGTGCAAAAACCATGAATAAATTTTAGTGTGTTGTAAACATAAAAATATATGCAACATCAGTGGGTGCAATTGACTCAGCAGATGAATGTCATATTTTGCAAATAATAGTTTTGAAAACATTTCCAATGTGCTTGTGGGGTCATATTGACCACAGTGGCATTAGGAGCGTTAACGTGGATTCAGCCCTCGAAGTGCACTCAGCGATTTGATACGTAAGTTTAGAATATAACTGCTGCTTACAGGTTCATGTTTTAGTCTCTGGTTGTATGATCTGCAAGTGCTGACAGATTCTGAGGGTCGTGCAATAAGTAAAGCCCCACATTTTTTTCTCACTACATATTTATTGTTAAGAGTCAGAATTTGGTGACAATATACCATCAACATGTCTCGTCCCTGTCCAATTTATCTAGGTAGTCTCCATCACGTACTATGGCCGTGCGCCAACGCTGTGGAAGAACATGTATTCCCTGCTGGTAAAAGCGGTAGCCCTGTACGTGTAGCCATGTTTTCACTGCATGACTAACACCCCCGTCATCTTCAAAATGTGTTCCCTGTAGAGAATTTTAAGCGGTCCAAAGAGATGGAAGTCCGAGGGTGCCAGGTCTGGACTGAAGGGTGGATGAGGCAATGGTGTCCAGCCCAATTTGGCGATGTGTTCCCAGGTCCTCAGACTTGGTTGTGGGCATGCATTATCGTGTTGGAGCAAGATTTCAACTGGATTCTTGTCTGATCGAATACGTCGGAAACGATTCGTGAGTTTATTCGAAGTCTTCACGTATACCTCTGAATTTATGGCTGACCCCCTTGGCATCACATCCACGAGAATGACGCCATCACAATCCCAGAAGACTGTCAGCATGACTTTTCCGGCAGAAGGGGTCGTCTTGAATTTCTTCTTTTGTGGTGAATAACGATGATGTCACTCCATGGACTGCCTTTTTGTTTCCGGCGCAAAGTGGTGCACCCAGCTTTCGTCCCCTGTAGCGATCCGTGACAAAAAGCCCCCCCCCCCCCTCTCTCTCTCTCTCTCTCTCTCTCTCTCTCTCTCTCTCTCTCTCTCTCTAGGTCTCAAAATGCTCCACCAATTCACATGAAATGGCCTTTCTTTGAATCTTGTGGTCCGCTATGAGCATTCGGGGAACCCATCGTGAGCACCTCTTTGAATATCCGAGATTCTATCATTGCAGACGCGCTTCCAATGCGGACCGACAACTTAGAGCAATTATCGAGTTGTGATGCGCCGATCGGCACGAATAATGGCAAACGCACGAGTCAGCATGTCTGGAGCAGTGGCTGTAACGTCCCGAGCGTGGCTGATCATGGAGCTCTGTTTCTGCATTTCCTGAGGCTTTAACTTTCTTTACCCATCGCCCAACTGTAGTCCTATGAACTGTAGCATCGCCATACACTGCAAACAAACGTTTACGGATGTTCAGCACGGTTTCTATTTCTGCACACAAGAATTCAATAACAGCAAGCCGCTTGTAACGTGAGTCGAATGTAGACGCCATTTTGTCTGCGATCTGCCAGAACGGTTCGAAACTTCACCGGCGCACAGAACATCAAATGTGAAGCACCAACAAGGACGTTTGTTTATTAATGTCTTTTTTTTAAACGTGGGGAATTATTTATTGAACGACCCTCGTATGCTGTTCCGCTGGTGATAGCTGTGCTGTTGCCGGTGTTGACGGCGAAGCTGTACGTGATGCTATTCCTTTCGCTGCTGCTGCTGCTGGTGGACGATAGATGCGCATGCCGTAAGGCAAGACGAAAGGCAATGTGTTATGGGCCTGCCTGTTAGATTTCAACTTACCTTTACAACGACGAGACAGCAGCATTTAAACCAACAAACACACTCTGCAAACCACTGGAGTGCAGTACCTGGTAGACGCTGACTAGCCAGGTACATGTTAGAGTTTCTTCTGCTTACAGTATCTTACGGAGCCCGGGAAGAACGGCTGTTCAAAAGCCTCCGTACGAGCTATAATCAGTCTCATCTTTTCAGTCCCTACGGGAGTGATCGTGGAAGGATGAGGAATATCTCTAGATTTGTCACTTAATATCAGTTCTTCAATGTAAGGAGGCTTTCGTGATATACCTAACTGATGTCATCTTCAAGTGCTTCCCAACTTACGTTTTTCAACATTTCCATAACGCTGGCCTGCGAGTCTCACAAACCTGTGACCACTTCTGCCGCTCTTCTTTGTATACG